>NC_052624.1:247554495-247855849 GCF_016161935.1 Mauremys reevesii
TCTAAAAGAAAACACATGCCTCTTTTCAACAGTAATCCTGCACGCAGAATCCTTTATCTTAATCCATCCAAATATAGACTGAATCTATAGTCTATCAATTCATAAATACCAAGAAGCAACAGTACTGTAGTATTGTGAATTCCTACATGCCTGGGAATTGAAACTACCTTTACTGATCTGCCTTCGCCAAACTGGAGAGGTGTTTGTAAATATTATGAGTTTGGTGAAAATACAGAATATGGACAAAACAGGGGATTATCTAAATATGTCAGCTGTTTAGCTCTTCAGAAAAGGATGAAAGCACTTTACATGGTGTTATATCTCTTTGAATTATGCCAGTTAACTTTTGTTCTTGGTGTTTGATATGTTAGTTTGGAACATTTACTTGTTCTGTTCAGTTTTAGCTACAGCTTTCATAGGTATTACAAATATAAGACAGTAAATAAAAATCCAGTAAGTATAGTAATACATTAAACCATATACAAGAACCATAAGCACAAGATGGAAAGCCAAAAGAATCTACTATCTTCAAAACCACAAGAAGCAAATTCAGTGCTATTTCTGCTATTATTTATCAAAAAAAGAACAACTTCTTAAAAATTCTGACTATTAAAACAATGTTAGCTAAATGGCTAAACATCTTGATTGAAAGAGAAATCTAGTCTTTGATCCTTTAAATTGAGTGACACCCTACCTCACCTTTCTGGTACCATAACAGCAGGCCTAATGTTACCCCTTGACGTCAGAGTGCAAGGGGAAGAAATTCATGTACAAACTTTCAGTAGTGTTCAATTGATCAGGACTCTAACAATGGGGGTTTGTATTGTAATCGACGCCATGGCAGGAAGTCGCTGTGAGTGCTGTGGCATACCAGCGCTCTAGACGTCTACGGGACACCCAGCATGATACCACACCTGGAGGAACTAGAGGTGCTCCAAGCACTAAGGCCCTCCAGGCAGTAGCTCTCAGTGGGTTTCCATAAATGCTCAGTCTGATGGCTGCCAAAGGAAGCTTCACTAGGGCACCAGAAATACACCTTGCAATTATGCTCCGCACCACTGCTTTCAGTTACAAACAAAAGATGAACTATCACTTCCTAACTTGGTCCCTGAGGTAATCCAGGATGAGGGAATGACTGTCGGCCTCTTCTTGCCTAGTTCTAGGGATGTTCATTTCAGGCCACCTCTCTTCCCGAGATAGCAACACCTATAGATCCCCAGCCAGAGTCCAGTCCTTTTATCCACCTCCAACTCCTCCTGTTGTAACCAATGTAGGATTTCCCTGGAGACTGTACTGAGTTCTGGAGGTACAGAGATCCCCTTGCACTGCTGTTCCCGCACACCACCAAAGGGCTTAAACAGCAGGAAGGGCCTTGCACAAGGCCACCACTCCAGGGTGAAGTTCACCCTCTGTTTGTAAATTTGTAGCACTGACTCTTCTTGCAGTTCAGGAAGAGCTCCCTGGTTTTTGGTTTTGGTTTGCTGGTTTGTTTTTCTGATTGCCTGAATTATATTAAAAACTATAGCACTCGTCTAACTTTTAAACTTGCAATCGTTTTGTAATTTATAGCGTTGTCACCACATTGTGAAATCACTAAAGTCAAATTTTTATATTCTAGCTCTCTGCATTTCAGAGCTGCATCCAAACAAGCAGGAATGTTAATGGCTGTCAATAGAGCTCTTGACAATATCTTTAAAGTGAAAGAACTGAGTAAACATTTGTTGCATGTTCTCTGTTAGATGTCTATGAAAGTTTTATCCATCTCTTCCACAGCTGCACAGTAATGGACAGAGCGGGCATTCATGATATATACGTCTACTGCCTTTAGTCTGGGAGATGCCACTATAATATTCTAAATCTGTTTGATGTGTAAGATTAAATAAGACATCAATGTTCAGCAAACTTTGCGGACTTTGTAAATACCCAGGTACACCAGCATTGTTTATCATATACTGTACTAATTTTTATTGACACTGTGGGAGATGATCCTTTAAAATAGAGGCTTATTGTTTTTGCATCAGCTGGAGTAATTTTTTAATGTTAAACTAAAACCTTTAAAAAGGTCTCTCTTAAATGTTCATTATACAGTCAAATTAAATGACAGATTTCCCTTCCCTCCCCCACCCAAACTCAAACCCCTTTTTGTTTCCTCTCTGGAAAAAAATATTAGCACAGTTTAAAATAATTGTAGGATAAGATCTAAAATTGAAAATAGGCTTGGAATTCTTTTAAATGACACTGCCCTAATAGTCTGGGAAATACACAAATGAGATGTCAACTCCCGATAAGCATCAGCCAGATTTACAGAGGCGATTTGCATAAGAAACATTTACAAATGTGGAAAGACAGCATTTCATATTATATATACTGTGAGTAGAGCGATCACTTGATTTTAAATTAAAAAAAAATAGCAAACTCTCTCTTTTCACGGGCTCTGCAAAAAGATGGATGCTGCCGTTAATTACCAGCATTCTAACCTATTTAAAATTGACTAAGGTGCTATAAAAGTTTGCTTTTTTGAGAAATCTCTTTTTTACAAATCAATCTGGTCTAAAGTGGTTTGAGCGTGGGACAATAAGCCAAGAACTCCTGAGTTCTGATGCTGGCTCTGTCACTGTCTTGCTGTGTGGTCTTGGCAATCCCTAAACCCTGACCTGCTCTCTGGTTTTCATTCATCCAAACCTGAAAGGGGTCTATTTTTTACATTTGGATGTGGCCAAAACCTTGGCAAATCATTGATTCTCCCGAGATCTCTGCCACCTTTGGGCCTTGACCTGATGGTAACAGTTGATCTTCAGAGTGCAGCTTGTGAGTTCTCAGAATCATCTTAACCTCAGCCCTAGATCTGATTCACCCTTGACATTGAACTCTATCCCAAATGTGAATGAGAGCTGAATACCAACACCTCGGCCCACCTTTCCTATCCAGCCAGAGTTTGGGATGAAAACTGTGTACAGCTTGTTGGTTTGATACAGATTTAACTGCAAACCAGACAAAATGTAGGAACTGTGGAGAATTTCCTATTTGTTCAAAAATAGGCCTGCACTGAACCTCTGCAAACTGAAATTGTTGAATTTTCCAGTTCTTCTCTGCAACTCCTAGGGAAAAGCCACCCCCCAAAAAAAAAGTTGAAATGTTTTACTTACAAACCCCCCTATACAGTACACTAGAAGTGAAGTGAGCTAGAACATCTCAGTGTTTAGAAAGAGGGGAAATATTATGTTCACTTTGAAGTTTTCCTCAGGGGTGAGAGTTAGTATAATAAAAATATGTGCAATAAGTTTAATAAAGTGTCAATTTTGACTTTATCCAAAGGTAATAGCCATGTTTTCTCATTACTGCAGGAGCTGAGCTCTGCCACAATGAACAGGGAGACAGTTATGCAAATAAAAATAGGTCTCACCCTTGTCCATCATGCAGTACAGCAATTGAAATCAAGGATATACTTTCTCTCTACTTCTGTTCTCTGTGGTTACTGAACTTTTAGCACATATAATGAAGAATCATCCCTCACAAAGCACTTAAGGGTTAGTCATATATCACAGGATTTCCCACTATATCCTATTTTTATTACAAACTCATCCTGCTTTTATTTCATTTTTTTTACTAGGCACAATTAATGACAACGAGAACTTGTCTGGATGTAAAATTAATGTTAAATTCTGAAGTGGTGCTGATGATTGAAGGAAGACTATTTCCTGCTAATTTACATTTAAAACTACCAAATATATCAATTATGTGCCTTTTCACATGCCAATCCATGGCTCTTCACTTGATATATGATATTAATTGCATCTCTTTGCTGAAAGGGAATCACATCAGAATTTGGCTACAGGAAACTAGTCTTTGCACTTTAAGGTGAAACTAAAACTGTATTTTTAAAACAAATCATCACCTTGAATTATGTTTGTCAAACATTTCCTTTTGGAGACTGCTTCAAACATTAGAGGGGTAGCCGTGTTAGTCTGGTTCTGTAGAAGCAGCAAAGAATCCTGTGGCACCTTATAGACTAACAGACGTTTTGCAGCATGAGCTTTCGTGGGTGAATACCCACTTCTTCGGATGCAAACATTGTCATAATTAACGTAGCTATGTGCAAGTTAGCCAAACTTAAGTAATAAGAGCCAATTTACTTATTCTTTGTACTGAGGCTTTTCTTTGTAATAAGCTTCATGGCTGGGCTTGTTCTCACTCACTGCTGTGTAGCTTGTAAGTTAGCAGTAGAGTGAAATTGGTGTCCAGTGTGCCTAACCAGAAGTTTCAAGCACCAAAAATCTGGCCTTTCATTTGCCTTCAGGAAAGAGATCATGTTGCTATGAATCCAAATCATGATTTATTTATACAATGTACAGCAACTCTCACAATTAAAGAAAACCCCACAAGTGATTTGCTCCCTTTTTCCCCTCCCTTTTAAAGTGCACCAACTTTGTGGTATCACTGCAGCAACTCATGAATAATGTATGAAATGAAAAAACCTCCTGCAGAGAGACTATATAGACAGTGCTTTGCAGTTGTCGTATCTCTGTACTATTTGCATCTCACTAAAATATATCTAGAGAAGCCTTACAGGACTAAAAGTGTGCCTCTGCCTTTCTACTTCTGGACAAGATTTTAGAGCTACCAAACTTTAAAAACATCCTAGCCCTTAATAATCTGCTTTATGCTTTATATAAAACCCAAAGCTTGATGTACAATTCTATAAGACAAATAACAGGATTGAAAATTAAAATTGGTAGCAAAGATTCTTTTCCAGTTTACTCTTTAGTGAAGATCATGAAGTAATTTTTTTCCTGGGTGAATCAATATATGTTCCAGAGATGAGGGGACAGACCCACCACTGAAATAAGGTAAGAGCAATTCCATTGCTGTCAGTGGAATTGTGCCCACTTTCTCCAACAGTGAATTTGACTCAGGAGTATGTCACTGCAGGAAAGGTCTAGTTCCCATTATCATTGAGTTTTAAATTCAGAGCAAATTAAATAGCCAGCCAATTTGCATCTTAAAGGATGATTTGGAACATAAGTAGAAGGGAGATCAGAGAAACTTGATGTAACAAGTCCTTTGAAAGTTTCTTAATGTCAGTGAATAAAAAGAACTTATAAATCAATACACGACTTTTCTAGACACCAATATGAAGTCGTTAAATTAGGAGTGATATGCTGCAAAGCTGGCATATTTGCAAGAATTCAAGCTATTGCATTCTGGTTACTTTGTATCTGGGAAAAGATACAGTTGCATGCTCTGTAAAGCAAAAAGTTACAATACTCTTACATCAACAAAACAAGAGCATTAACAAGAGGTTCCAAATCATTCCATCAGAGTAACAATTTCATCCTGACGGTGTCACACAAAGGGCTTAGACAAAACCCTCTCTCCCTGTGTTTACGTAGGCTAGGGAGGTGCCTGAGCTTTCTTGAACTGGGTACCGAAAGCTTTATTTTGTTACTGCTTGGCTGAGGAAGAGTGGACAGTACCCACTACTGTCTTCCTGTGTAATGCAGGAAAATAAAAAAATCTGCCAGACAGACCAAGGGGTCTCAACATTTTCCTTTCTGAGGCCCCCCCTATGACGGTTTGGACCCCCCCGTCTGGGATGCCACCTGATGTACTGGGGTTTAACTGAGACTCTCCTGCTCCACCAGCCTGGATTCTCTCCCCCTGTTTTGCTGAATTAGGCTCTCCGGCCTCTTGCAGCACACACCACAGCTGCAAACGGAGTGAAGTCAGCTCTGTGTGAGAGGGCTCCCCCAGCATTCACGTGCACACCCCTTTTGGGAGATAAACCCAAAAGTATATTGTCTTGCACTGTATAGAAAAATCTGCACCACCAAAGCTCATACAAATTCACCCTCTTCCTCGCTGTGAAGAGAGATGTGCATGACTTCTTGCCCCCCCCATTAGAAATTACATAAACTGGGTTTAATAATAAATAAAACAAATTTTATTAACTATAAAAGGCAGATGTTAAGTGCTTAAAGAGATAGCAAACAGAACAAAGCAGATTCTTAAGCAAATGAAATAAAACTCACTAACTAAGCTTGATTCACTAAAGAAACTGGCTACAAATAGTAATTTCTCACCCTAAATATTGTCTGATTACAGAAAGTCTTGAAAGGCAACTGCACTGGCCTGCAGCTTGAGACTTCAGGTATATTACTCACAAGCCAGACACCCTTCCAGCTTGGGCTCAACCCTTCTCCGCCCAGTTCAGTTCTTGCTTCAAGGTATTTTTCAGTGTCTCTTTGGGTGGGGAGGCAGAGGAGAACCTCAATGATGTCTCTCCCTGGTCTTATATAGCTTTTGGGTATGGCAGGAACCCTTTGTCTTCCAGTGGAAAAACACTGGCATTCCAAGGGGGGGGGGTCCAGTATCAGATGACCCAGACCCATGTCTCTGCAGGGCTCTGGCAACCATTACTCTCAGGCTGCCTGGAGCATCCACAGGAAGACTAAGCCCTTTCACAGTCCATTGTCTCTGCTAATGGGCCATAAGCCCTATCTGGCTTTTCATTGTTATACCAGCAGGGGTAGTTGTGGGTGACACCTGGGGTGAAAGTAGAAATAGGGACTTACCAGTACGGGGCTGGGTTGGGGCTGGCTCTGGCCCCCGGAAGGGGTGGGGCCTCGGGCAGAAGGGGTGGGGATAGGGGGGTCAGAGACAGCCCTGGCCCGCCCTGTACTGGGGTAGCAGCAGTAGCTGGGGGCTTCTGCAGCAGTTTAAAGGGCCCAGGGATTGGCTGCCGCTACCCCCCTGGGCCCTTTAAACCTCTGCTGGAGCCCCTGGCTACCGCTGCTACCCCAGGGCTCTGGCAGCGGGGCTCTGGGGGCTATTGAAAGGGCCCAGGACTCCCCTGCTTCTACTGCCCTGGCCCTTTAAATAGCCCCCAGAGCTCTGGGGTAGCAGCAGCAGGGCTTTGGCGGCTCTTTAAAGGGCCCAGAGCAGTAGAGGCAGCGGGATCCTCAGCCCTTTAAATAACCCCCGGAGCTCCACCACCGCTACCCCAGGGCTCCGGCAGTGGGGCTCTGGAGGCAATTTAAAGGGCTGGGGCTCCAGCTGCTGCTGGGAGCCTCCGGCCCTTTAAATTGCTTCCTGGGGAAGCCGGGCCGCCCTAGCTTCAGTATAACTGCAGGTTTTGTTGAGAAAATGTTTCATGTTGCATTTCTAGTTGGCAATGTATTAAAACAAGACTTAGATCTTGAATATGCATAGCCGGTATAGCTGTATTGGCTGCCATATTCAGATGGCCAAACTATTAGTCCTTGTCTCCACAAAAACTTGCACTAGTTTAACACTGTTTTAAACTGATTTGATAAACTGGTGTGCAGAACCCTGTGTTGACACTGAACCAGAAATCAGTATCTATTTAGCTCAACCTGATTCTTTACCACCTTTAACTAAACTGAAATAAGCCACTTTTAAACTGAAATGTGTCTACATGTGACTTAGTTTAACTAATCATTGTAAAGCCCATTTAAATTAAACCAGTGTAACTTTCTTATGTAGACAAGCCCTTAGACAAAGTGCCTTCTAGTTGGATGTTTGCAGCCTATGGAACTGTCTGGACATTTACAGAAAAGAAAAGTATGTGTTTGGTCTAGGAACATTGTCTGATAATACTGGGTATGTCTGCACTGCACATTCCCTATGGCGATGTGTAGAGTAGATACTTAGATGAGTATAGTAAAGACACTCCTGAACCCTGTGGGGGTGGCCTCTAAATGGCTCCCCTTTCTACACTACTGTTTTTAGCAGTGTAGCATCTTGTTGCCTTCCCACTGTTGGTGCCTTTCATTGATGCATCTAGCTATACACTGCAATGTGGATGCAACCTGCTTTTCACTGTGGCATATAGCTACACATACCCTATGTGCCTCAGATAGTCATGTGCAGTGTAGACGTAGCCACTGAGACAACTGTATTATTCACAAATAGCAAACAAACAGTTTCTGGCAGCGCTGAGCATAGAGTCATTGGAGAGGGATCACATGACATGAGAGGAGCAGGAGAATTTTTTCAAAGCTTCTTTTCCCACCCTATTTATCTAAACCCTGTACGAAAACGTATTGTAATGTGAACAGCCAAACAAATGTGTGTCCAGATGCCCTGCATTTCAAAGGTACCCAAATGATGCATTAAATGAGCCAGTGAAGTGTAATTAGTTAGGACTGGAGAAGAGCTGACAGCTGTGTGTGGTTCCAAGAGGACACACTGTCTATGCAACATATGAAATGGAAAAGCTTTGCAGAGCTCAGGGAGAATATCTAGACAGTATTTGCTGCATGAAGAGCGACCCACTCTAACTCCCAATGGCAAATATGAACTTACTGGCTGCGTGCCAAGGGATTTATTTTTTCAGTTGGAGAGGTGCCGTTTTCACTCCCCATGTGGGCATAGTGACAGCAATTGGCCCTTCCATTAGTTGTAAGATAAATGGTGTCATCACTGTCATAATAGATCATCTGTTAAAAATATAGACAGTACAGACAGTACAGAGGTTGGCCCCTCCTAATCTGAATAATTTACGTCACCAACATTTATCTTTTGGCACTATGGAATCACTCTCCCATGACCGACTTCACATCCAGGGAAGTTTGGCAATTGGACACCATCATTCAAGATTGGCCCATAATTTAGATTTTGTGAAACAAGTTTAAAAAAAGCCTAAACCCAGTAAAATACTTGCATTGTTGTTTTGAAACAGCAAAGTTTTTAAAGAGACAAGATAGGTGAGGTAATATTTTTTTTTATTGGACCAATTTCTGTTCTAATATCCTGGGACCAGCACAGTTACAACAACACAGCAAACAAAGTTTTTAAACAAACTCTTCCCTGCCACCTAAATAACACCCCATCCTGCACAAAGGAAAACTCCTCAAACACACTGGGCTGAGAAGACCTCGTCAATCAGAAGACTCAGGAGAGTTGCCAAGTACAGTGAAACCGTCGTAGTTTTACTGTATGACAGTTCATGATGTTTATAGCAAAGTACAAGGAAAGTACTATATAGTTCTAAGGCAGCAGTGAGCAAGCTGCATTTCTGGTTATAGCAAAGATATTCTGGGCAAGAACTGATTGAGCTTGTTAATGGGTATTATAGTGGTCTGCACTCTTTGGATTCTGTGAGAATAGACATTGAACATGGAAAAGAGGAATTAAAAGGCACAGTAGTCTTGACTTTCAAACACTGGCCTACATAGGGTTGCCACCTTGGTAACTGCTGGTAACTGGACCCTCGAGGGCCTGTCCCTGCCCCGCATCTTCCCTTGAGGCCATGCCCCTTTTCTGCCTTTTCCCCCCAGACCCCACCCCCATTGCTCACTCCTATTCCTCTCTCCTCCCATTGCATATTGGATCATCTCCACCTCTCTTCCCCTCCCTCCCCCCACCAACTGGGCTCCCTCTGCTTCAGCGCTGGGATAGGAGCTGCTGCAGCTTGGCAAGGAGCCTTCCTGCAGGTAGGAGGCGGCTCCAGCTGAGCAGGGACTGGCATGAATTAATGGCCTGGCACCTCCTCCCACTCCACGGTAACCGGAATTTTGGTGTCCGGTCAGTACATCTGGCCAGACACTGCCCTTTTCGACTGGACTTTCCAGTTGAAAACCGGGCACCTAGCAGCTCTAAATGGCACCCAGACACAGAAGCCAAAACTGAACTGACTGGATAAAACCCAGGTGGGTGGCAACCCTAGGCCTATATTGACATGTACGTAAGAATATAAGAAAGGTCATATTGGGTCAGACCAAAGGTCCATCCAGCCCAGTATCCTGTCTGCCAACAGTGGCCAATGCCAGGTACCCCAGAGGGAGTGAACCTAACAGGTAATGAGCAAGTGATCTCTCTCCTGCCATCCATCTCCACCCTCTGACAAACAGAGGCTAGGGACACCATTCCTTACCCATCCTGGCTAATAGCCTTAATAGCTAATAGCCTTAACCTCCATGAAAAGTTCTCTTTTAAACCATGTTATAGTCCTAGCCTTCACAACCTTCCCAGGCAAGGAGTTCCACAGGTTAACTGTGTGCTGTGTGAAGAAGAACTTCCTTTTATTTGTTTTAAACCTGCTGCCCACTAATTTCATTTGGTGGCCCCTTGTTCTGATATTATGGGAATAAGTAAATAACTTCTCCTTATTCACTTTCTCTACACCACTCATGATTTTATATACCTCTATCATATCCCCCCTTAGTCTCCTCTTTTCCAAGTTGAAAAGTCTTAGCCTCTTTCATCTCTCCTCATATGGGACCTATTCCAAACCCCTAATCATTTTAGTTGCCCTTCTCTGAACTTTTTCTAATGCCAGTATATCTTTTTTGAGATGAGAAGTCCACATCTGTACTCAGTATTCGAGATGTGGGCATACCATGGATTTATATAAAGGCAATAAGATATTCTCCATCTTATTCTCTATCCCTTTTTGAATGATTTCTAAGTTCCTGTTTGTTTTTTTGACTGCCGCTGCACACTGCATGGACGTCTTCAGAGAACTATCCATGATGACTTCAAGATCTCTTTCCTGATTAGTTGTAGTTAAATTAGCCCCAATCATATTGTATGGATAGTTGGGGTTATCTTTTCCAATATGCATTACTTTACATTTATCCACATTAAATTTCAGTTGCCATTTTGTTGCCCAATCACTTAGTTTTGTGAGATCGTTTTGAAGTTCTCCACAGTCTGCTTTGGTCTTAACTATCTTGAGCAGTTTATTATCGTCTGCAAACTTTGCCACCTCACTGTTTATCCCTTTCTCCAGATCATTTATGAATAAGTTGAATAGAATTGGTCCTAGGACTGATCCTTGGGGAACCAACTAGTTACCCCTCTCCATTCTGAAAATTTATCGTTTATTCCTACCCTTTGTTCCCTGACTTTTAACCAGTTCTCAGTCCATGAAAGGATCTTCCCTTTTATCCCCTGACACCTTAATTTACATAACAGCCTTTGGTGAGGGACCTTGTCAAAGGCTTTCTGGAAATCTAAGTACACTATGCCCACTGGATCCAGCTTGTCCATATATTTGTTGACTCCTTTAAAGAACTCTAATAGATTAGTAAGACATGATTTCCCTTTACAGAAACCATGTTGACTTTTGCCCAACAATTTATGTTCTTCTATGTGCCTGACAATTTTATTCTTTACTATTGTTTCAACTAATTTGCCCACTACTGACATTAGACTTACCAGTCTGTAATTGCCGGGATCACCTCTAGAGCCCTTTTTAAATGTTGATGTTACATTAGCTATCTTCCAGTTATTGGGTACAGAAGCTGATTTAAAGGACAGGTTACAAACCATAGTTAATAGTTCCGCCATTTGAGTTCTTTCAGAACTCTTGGGTGAATGCCATCTGGTCCCTGGGACAAAAGAGATGTAGTTACAAAGGCCACCAATTGCACAACTTTCAATGATTCTAAAACATCAAAATGTAAATACCTCAAATGTAGCAGCAAACACAGAGACATTTGTAGGAGAAGCAATTAAATGGATCTTTGAGGCTGGCACCACAGACCGAGGGAGGGAAGTTGTGAGCAGAGACAAGAGGAGATATGAAGGGAAGAGAAAACAGTTTATTTGTACATTTGATGTATTTCACCAAATCTATAGACTCTGATATTCTGTTTAAGTTGAATAGGTTCCTATCCTGTATCTCTCCTTTTCACTTTAAAATCAAGATGGTGTTGTGCACTATAAAACAGTGTTTGACAACAGCCACATAGTCATATAGACTGGTAGGATGATACCTTCACCTACTGCCTTTTATGAGAGTTTCCTTTTGACCACAATGTTGGCTTTGTTTCCCAATCAAGTATATTTAGCATCAGCTACATATAAGCTTTAAAACTGAATACTCACTTGAGCAATACTGACACCAATATGAAAATAGGAGAGCAACTAAAGTGAGTGATTATAGTGTTTCATATTTTAGGACCTGATTCTGCTTTGGCAGAAACAGACACATGGGATCTAATCATGTGAGAACCTGCAAGGTGCTGAGTAGCGCTAGATTACATTTTTGTGGCAAAAAATACAATTTTTCAGGGCACAAAAACTATCTGTGAATTTAGGTCAAATTTAGCAAAAACTTTTGGCTGAAAAAAATTGAAAAATGTGGCATGGCTTTTTTGGCTATTTTGAAATGAAATATTTTGGCTTTTTGTTGTGATGTGGCATTTCCTTTTGAAATTAGTTAACTTTTTAAAAAGGGTGGGTGAAAATGACCCCAGAAGAAATGAAAAATGGAAAAAAATCATTTTAGGTTAAATGAGATGTTTTGTTTGGCATGAATCAGAAAATGTTTGGTAGTTTTTTGTTTTGGCGAGAAAAACTGAAAAAATTCACTTTGGATTCAAACCAAACCCACAATTCTTTGATTTTTTTTGGTGTGGCCCCTGAATCAAAAATCAGTTGTTCACTCCCCTCTAGTGCTGAGTACCTCCAGCATCCAATACAGCTCTTGGGGCAGGAACTGGCCATAGTATGTGTTTTTACACAGCTACCACAACAAAGCCCCAATTTGGTTGGATCCTCTTATAAGATAACTAGTAATAATCCTTAAACCACAGCACCCAAACCCCAACCTTCCTCTAACGCAGGCCTCCAGAATTCAGTAGTTCTCAAAATCCTTGAAATATTCAAAACTTTTGAAGTACCCAACTGGTTTCCTTTAAACTATTCTTTGTTTTGTTTTGTATCAGTAGCATTTATTGAGCTCTACATAACAAGCTAATGTTGAACTTTCTCACATTATTCTTGCTTCAATTATCCATGTGCAAATTTTCTGAATAAACCAGATGGGGAAGTTTGTAAGGAGATATCAAGTGCTCTCCCTCTTCTCTCTCTTTGTGTGTAAAGTTTATAATTTTTACAGACACACACAAATCCTAGCTCTTAACTAAACTTAAACTAAACTAAACTTAAATACTTCAGGGAAGAAGCCACAACTATTTTGTATGTCTGTGAGGCACCTAACACAATTTTGGGTACTGTAACATTATTGTGTGTGTGTGTGTGTGTGTGTGTGTGTGTGTGTGTGTGTGTGTAAATTCCACTCAGAAAATTTAACATGAATGTAATGTTGATGAAGGAGAAAGCATACAAAGGATAAAATTGACTGATCAACCTTAACTGTGGCTATGTGTATAAATTTGTCAAATAATAGTCTTTCATACAAAAAATGATTTATTATAATCATATTTATATGTACCATGTTATGATATAGCCTATGCTTATAAGTTGAAACGAAAATTTGAGGTTAATCCTATTTTCCTAGTTTGACTTCAGTGCAACTGAAAGTTGCCTATGTGAAAGTTTTGCCTATGGGAACATTAGCTGAGTAACAGCCTCGGGATAAGTCCTTTTATTTTTAAAGAAAAACAAAATGAAGCGTGTGATCCAAGGGGGCGCAGGCTCGTGAGGCACCTCACCACTACCTGCTCTTAGTATGAGGCAGTCTCTAGTGTGTAGCTCAGCACCCTGAAACCAAAACCCTCTGGCAACACAAGCACAGGCTTGCAGGCCTCATTCTCTCTGTGCAGACTAGTGATAGTTGTACACTGACCCCATAGTCCTCAGAGTGCTCCCTGCAATGTCCAGACCTTAACCACGGACATTCACAGAAGTTATCAGGTGTTCTAACCCCAAAGGGTCAGAGTACACATTAGCTTGTTTGATTCAGCTGAGGATCAACTCCTGTATAACAGCACTGAGATATATTTATAGTGAAAACAGACATGTTTCTTGTCAAAGGCTAAGATTTAAGAGATACTGAGTTAGGTTAATAATGTAAACAGAAATGGTTACATATAACACAAAAAGTATAACCTAGAGTCTAAACTCAACTTTAACAGGATAAACCCTTGTCTAAAGTAGTTTATTCCACCTAAAGCAATCTCCGAGCATCTCCATCCAGATGGCTGGGATCCTTCATTCATGAATGCAAGAAGTGCTGTCCTTTTTGCTTCCTTGGTGAAGGATAAGGGGATGTCCTTTTGCCTTCTCTTTATATCACCCCAAATTCATTCTTTTGTCTTGAGTCAGGATGACACCCGCCCTGCCCCCCACCCCCTGGTTTATTCCTGGTGTGCTGACTCCATGTTGCCTACACATCCTTGTGTTGACTTTGTATGCAAAAGAAGCTTCCATTGTGTTTGCCTACAATGCTTAATTGACATGTGAACCAAGGCAAACAGATGAATATACATTTTTTGTCAAAAAGCTGTTTGAGAACCTTGCTTTGATTCAGATTTGAAAACATATTTTCCACTATACAGACATAACTCCTTACATAGTGTCAGTACATAATTTCACAACAATATTAATGACCTGCATGATCCTGACTTTCATTTAAAATCGCCCATGACATTCTTTATGGATAAATACTATGAAAGCAGCGTGCTAGGTGTAGTGAGTTGGTCAGGCCTGATAAGAGTTGCTGTTATAGAACAGCGAATCCTTTACCAGGTGATATGGTGGAGTTCTTAGGGTCACAAAACCTTATTTTGTTTAAAAAAAATCAACCAACTTTGTGTGAACTAGCACTAGGAGAACTGGATAGGAGGATGGTATAACCAAATACTGGATATCTACCGCTGGTTTTAACACTATTTCCAGGAAGAGATGGGGTGCCATGGTGTACAATAACAGGCACTTTGTGTCCTATACAGTGCATGTGTGTAATGTGAAATTGTTATGGAATGTCCTTGTAGGAAAAAATATCTGAATTCCCATGCATCAGACCGACTCATTATCTCCTCATATGGGGATTATTGCTCTCCAATCAACACAAATCCCTTTTCAGTTGGAAATTTCCATGTGTTCTTCATAACCAGAATTTGATTTTATTTAAGTTATTTCAAGAACGAGGTTTGTTCATAGGAAAGTTTTCCCATTAGGGAAATACTCCTGCAAGAAGGAAAGGGATGATGTACAATAAACTGAAACTTGTATCAACTCATATTCTTGTGGGAGAACAGCTGAGTTCAGCCCCACATACTTTGTCTTATACCCACATGCACAATTTTCTTTTAAATGGGTAATGTGTGACAGCTAGTGTTGGTTGAAATTTTTGTCTGAAACACATTTTCAAAGAAACATGTCTTTTTCTTCCCCAAAGAGAAACATTCAGGAAAAGTCTCTGTTCTCTTCTTGCCCACCCCCCACCAAGTTTCTGGTTTTTTTATCAAACTCGAATTTCAATATTTTCAAATTTTGGTTCTTGAGTTTTTAAAAAAAAAACCTTCCCTTTTCTCACTGAATGCAATCAGTTGAGTGATGTTTAGGCGATTTTTGTTATTTGATCAGTTCTCTTCCTTTCTCTTCATTTCCTCACTCCCTACCCCACCCCCACCACCAGTTGCAACTTTTCAAAAGCTGAGGAAGTTTTTGAAAGGTTAGAGTGGCAAAGAAAAGGTGAGGAATGTGTGTGGGGGAGAGAGAGAGAGACGACAGTCCTGGATCTCATTCATTCTACTTCATTCAATAGAAGAAAAGTGTGGGGGGGTGTAACCCAAAAAACTGAAATTTCAAAATTTCTCAAAATGTTTTGCAAAAGTGTTAAGTTTCTTCAAAAATGTCCACTCTTTCCCAGCCAGCTCTAGTGACAACCTATTGAGAGGCAGTAGCTAGATTGATGAAAGAATTCTTCCTTTGACCTAGCACTGGCTACACCTGGGGTTAGGTCAACTTAACTACATCGCAATGGGGCTTGGCGTTTTTCACACCCCTGAGCAACATAGCTGGGTTGACATAACTTTTTAGTGTAGACCAGGCCTAGGACAATGTGAGTTAAAGGGCATAGGGTGAAATCCTTATCCTATTCAAGTCAATGAGGCTTCAAACCTTTCTCCCAAGAGCTGTGACAATATTCTCCAAGGCTGAATGGTGCTGCATTATTAAGAAGTGCCAGTAGATGTTTGAAATTTGCAGTCTCCAAGAACTCCACATTGCTTCCCACTCACACCCCTCTGTCTCTTCCCTCCCCACAACACTCACAGATCTATATCTGCACAGGGATGGAAAAGTTCAAGATTTCCCTAGCAGGTCTTCTGCATTGTTTAGAAGCTAAATAGATGAAAACAACATAAGGTGAAAACAACACGCTGGCCCAGAAAGTTTCCATTTTTTTCATGGGATAAGCATAGCTGCCCACTGCATACATCATCCTTATGTTTCTGCAGATGATATTTATTTCCGTGTGTTGGCTAACGGGAGATGCATGGCTGCAGCTTGTACCCATTTGCTCTTAAAAGTTGAGAAGCAGCTTCCACTCTATTGTTAGTAAATGTCTTCAGAAATAATAGGACAGATCAGAGAAAAAGACAGGATGTGTGGAAGGTCAGACTGAGTCTGAGCCTGTGGAAGTGTATGGAATGGAGGGAGGACACAAGGAGATTTCCCATTCTTTTCATCTCACAAACCCCTGTGCTCCTGGAGAGCCAGGATTGCCACAATTGCTGCCAACAGTGGCCACGGGACACTTGCCCCAGCCGTTGCTGCTGTGTGGAAGGAAGCCACCGAGAGGAGTCTCAATGAGGTACTAGAGGGGAACCATGGTGAGTACAGGCGTGCTGTCTGGGTCAAGGGATGGCAGGGTTCATGAGTCGAGGAGGGAGAGGGTATGAAATGAACAGATTTGGGAGGGATGGATGGGGAGAGAGTGTGGAGAGTATTGCAGGGAATGTTGTGAGCACTGCAGAGGTGGGCATTTTTTGAAGGAGCCCCTTGTTAAAATGTTGGCTGCATGTCAATGAGGCACTCTGACCCAAGGAATGGAGGTGCCTGGGAGAGCTTTGTGGACAAGTTACTCTTTTAGTTAATTTTGTACTTGGTGCCCAGATATCTGATATTCATATGAGAAATAGATGGAGTGCTATGGGTTGGGCATTACAATAAGGAAGGAGGCATAAGAGGTTAGGATGGGTTTTGTGGTTTACACAGATGAGTGAGATTGTATCCTGTTCCCACATCTGTTGCATTTTTCCTGTCTGATCTCTGGAAGTCACTTAACCTCTTTGTGCCTGGCTTTCCCCTTCTGTTAGAAGAAGATGGTAATACTTGCCTCACAAGGGTGTTGTCACATTTTATTCATGAATGTTTGCAATGTGTTTTGAGATACTTGGAAGGGTGGTTCTCTAGAAAGGCAAACGATATTTATTATGCTGTCTGTAGAGTGCCAAGCACACTTGTTGCTATATAAATAGTAATAATGATGGTTATTATTACAGACTGCCTAGAAGCTTAGGTTACTGTTGCCCAGCAGAAAGGTTTACAAGAAAGTTTTGTCCTGGAGAATAGCTGAGAAGTAACTAAATCATAATTTGTCCTACATAAATTTTCACCTCATAATGTACAGTTGTATGTTGCTATTTAAGGATTTATTTTAACAAAACTATTAAACTTGTACATTCCTCTTAAAATGCAGCCAACTCTTTTGGGGTCAGCCATAAGAGAAGAGTCAATCTCCACCCCACATTCCCACTGGGGATTTTTAGGGGACCCTGCAAGTAGTGCCCCTTTCCCTGCCACAACCTGATGTAGCTAGAAGTATCGCTGTAACACAGAAATGTATGTTCCTTCTGGTAGCGCTTTAGACTTCATCACAAGCCTCCTGCTGACATATATCCAAGGGGATGCTGGTGGTTGAGACTTGAGTGATGCTACCCTGAATGCAGCCTTAAATGACATAAAGTGAGGGAATGCCTGGCCGGCTGTTGTAAGAATGCAGTTGTAGATCTTCTCACCCCAATTTAAGCACTGGTGATAGCTCAGTGCATTGTGATCTGTGAAACCACTTAGTGACCCGGCTAAGGGGTGTCTTGATTACAGCCTATACGCAACTACATGGGGAATAAATATTCGATAATGGGCTCTTCTCTCTAGCAAGGAAAGATATAACATGATCCAACGGCTGGAAGTTGAAACTAGACAAATTCAAACTGAAGTGAAGGTGTACATTTTTAACAGTGAAGGTAATTAACCATTGGAACAATTTACTCGGGGTCATGGTGGATTCTCCATCACTGGCAATTCTTAAATGAAGATTGAATATTTTTTCTAAAAGACTTGTCCTAGGAATTGTTGTGGGGAAGTTTTATGGCCTGTGTTATACAGGAGACCAGACTAGATGATCACAATGGTCCCTTTTGGCCTAAGAATCTATGAATTTTAGATTTGCCAGTTCAAATCCAGGAAGGGTACTAGATTGACATCTTTGGATGCTGAAGTCTTCACTGATACAGAACAGGTGTGGCCATGTAATCTTCTCTACACTAACTCACCTGTGTGTTTCTCCCTGGCCTAATGAGACCAGCTCTGGGCAAGAGGCTAGTTCAATCTCCATACCCATACAATCTCTCCAGCAAAAGTGCAAAGAAAATTGCTAATTGCTAACGGTGGTGATGTTTTTGGCAATGGGTTCCTCAGGAAAGGCAGGATATCACTTTGTTTAAAATTAGCATAATCTTTACCTACTGCTGCAAACTTGAGCTCAGCAAATATTTGTGTCAATTTTGTCTATTATTTTCAGATGTCATCCCAGCCTTCTGATACGAACACACATCCAGCAGGAACTGAATTGAGTCTATCAGCTCATTTCATGTAGGTCACCAAACAGCAATCAGTTGGCAGTGATTTTTGGTGACTACCAGCCTAAGCTGCATTTCTGCTGGCAAGCTGTGGCAGCTTAGATGTGAGGAGATCTCTCTCTATTTACTGTGCTGGCCAATTCCCCTCTGTCTAGACAACTTTTACCCCTTGGCACTTTTAGCAATAATATGGGTGTTAGCCCTAGTGTCCTGGCCAAATTCTGGTTTGGATAATTCTGCATACCTAAATTCCCCATGTAATTTCAGTTAGACTCTGTATTTCCAACTTCCCTTCTGGCTGTGTTATACTGTCAGATTCCACTCCAAAGATGGCTGTATTTCAGTGGTGGATAAAATAATTCCTATGTAACATACATACAGGGCCTAGATTTTGTTCCATTGATGTTAATGGTCAATGGATCAGGTTCATAGTTTGCAAAGTGCTTTGAGAGCCTTCATGCTAAAAGGTGCTATGGAAATGAATGCTACCCAACAGTTTCATACAGAAAGCAAAAAATAATACTGGCTCTGTCTGAAATGACAAGGCAACGTACGCAGGGTCAGCAGAAAATAATTATTAAATGAGATGTATGTCTGGGACTCTGAAGCCTATTGTGCTCCCTATTCTTGTTAAAGGTTCAAAAAAAAGCTGTAAATAAAATAAATAAGTCTCCTCAGTACTATACAGAGTGTTCTCTAGCCATTCTTCTGTCAGTTTTGTGGCTTGTGCACCATTTTTTGTCCCTGTGTTCTGATTCCTTTCATCTTAGAGGAAACAAATTGTTCCTAATTTGTAAATAGTGACCAGTGTGATAAAGATCACAAAATCACTGTCCATTGAGAATTGCACTGCAATAAAAGATAAGTAAAATTTCAGGCCTGACAATACTGCCCTTTCGATTCATTGCTACCAAGCACCTGACAAGCACTGTCCAGTCCCTAGCTTCTGTTGAACTTATATAAATAGCAGAGTGTTCCACTGTTGGCCACTGTAATTGAAAACTTGTTTAACAGCCTTTTTTTTTTTAATGCTATGATCCTCCTTTTGAAAGTTAGCTCTGTTGGCAACTTCTGTCTGAATTCCGTGGGATAGTATTTGGCAAATCACATGCTGACATGTTTATCTTGTTAGCTGTCAAGAAGAGTAAGTATGAGAGCCGAATGCTATCATTCAGCTTGACTGGAGAAATAGCTACCACTCATGAAATCTGACAGAATAAATATATTTTACAAACATGATTTGTCAAATTCATATTAATCCTTTGTGCAGATCCTGTCATGACTGACCTTAAATAGACCTGTGTTTATTGGCAACGTAGTGCTTAGACCACGTCTACACCAGCTAGCTCACAGCAGCACAGCTCTACCGATGCAGCTACGCTGCTGTAAGCTCGCTCGTGTAGCCGCTCTATGGCCGATGGAAGAGAGCTCTCCCAGCGACATAATAAACCACCTCAATGAGCAGTGGTAGCTATGTCAGTAGGAGAAACTCTCCTGCCAGCACAAAGTGGTGCACAGTGCCACTTATGTCGCTCGGGGTGGGGAGGGGGTTAAACCCCTGAGCAACATAAGTTTTGCTGACATAAGTGACAGTGTAGACATGGCCCTAGTTTACCACTTTGTTCAGTGAGTCTATGCAATAAAGAAACAAAGTGACGTTGCCTGTTCAGAAGTGTTTGAGTTGGCTGCTGCACTGGCATAGATATTGATGTGTCTTTTAACATCTAATTACACTGAAACAATCCACAGAAGGCTTGTTTTTAGGCTTTAACACAAATCCAATAAAAAGCAATGCAAGCAGTGCAAGGAAATGATGGCATTTGCACACTCCTGCCGACCTTTCAGGCAGTCCTTCAGGAAACCCTCTCCTGTGTTCAAACAGCATGAGAAAATAGAAAGCAAACTGAACCTAAAATGTCTCATGGCACAAATATTTTAGTGTATTAAAAGACCTCAGCATTAAGAAATGCCTAAAACAGAAACACAGTTTCCTGCTTGACCTACGCTGGACTGGCCAGAGGCAGATTTTGATAACATACTGATTTGTTGTTTTCCAGGATCAAGACTAGAGGGGGGTTGTCTGCCCAGCTCCATCCCCACCAATATCAAAGCACTTCATTCCCATAAAAAAAATCAAACTTTGGACCATTTCCACTGCAGTATTTACATAAAAGTATGTGTGTGGGGTGAGGCGGGGGAGAGAAGTAGACTGAAGTTTTCCCAATCCCTGGTTTGTTTTTTGTCTTTGCTTGGGTGGTGGCCTCTTGTTTACGCAGCACAGGCATGTGCCATTCCACAGGAGGAATTTGCAAAGGGGTGACTTGAAAAGTTCAGTGCAAAATGTACGCATCATTGGGTAAGGCACTTAAAGGGTTAGCTCTGTGTTTGGAGGCTGATCATCTTTGGCAGGTAGGGGAAGGAAGTTAGATCCAGGGCCGGTGCAACCATTTAGGTGACCTAGGTGGTCGCCTAGGGCACTGGGATTTGGGGGGGGCGCCATTTTCGGCAGCGACCGCAGCGGCCGGATCTTCGGCCACCCCGGTTGCCACCGGCATTTAGGCAGAGGGAGCTGGGGCAGGGGAGCATGGGGAGGGACACCTGCAGCAAGTGGGGGGGGGCACAGTACGCAGGGGAACTCCCCGCCCCAGCTCACCCCTGCCTCGCCTCCTCCCCGAGCACGCCGTGGCCACGTCACTTATCCCGCCTCCCAGGCTTGTGGCACCTAAGCTGATTGGTGCCGCAAGCCTGGGAGGTGGGAGAAGTGAAGCAGCAACGGCGTGCTCATGCGCAGAGCAGGGGTGAGCTGGGGTGGGGGGTTGCCTCAGGGCGGAGGGTGCAGGGTGGGGAGCTGCCGCAAGGGGGGTGCCTCAGGGCTGAGGAGGGGAGCTGCTGCGGGGTGGGGGCGGGTGCAAGGTGGAAGTTTCGCCTAGGGTGCGAAACATCCTTGCACCAGCCCTGGTTAGGTCTGTACAGTAGGCTAGCTGGAAGAAATGGATGTTCTAGGAAGACAGAGTAGAGTCACAGTGTCCAGACAAAAAATGCTGTAAATAAATCAATGTGATACTTTAGGCTTTTACATTATTTTTAAAGCAAGGATCAGAGCTTGGCATTCCAGGTTTTGAAAAGGGTTAGGCTCCTATTTTTTTTTTAATGACAAAGAGAATCAACTTTGTCTCAGAGCTTCCCACTAGATTTCATATATGTTATTACAAATAAATTATGTTAAAAGAAAGTTAAGCTTGGGAAGCCAAATACTTAAAAGTTAGGAAATGTCAGATTCAAAGTTGTCTGTGCAACCTTAATTAAGCTCCTCTTGTGCATATGCATTATGATACAGTCTTTAATTATATGGTCACATGCTGGTTTTTACTAGACACTATTCAAGTCCTTCTCTGAAGACAGAATTATTAATTTCCTTATCGGCTTTTCTAAGGTGCTCGGCACTATAGTACCTGAGTGCCCCACAGACATTAATTGATTTATCTTCACATCATGCCTGTGAATGATGGGAAACTGAGGCACAGGGTGAGAGAAGGTCAAAAGTACCTTTTGGATGCCCAATTTTGAGTTATTGTCTCATTGGTTTTTTTGTGCTCCCCTGTCTGAATCCATCTGTTGTCTCTTATCTTATACTTAGACTGTAAGTTCTTCAGGGCAGGGACTGTCTTTTCTTCTGTGTTGTTCTGTACAGTGCCTAGCACACTGGGGCCCTGGGCCCAGAGTGGGACTCCTAGGTGCTACAGTAGTACAAATAATTAATAATAACGAGACACCTAGAACCTGATTTTTCAGAGGCATCATATAGCACTTCAGTTGCAGTTGTGAGAGCTCAGGACTTCTGCAAATCAAAACCCCAGGGCCTCAAGTCAGGTGATGATGATGATGATGATGATGGGTGATCACTCGTTACTGAGTCTGATCAACTTCCATGGGAGTTATGGGTCCTCAGGTGGCTAATAAGGCCAATCCTTGAACCACAAGTTCTACTACAATGAGGGCAGATGTTTTCAGGCTCAGCAAGAGGCTGTTGACCATGACTGGAGACCAGTCTCTCCTTCCTCCTGTGCCTCTTGTCCGCTTCGGCTTGTCGGCAAGCAAGTTCAAAATGCAAGGGACTATCATGTAGGACTTCATTCCATTTTAAACGGTCCTGGGCAAGTGTCTTCCATTTTTTTTAGGTTGTCCTTCAGCAAGTCCTTATAACGCTTCCATTGTCCACCCACGTTACGGTACCCTTCTTTCAGCTGAGAGAACAGGGCCTGTTTTGGGAGGCGATGGTCTGGCATCTGGCCAACGTGACCAGTCCAGTGGACTTGCTGATGGATGATCATTGCCTCAGTACTGGTGGTCTTTGCCTCTTTCAGAACACTAATATTGGTGCACCTGTCTTCCCATTTGATCTTCAGAATCTTACGAAGGCAGCGTTGATGGTGCTTCTCAAGGACTTTCAAGTGGTGTCTATAGGTTGTCCAAGTTTCGGACCCATACAACAGTGTTGGAAGAATAACGGTTTGATAAACAAGAAGCTAGGTGTCTGTTTGAATGTCGTGATCTTCAAAGACCCTGTGCTGTAAATGAGAAAAAGCTACACTGGCACAGCTTAGGCGATGTTGAATTTCTGCATCAATATCTGCCTTGGATGAAAGATGACTTCCGAGGTAGAGGAAATGATCGACATTCTCCAGTGCCACTCCATTGATTTTGATAGATGGCATGTAATATCTCATTTGGAGAGGACTGATAGAGCACTTTAGTCTTCTTGATATTAAGAGTGCGACCAAGACATGTGTAAGCATCGGCAAGCACATTCAAGCTAGTTTGAAGATCTTTCTCAGAGTGGGCAAAGATTGCATTGCATACTGAAGTTCCACAATAGATGTTGTGGAAATCTTACTCTTGGCTTTCAGCCTGCTAAGCCTGAAAAGCTTTCCATCCATTCTGTATGTGATTTCAGTGCCAGCTGTAAACTTCCCAGCAATTAGGTAAAGAATGACAGCAATAAAAACCGCAAACATGGTTGGAGTGATGATATAGCCCTGTTTGACTCCTGTTTGTACTTTGAAAGGTTCATTCTGGGAGCCAGTGCTGCTCAGAACAGTCACTTTCATATTATCCTGAAGCAATTTTGGGACACTGCTGTATTTATCAGGACATCCAATCTTAGAGAGTACAGTCCAGAGGGCATGGCGAGTCAAAGGCTTTAGTTAGATCAATAAAAGCCATGTACAGGGGTTGGTTTTGCTCCTGACACTTTTCTTGCAGCTGCCATGCTGTGAAGAGCATATCTGCAGTTCCACGACATGGTCGGAAACCACTCTGTGACTCTGGTAAAATTTCTTCTGACAGGGGCAGAAGGCGGATTGCAAGGATCCATGCCAGAACTTTTCCTGCAGTGGCTAGGAGGGAGATACCACGATAATTTCCACAATCCACTTTATCCCCTTTCTTGAAAAGGGTTACAATTGGCATCCCTCATTTCACTGGGTATCTCCTCCTTTATCCAGATTTTAAGCATGAGCAGGTAAAGCTGCTGAATTAGCTCTGGTTCACTGTTTTTGAAGATTTCAGCAGGGATCCCATCTAGACCTGCTGCCTTCTTGTTCTTCATCTGCATGGTGGCATTGTGCACCTCATACAAATTGGGAGGGTCTCCGAGCTTGTCCCTAAATGGCCATTGAGGGATTTGCTCAAGGACTTTATCTACAACCATAGAATTATGGTTAAGGAGATCTTCAAAATGTTCTTTTCAGTGAGGATTGATGGCTGCGTTGTCCTTCAGAAGTGGGTTCTGTCCTTAAAGTGAAGAGGATTCATAACATGACAAATTGGCCCATAAACAGCCTTGGTGGCACTAAAGAAATGACATGTATTGTGGATGTTCATGAGCTGTTGGAGTTCCTGTGCTTTCTCAGTCCACCATTTATTCTTAAGTTCTCTGGTTTTACGTTGTACTTCCACCCTCGCCTTGGCATGGGCTTCTCTCTTTATATTACAATTTATGTCATTCTGCCAAGCACAAAATGCCATTCTCTTCTCATTGATGAGTTGCTCAATTTCAGCATCATTCTCATCAAACCAGTCCTGATGTTTTCTGGTGTGGTAGCCTATGGTTTCCTCACAGGCATTGATGATTACTGCTTTCAACTGGCTCCAATGTTCTTCAATTTCTTCTGGAAACTCTGATGGGAGCTTTTCTTCTAAGACTGCTTGGAAGTGGTCATGCTTAATAGGGTCCTTCAAATCTTGAACCTTCAGTTTGTGTTTGACTTGCTTCTTTTGCAGCATCCATTTGGGAGCAATCTTAATTTTCATTGTGGATCAAATAAGGCAATGATCAGTCCAACAGTCATCAGCACTTGTCATTGCTCTTGTGAGAAGTATGTCACTACGATCTTGGGTATGAACTGTGATGTAGTCGAGGAGATGCCAGTGCTTTGACTGTGGGGGTCTCCAAGATGTTTTGAACTTTTCCTTTTGTCGGAAAAGGGTGTTCGTAATAATAAGGTCATATTCGGCACACTTGGTCAGGAGCAGAATTCCATTTGATTTACTTTTGCCAACTCCTTCTTTCCCGATTTGTTCGTTTCCACAGGTCTGAGTCTCATCCGACGCGTGCATTGAAATCCCCCAGAAGGATGATCTTGTCTGCTGTAGGAGTCTCTGATAAAATGGTTTCCAACTGAGAATAAAAATCTTCCTTTACAGTCTCATCGGCATCCAGTGTTGGTGCATAGGCACTCATAATAGTTGCCTGTTGATTTTTGGTGAGCCTCAGTCGGAGTGTCATAAACTGCTCATTGATGCCAACTGGTATCTCAGAGAGGCACCTTACGAGCTTGTTCTTTATAGCAAAGCCCACTTCATGCAATTGAGGTTCATCTATAGATTTTCCCTTCCAGAAGTAGGTGTATCCTTCTTTCTCCTCCCTCACCTGTCCTTCATCAGCTCTTCTAGTTTCGGACAAAGCAGCAATATCGATGTTAAACCGACTCAATTCACGAGCAATCATGGCTGTATGTCACTCTGGTCAGTCACTGTTTGAGTTGTCCATCAGGGTACATACGTTCCAAGTTCCAAAGTTGAAAAGTTTCTTACATTTTCGACCGCTGAGATGGTGATCCTGCTAGATGCGGCTATCCAGCCAGGAGAAACAGAGGCAAGACTATTTTTAGCGTACCGATACACTGAAGGACACACAACTATTGACCATCTATGAAAAGTTTGGTTTAAGCAATTTACCCAACATAATATAGGAACTCTGTGGCAGAGTCAGGGATAGAATGTGGTTCTCAAGGCAGCATTCAGGTGCCTTAACCAGGAGACCATCCTCTTCCTACAATTCCCTGCTTCATTCACCACACATTTTCCAACATCCGCAACAAATGAGGCGGAGATCCTACTCTCAACAGCTTCCTTTACTACACAACCCTGATTCATCCTCAGAGCTCAGTCTGTCTTGTGCACTGAATGAGAGGGGAGTCCTGTAGGAAAAAAATAGTATCTGTTCATGTAATTAAAGACTGTATCATAGCTCACAGGAGGGCAGAATTAAGGTTGCATGGACAGCCATAATTCAGGCATTTCCTACTTCCCTTGACTTTTGCAATTTCAATATTCTTTAAATATAGTTGTTTTGTATTTAATAATATATAGTAAAAGAGGGGGAAATCCTCCATGCTGTTCTGACTATAGTATCCATAAAGCACGTAGAGCTGAGAGGAGTTCAGAAATACCTTATAGGTTTGCACCCTTAATTAACTAAAGCCCCCCAAGCAAAGACACTATATCTTGCATCCGTACGTTTTAAAACAGAGTGATATAATGTACAAGGTTTCTTCAGGAGGTGACATGTTGATTACAGACTGTCCCCCACTTTCCTACTGACTGGAAAAGGTAGCTAGTAAAATTAGTTTAACTCGGCTTGTGATTTGCAAGACCGAACAGCACCTGTAATTTCACATCCTTCAAACCAGCTTTTATATCTCATGACATAAATGCTAGACCCATGTGTGACACTGAATGGGCTAATGGCAGGAAACTCTGACAGGTTGAGTTATGCCAGAAGACTGCCAAGTAGCATGGGGTTCAAGTGAAAGAACACGTTGTACTGGGACAAACTTGACAGGAGAAACCATTTTGTAAGCTGAACTGGCACTGATGTATCTGGCACTGCCTGAAAACCGTTCAGTATTCAGTCCAAATCAGAGGCTTCACATGAAATAAACAGTAAAGACAATACTTTCACAAGGGGCTTCATAACTAACATGTTCTTTCTTCTCTTTGAACATGATGACATTTATTCACTTTTAATATCAGGTTATACACATGGGAAAACCCACCCTTATTTCAATGGTGCTTTGTTTATGATTAGCATGTACATCTGACAATAAGACTAGATTTTTAAAATGTATCTTTTCTTTTTTCCCTTTCTTACTATCAGGGATCTTAGAAACTTCTCTAGAGGGATAAAGCCAGCTCACAGCCGCTTCAAAGAGCTTCATAACTTCCTAACCATTCTAAGCGTTTAGTTTTTAATATTAAAATCAGCAAAATAATTTTTAAAAATTCCTGGGTTTGATGTTTGGTTCTCTTCTATCCCTGTTCTCTCAGGTTTGCTACACCAGCTTGGATCAGTGTCCAGGGACATATCCTGCATCCAGCACTGGCTAACATGCATTGCTCCAAAGGACAATGAACTGCTATACACGCATACACAATCACCTCACCAATTCTGCAATACTGTACATGGGTGGAGAATGCCTTTCTGATCCTGGTAGCAGTCACCATACACTTGTATATGAGACTGGGATAGCCTTATTTTACCCAGGTGACTGACTGAACATGCTTCTTAAAATCACACAGTGCAGCTATTCTAGCCTCCCAGACAATTAACCACAACTTGAAAAGGAAGGGAAGGGGAAATCCCACCCTTATTCAACAATTATTTTCCTAATGTACTTTATTCTTTAAAGTCCTTTGTAGAAGGATGATAAATAATTGATCCCATCAGCAATGATGCATTAATATAACCATCTTATTAATAGTCATAACAAAAAACTCCCAGGTAATTACAAACTTACAGTAATAGTCTAGCATTAAAAGAAAACCAAGAGGGAGGATGATTGTTGTGGCGAAGACACTGGCTGAGCTCAAATCCTGGCTCTGCCACAGACTTCAGTGTGATATTGGGTAAATCACTTGGCCTCTCTATGCCTCAGTTCCCAATCTCTTTAAAAAGATTGGAATGTAATTTTTTTTTGTCTTCTCTATATCAGTTATTTGGGGCAAGGATTCTCTCTCTCTCTCTCTCTCTCAGTTCGTACAATGACTAACACAATGGGCCATGGTCTTGGTGTGGCCAGTATGTGCTCCCATAATACAATAATCAGCTGTGGTGTTTTTTTCTCTTTATCCCTGCAGAGTAAGGGGGTCACTTTAAAAAAAAGTTCATATTTACACACTGGGTCACCCACCTGTTTCTGAGACATATTTGTAAAGGGTAGAGCTCTCTTAACTCCCTTTGAAAGTGCCCAGGCACTCTCAGAAAGGGTTTGGCACCTTGCAGCATTGAGCGCTCCATAGGAAGTAGGGCTGAAAAGCAGACAGAAGAGCCTGTCTCAGATACCCGCTGTTCCTGTTAACAACTGCTGAGATTCTCAGTAACTTTCTAGTTCTTTGAACTGCTCTGTCAGTGTTGAAACTGCATCATCTTCTTCCCAAAAGAAACTGCAGAGTCCTCATCTAACTGTGGGGTCCAGCACATTTCAGAAAGAAGCAGTTGCCATGGTCTGTCGCATTTATCTGGCTACCAAGTAGATGCTGCTTGCCAAAAATCTATTTAAAATGTACTGTAATTAGGCAATTGTACAAAAGCAAATGGTGTTGGGTTTTTTTTTTTAAAACCCTGCTGGAATATAATGGTTCTTAACAGGGTAGTTACTGTTTAGTGTTACACTCTTGCTTATTTAGCTGAATTTGGAGTCTGAGTCTGTAAAATCTGCTTTGGCAAGTCATATTAATCCATCTGCTGCCATGAAATTATAACAACTCCACTATCTAAAAACTTTGGGATATTTTCATTGAAAATCTGGTACAAAACAAAGTAATCAGTTGACTTTCTATTTGTTCCAGATTTGAGGGACTAAGACCAACATTTTCACCAGTGGTCTCTGATTTTGAGTGCCTCCGTTTTTAATGCCTAGCTTCTCATAGACTCATAGACTTTAAGGTCAGAAGGGACCATTATGGTCATCTAGTCTGACCTCCTGCACAATGCAGGCCACAGAATCTCACCCACCCACTCCTGTAACAAACCCCTAACCTATGTCTGAGTTATTGAAGTCCTCAAATTGTGGTCTGAAGACCTCAAGCTGCAGAGAATCCTCCAGCAAGTGACCCTGCCCCATGCTGCAGAGGAAGGCGAAAAACCTCCAGGGCCTCTGCCAATCTGCCCTGGAGGAAAATTCCTTCCCGACCCCAAATATGGTGATCAGTTAAACCCTGAGCATGTGGGCAAGACTCACCAGCCAGCACCCAGGAAAGAATTCTCTGTAGTAACTCAGATCCCACCCCATCTAACATCCCATCATAGACCACTGGGCATACTTACCTGCTGATAATCAAAGATCAATTGCCAAATTAATTGCCAAAATTAGGCTATCCCATCATACCATCCCCTCCATAAACTTATCAAACTTAGTCTTGAAGACAGATATGTCTTTTGCCCCCACTCCTCCCCTTGGAAGGCTGTTCCAGAACTTCACTCCGCTAATGGTTAGAAAGCTTCGTCTAATTTTAAGTCTAAACTTCCTAGTGTCCAGTTTATATCCATTTGTTCTTGTGTCCACATTGGTACTAAGTTTAAATAATTCCTCTCCCTCCCTAATATTTATCCCTCTGATATATTTATAAAGAGCAATCATGTCCCCCCTCAACCTTCTACTATTGTACAAAACTATACAAAGTGTTGACAAAAATGTGATACCCCCTCAGGTCTGATGTTCAGGGGCACTGAATATGCACAGCTCTTATTGGAAACAATGGGAGATTCAGGTGCTAGAAAAACCAGGCCTGAGAAGTCTCAAGTTGGGCAACCAAAAACTGAATAATCCAAAATCAGTGTCTTCTTTTGCAAACATGGCTTGTTGGTGCTGGCCCTTGCTACCATTGAAGTTAATGACAAAATTCAGACCAATTTCAGTAGGAGCAGGACTGGATTCTAATAGCCTGGAAATTGAATGGTGAACTGATGCAGATAAAATAAGAAATAAGCTTAACACTTGTAGGCGAATCTGAACGTCACTTAGCTATGGGGGAGTTTGATCCAGAACCAAACATTGTGGGTCGGGTCTATTTGTAGCTGGAACTGAATCTGTGACAAACCACCTGGGATGGGCTTCATGTCTCTTTATTTACTCAATGGTTAGGAATCAGCACATCAACTTGAGATGGCCTCAGGAAATGGTATATAAATTAGCCAGAGGCTAAAACTCTGGTGATGTGTTTTATCGACTCCTATGTGGCAGACAGAAGAGGCTGGGGTGCCCAAAGGAGAGATTCTGTATTTGCTGCTCTATCCCCATCACAAGGTCTTATAGCTGAAACTGATGCAACTTTATAGTGGGAAGTCCTGGTACCTAAACATAGCTAAGAGCAGTTCATTAGACACAACCATATTTGTTAGCTATTAAGGCTTCAGAAACTAAACCAATTGCTTTAATCTTTCATGCTATCAATTTTATTGGAAGCTTTTTTACAAGAAAAAAGTACCCACCCCAGCACCCCATTAAGATTTTCAGAATTTCAAACTGCACCCACTTCAAAAGGATTGAGAGATCCATTATCTTAATTTGTTCCCTGCTGTGCTCTCCTAACTTTTTCTTGTGTACAGGATACAGATCATGTTATTCTTGAGGTTTGGCAATGATGTTGGTATTTCCTTTCAGGATAGAAAAAAAAAGCAACATTTTATTTCTGATATAGCCCAGACAGCACCGGCCCAGAGATAAAAATGTATTTACTTGGAAATAACATTTTGCCTCTTTATATATAAATACCGCCATTTTGTTTCTAGCTTAAAATCTACATGGTGGCTGATAGGAAAAAATGCATCTCTTACACATATGATGATGCTTTTCTTGTTGAACCCTGTAGTTCCTGGACTGGGTAATTTGAGCATGCTTATGGGAGAAAATATTGTCATTTAAGTGCCCTATCAAATTGGTTGGTTGAGTTTTAACTGGTGCCGATTCATCTCTTAATGACACCAGTATTAAACCAGTGTATACAACACTAGTGTTAGGCTCTGCAGGTCTTAAATGCAGGCACATGGGGGTTCTGGAAACTAGCACACTCCAGTCATCCACCTGGCAGCTCATAGACAGCAGCTAGGACTGGGGTCCATGAAGCCCAACTGCAACACTAGCCCTGCCCCTACACTCTGATTGGCTGCAGCCCTATTTAAGACAAAGGAGGAATCAGGATGTTGTGTGCATAACTGGGCTCCACCCTGCCCCAGATTATTTGCCTGGTGTTTACCTGTTCCTGTCTTCTGATCCAGACTTCCTGGTATCCTGTCTAGTCCTGACACTTTGTAACTGCCTCCTGGTTCCAACCCTCTGAGTCCATCAACAGATCCTGATCGCCTGTTATCCTGACTTGGCCTGATTCCTAGTAGCTGAATTTTGAGTCCTGACCTCTGGTATATCTCTCAGCTCTGATCTCCTAGAGTTCCAATCCGACCTTATTCATGGTAATTAGCTCCTAACCCTGCTCTTGGATTATGCAGATGTGTTTGAAACAAAGAATGTGGAAAACCTCCCCCCACATTGAGCCTACATGTGCCCCATAGAATTACAGCCAGAGCAAAGTGCCACTGAGGCGCCATGTCTGCACCTGAACTGGCTATGCTCCAGGTATACCTTCTGAAGAATCTGCCCTGCGGGCCTAGCTGCAAATTGACATTCCTGGCTGGTGACCTAGTCCTCTTTGTTAAGAAAAAAGATGGCAAGCTCCAATTCTGTATCACTTACCATGCCCTAAATCAAATAACAGTAAGGAACTGGTAACTGATGCCACTGATTCCCAAGATACTGGATTGCGTGGGAGCTGCCAGTATATTGACTAAATTGGACTTCTGGGGAGTCTATGTGACGTTATTGATATAATCTGGGACCATATAGAACATGGTTGCAACCAAGGTCCTGTAGTGGCACCAAATCTTATGTAAAGGGGGTCATATAAGATGTCTAAGACCAGGTTATGGGTTGCTGGTTCTGATTATGCTGTCTAGATGTATGTATCATTTTGTAGTTGAAGTTATGAGTATTGGCTCTATACTGTCTGTATTTCAAATTTGTGCTTGTGCTTCTGGGTGACATCCCAGACAAGTTGGTGTCAGCCCTGCCTAGCCTGCTTGATGGCCCATTAAGGACCATCAGCTATACAATTGACCCATTGAGAGAAGGCAGATATGCCTTGTAACTCAGCAGGGTGTGCAGGAACTTGCCTGTGTGACTGCACGGGCAAGTTCCATTTTGCTGTAATTTTCCACAATAAGAACAAAGAAGTGTTCTTACACCTGGAAGAGACTATAAAAGGCTGATGCCTCATCTCCATCTTGTCTTCAATCCTGCTTCTTACCTCTGGAGGAACTTGGCTTCAAACTGAAGCTCTGAATGACCCATCCCAGCAGGGGATGTACTCCAGAGACTTCATTTGAACCTGCAGTTTATTCCATCACTGCTACAAGCCCGAACCAAGAACTTTGCCATTGCTGTATGTAATTGATTCCATTTAACCAATTCTAGCTCTCATCTCTATCTTTTTCCTTTTATGAATAAACCTTTAGATTTTAGATTCTAAAGGATTGGCAACAGCGTGATTTGTGGGTAAGATCTGATGTGTATATTGACCTGGGTCTGGGGCTTGACTCTTTGGGATCAAGAGAACCTTTTTCCTTTATTGGGGTGTTGGTTTTCATAACCATTCATCCCCAGGATGAGTGGCACTGGTGGTGATACTGGGAAACTCGCGTGTCTAAGGGAATTGCTTGTGTGACTTGTGGTTAGCCAGTGGGGTGAGACCAAAGTCCTCTTTGTCTGGCTGGTTTGGTTTGCCTTAGAGGTGGAAAAACTCCAGCCTTGGGCTGTAACTGCCCTGTTTTAAGCAATTTGTCCTGAATTGGCACTCTCAGTTGGGTCCCGCCAGAACCGCATCGTTACAGCCCATAACCTTGTGTGCATTAGGGAAGATGTTGAATGGAAGACTGCCTTCTGAATGTGCTATGGTCATTTTGAATAACTGGTGATGCTGTTCGGCCTGACCTATGCCCTGGCTACCTTCCAACACTTCATAAATAATGTGTTTCAGGACACATTGGACCACTACATAGCAGATGACATCCTGGTCTTTTCAGACAATCTTGAGCAGCACATTGGTCATGTTTGAGTGGTCCTTGAGTGTTTATCGTAACATGGAGTGTATGCTAAACATGAGAAATACATGTTTGACTCCCACAGAATTTCTGGGCTTTATTCTGATCCTCCAGGGAATCAAGATGGAACCACACAAGATCCAGGCCATCCATGACTGGATCATCCCCACACATGACCTGAAACCTGCAATTTATATTGGCTTTGCCAATTTTTATTGGTGGTTTATCCCACAGTGCTCAAAGCAAACTGGACCCCTCACTGCTCTGCTCTGGAAGAATGCGCAGTTCCAGTGGTACCCCAAAATCAAGCATACATTTTATCAGCTGAAACTCACCTTTGTCACTATATCCATACTGGCCACCCAGATGCCATACAAGCCTTTCTTGTAGAAGCTCATGCCGCTAGTAAGGCAATTGGGAACATATACTCCCAGTGACATGGACCCAAACAAATACTACACCCATGTGCCTATTATTCGTGGAAGTTTGCCCATGTTGAACTGAATTATGAGAGACTGGTAAGGAGCTCTTAGCCATGAAGGTGGCCTTTGAGGAATGGCATGGAAGGGGCTCACTATCTGGTTTAAGTATACACTGATTTAAAAACCCTGGAATATCTGTGCAGGGAGAAGGCATTAAATCAATGGCAGCTCCGAGGGGCTTTATTCTTCACTATCACATATCATGCTGGAACCAGAACTGGCAAGGCTGACGTTTTGTCCTGAAACTTTGATACTGAACCCTGTGACCTAGCCAGGAACTGGCCCATATTCTCAAGCTCTGCAACTTCCTGAATGCTGCTTTTAATCAGGACCCAGTCACACTGCTCTATTCTGCCACTGCCTTAAGAATTCCACCTGACAAACGAGCTGCCATTGACAGGAAACCACACAATACTCAGGAAGAGGTCACTTTCGTGAATAACCACATTTACATTCCTCTGGGTCAGGTGAGAATGGCAACCTTACAGCCATGTCATAACTCTCTCCTGGTAGGACATCCGTGTTGCTCTAAGCCTCAGAAACTGATGTCCGGTCTTCCTTTGTGTCCCCAAATGTGCCCGGCACCTTCATTACATCCTGCAATGGATGCGCTTGAGGCAAGATACCGTGCCACAAACCCTGCAGTCTACTTCAGCCTCTAGACACCCTGTCCTGATCCTGGACTGCTATTGCATTTGATTTTATCATGGAGCTTCCAGGGTCTATTGAGTTTATGACCATCTTAATGGCATCCAAATGGCCCACTTCATTCATTGTAATGGCCTTCGCTTTGCTGAACAGACAGCCCAGCTGGGGATTAGCCATGTGGATTAGTCTTCAAGGCCTACCAGATTGTGTCACCTCTGATTGAGGGTCACAATTGGCCCAATTCTGGTGCAGGGAACTATGTCTTCGGGGTCCAGACAGACAGTGATGACTCATGTCTGCTGATAGTGAGGGGCACAATGTAAAGGGGGGACAAGTGACTGGCCCATGTGTTGCCACTGGGAGGAACTTCCAGAGTCACCATCATGGGCCAGAGCAGCTAATTTCATCAGCACCGGCCACAGGAGCAGGAAGCATGTGCCTCTGAGTCAGGCCAGGGAGATGCACAGCACTACAGCGTCTCCCGGGAGCTCCCAAATCCTTGTGGACACCTCAGCAGGGGAGGCATGGGATGCAGGCAATGCCTTACCTCTCGTCAAGCAGAGGCCAGGAAACCCGCTTCCAGACACTTCCCCAGTGATCTCCCACCCTGCACCCAGCCCAGTGCCACCAAGCTCTCCCATCTGGGTTGTGCTGCCTCTGTGCAGTAGCTGCCTGAGATAGAGCCCAGCGGGGAAGCAATAGCAGCCCGTCCCCTCCATTCCCCACCCAAAATGTGCCAGAGAGGAGGAGGGTCCTTGTCCCCAGCAGCTGGGCCTGCACGCCAAGCTCCTCCCCACTCTCTGGGTTTCAGAACCTGGGCTTCCGCTTGAGCCCAAATGTCTGCACTGCTATTTTTAGCCCTGCAAGTCTAAGACAATTGACCTGGGCTTTGAGACTCAGTGCTGTGCGTTTTTCTTTGCAGTGTAGACATACCCAGAAGAGCTGAAATAAGCAGGCAAGCCCAGTGCCAAGGAAGATCATAGACTCATAGCATCATAGGACTGGAAGGGACCTCGAGATGTCATCTAGTCTCGTCCCCTGCACTCCTGGCAGGACTAAATGTTATCTAGACCATCCAAACATCCTGGTTACTGAAGCTATAAGGAACAGTCAGCGAAGTCAACTACTTTGTATATTACAGCATTAGCCAGTTAGTGTTTTCTCCAAGTGTGACCTAATTTTTGGAATTTCTACTATGGCAGCAATGCCTCTAGACATCAGCACCTCATAAGCAGTGGTACACACTGGAGAGAGGGTTGCCACCCTAACAAAAGGTGCAGAAGCACCCTCTGGGAACGGGCTTAACTCCAATTCACCTTCCCTCACCCTTTGCATAAGGGGAAGGTCATAAAACCAACTGAAGCTCAAGCTGGGGATTTTTTCCTTTCTCTATTTAAATTTCCTCTTATAAACAATACCTTCTCACCTGCATGGATAAAACTTGAGGAAGAACTCTCATTAAGAGTTGTCTTCTGTTTCTTTGGGTTTTAGTTTTGCCTGTGATCCATGGAATAATCTGAGTTGTCATGGTTCCACCTCCTGTCATGCAAGCTTAGCAGTAAAGTTAAAAACACCTGGTCTCCTGATTTTATATCCCAGTGCAGCAACACAGTGTGACTTTGCTTATTCTTGTCATAGCATTAGGGTAATACAGGATGATAGGTCAGAACATGCTGATGCGTTTTTGTCATGGATAGATGCAACCACCTGATGTGAAGAGTCTAAAAGTGATTATTTTGTGCTCTGTGACAAATGGCATTACACTCTTATCCTGAGGCTGGGAAAGCAGGTAAAATGCATGAGTTGCCTACAGGTCACCAAACACCTGCTGGTTGAAAGATGCTGAACAGATTCAACCCATATAAATACATTTTCCTTGGCAATCATCATCTTTAGTGAGCCACTGATAGTTTCATTGTGCTAAAGAGTGTGCTTTAGAAACCACGCTATATTTTAGCTCTGAAGTAAAGGCATATTTTAGTCGGTTTTAGCCCCTGACATCTGATTCTTCAGGGGGCCCAGAGTTAGAAAGTCAAACAAACCAGAGCATAATCCTTTCTTCGAAGATGTTGGGTTGTGGTAAATGGAAAAAGTGTGGTCTGCAATATATATGTACTCACTTGGCCAAGTTCTACATTTTGTCAGAGTCAGCAATGTCGGGGGGAAATTGTGATCTCTTTAAACTGTGCACTGTATTTTCAGCAACTACTTGTAGCAGTGTCCTGGGTATTATTTAGTGCCAAAGCCCCCAACAGATTCAATGAATGGGGATAGTCAACCTTTATATTTGTAGGAATGAATTAACATAAGTATTAGGAATCAGGGCTTGCGACAGAGCCAGTTTCCAGGGAACCTAATGAGTGCAGCTGGCCTGTAGTAGGCTGCCTGACTGGCTACACTGCCTGATTGGTTGGAAGAGTCAGCAGACCAGCTCTGAAGCCCACCAGAAGGGGGTTGGCAGCTGCTCAAAGCGTTTGCCTACTGCTGCGATAGCTTCTGTGCTTGCTTGTTACCCACCTTTTTCCAACCTTTCTCCTCTCTTGTCTCACTCCAGGTAAGTCAGCTCTGACTTTCAGCTGTGATTCCTGACCTCTGACTTTGGTTCTGACCTGTGGCTCTGGCATCTGGCCTTTGACTCTGGGTCTGTCGACTCCAATTCCTGGCTATCAATTCCTTCTCCAACTACTGCTAGGCCTGACTCCTGCTCCAACAACAAGGCCTGTTTGCCCAGGTCCCAGTCTCTGATGATATGATTTTCATCAATGACTAAAAAATGTCTAGCTTTGTCACACTTTGTTTGCCGCGTTGGAATAAAAGTCTGACTAAACTAATTGCTAATTGCTCTCTGAGGGGCAGGGGAGCAATGAGAAATATATTTGGCTTTGTAATTTTTCAGAAGAAAATGGTGTCAGTAAAGCACTAAACAGATGTAGCACATCTGTATATACGGACCAAATGTTACAGCTTGTTGTAGCTTGTTTGTGGAATATCCAGGTCTTACATTACCAAGTCCTGTTTCTGCTCCCATGAATGGGGAAAACACTGGTTTTGTATGTCTCTCCATTTTAGCTTCTGCTTGGTTAGTTGTATCACAAGATATGAAATAAGCGAGGTAGAATCCAGCAATGCAATGTGTAGAAATTATCACATTGCACAGACTAGAAGAAAACTATACTGCATGTTTTTGACCCCTGAGAAGTGGGGAGAAAATCATAGTAACCATTCTACAGTAAACATCCTAACCTAGTTCTGACCTTTTCTATGTACAGTGGTGGGCGTTATTGCAGCTAACAAATGTATGCTAAAATATAGATGTCTTTCCCTTCTTTTGGGAAATAATACCCTATTCACTTCCTAATTCAACTCAACTACAAGATACTAATAAAACAAGTCCCCAGCGCTAAGTGTATAGTATTCCTGAATGGGTTTGGGTTTGTTCTTAGCTCTTATGTGAGTGGAGTAATCCAAAGAGACTATTAGCTTTATAACCAAGAGCTAAAATGTGGGTAAATGAAGCATTACCTTATGGCTTAAGGAAAGGTTACCTTACCCACATAATTACGAGAATTGTTGACCCTAATATGAATACTGCTGCAAGGATGTGCTGATTAGAAGTGGTTATCAGCAGACACTCTGTAATGTTTACTGTAAGAGCACGCTGAAACTTTCATAAGCAGAGGTGCTGTGGTTTAAAAAAATACTTAATTTTAAAAGTGTCACACTTGTTTTGAAAATATTGCTGTTTACTTCTCCAGTGGGGGTAGCAGCATTGTCTCTAGTTCACAAATTAACATTTCCGCTATTCAAAAGCCAATATCTCTGATTGCACTAACAGATTATGAGGTGTGACTAATAAATTCATATTGATTTTAATCTATACCTTGGTATTTTCACCAACACTTTTTTGTTCAGAAAATTCAGTCTGCAAAGGCCTTTGACTTTTGAAGATACAACAGAAGGGAGTGCATGACAATTTGAAAATTGTATCGCCTTTGCAGTGTCAGGCGGAATAGAGACACACACTTCCTGGATACATTCTATATGCATCTTTAAAGATGAATGTATGTAAAGTGTGTGTCAAGAGCTTTTTAAAGTCTCTGTTTATAACCAGCACCACTTTTTAGAGTTATAGGCATAGAGTTCAAGGTCAGAAGGGACCATCAGATCATGTAGTCTGACTTCATGTCACTCACAGAGCAACACCCAAACCCCACACGCTAAACGCGAGAGCCAAAATTGGTCCAAATTATTACATCCTAAGACTATGTGCCACAGACAGAGAATAGGAAGAATCAAGATGCACCAATGCCCAAGGCCCCCATAATGAGAGGAAATTAAGTGAGATATATATATAGATGATCCCAGCAAGTGACCCTGACCACAAGCTGTAGAGGAAGGCTAAACCCTTCGGTCACTGCCAATCTGACATGGGGCAAAATTCCTTCCCAGCCCTATGGGGATCACTTAGACCCTGAGCATGTGAGTAGGAACCAGCCAACCAAGCACTTGACAGAGAGAAAGTTGGGTGCCACCTTAGAGCCTTAGTGAACCCCCTCTCCAGCTCTGGCCATCCCTGATGCTTCCAAGGTAGGAGACAAAAACAAATAAACAAAATACCAGAATACATGGGGAGGGGAGGGGAATCCCTTCCTGACCCTGCAGGTGACTAGCTTTAGCCTCGAAGCATCAGACTTCAGAAACAAGATATAAACTCCTAAGCCCTGGCCCCTGCATCATCACAAGCAACCCCATCCTACAATACTATTCACAAATTTGTCCATCTCTCTCTTAAAACTAATTAAGTCGTTTGCCCCCACAGTTCCAGTTGGGAGGCTGTTGCAGAACCTCATGCCTCGGGTGGTTAGAAACAGTCTTCTAGTTTCAAGCTTGAATTTTTTCATGGCCAATTTATATCCATTTGTTCTTGTGCCAACATAGTCGTTTAATTTTACCCATCTTGGTGTTTATACCCCTAATGTATAGAGAACAAGCAATCATATCCCCTATCAGCATTCATTTTACTAGGCTAAAGCAGCCAAGCTCTTCCAGTCTCATCTCATAAGACAGGCCCTCCATTTCCCTGATTATCCTAGTAGCTCTTCTCTACACCAGTTCCAGTTTGAATCCATCTTTCTTGAACATGGGTGACCAGAACTGTACACAGTATTCTCGATGAGGTCTTACCGGTGCCTTGTACAATGGCATTAGTACTTCTCTATCTTTATTGAAAATGCTTTGCCTGATACATCCTAGGATTGTGTTTGCCTTTTGGGCAGCTGCATCACACTGGTGGCTCATAGTTGTCCTGTGATAGACCAAGAGATCTAGGTCTCTCTCCACCTCCGTTGTTTCCAACTAATGAGCCTGCAGCTTATAGCAGAAATTTGTATTATAAGTGAATGGCCTTGCACTTTGTACTATTGAATTTCATCTCATTTCTGTCATGTTAGTCTTCAAGGTCATTCAGATCTTCCTGAATAATATTCCGATCCTCCTCCATTTTGACAATGCCTCCCAATGTGGTTTCATAACCCCTTTTCATTAACACACTCTTATTAGTTTTTTTAATAAGATTGGTCCCAATACCGATCCTTGAGAAACTCCACTAGTAACCTCTCTCTAGTCTGAAAGTTCACCTTTCAGCTAAACCTGTTGCCTTCGCCCCTTTAGCTTGTTCTTTCCCCACCTTACAATTATTTATTAATCCTCATCTACTTTAATTTAATTAATAATTTCCCATATGGATGTAGTACCAAGTCAAATGCTTTACTGAAATTCAAGCATATTGGATCTACTATATTTCCCTTACCTAAAAAATCAATTACTTTCTCAAAGAAGAAAATCAGGTTAGTCTGCCACAATCTACCTTTGGTAAACCCATGTTGCATTGCATCTCCTTTTTCTGTTTGCCTCTGAATTTAATTATTCTTTCCTTCACAATTTGTTCTAAAGCCTTGTGTACCACTGAGATCAGACTAAGGGTCTATACTTGTCTAGATCACTTTTTGCCTTTTCTTAAATACAGATATGATGTTAGCTATTCTTCAGCCATATGGAACTACCTCTGACTAGATAGAATTGTTATAAATCCTCACAAATGAAGTAGCAGTCTCATGCACCAGTTCTTTCAGTAGTCTGGGATGGGAATTATCTGGTTTCCCCCCCAAAGTGAGTGCATTAAGTTCATTTTCTTCCACTTCAGATGTGGTAATTTCCATTTCTGTACTTTCATTTCCATCAGCCATGCTGCCTTCATGCTTGTGTTCAATCTTATCAATCTTATTGAAAATCAAGGCAAGATATTCATTTAGTGTGAAGGCCATACTTAGGGTATGTTTATACTACCCGCCAGATCAGCAGGTAGTGTTTGATGTATCGGGGATCGATTTATTGCGTCTCGTCTGGACACGATAAATCGATCCGCTAATCGACACCCGTACTCCACCTCAGCAGGAGAAGTAAGCGGAGTCGACGGGGGATCCGCGGCAGTCGACTCGCCGCCATGAGGACGGCCAAGTAAGTCGAACTAAGATACTTCAACTTCAGCTACACAAATAGCGTAGCTGAAGCTGCATATCTTAGTTCGAACCCCCACCCCCCACTAGTGTAGCCCAGGCCTTAGATTATTTTTAATCTCCTCCCATCCATATTGCACAGTGGCCAGTCTTCATTCTTCCAAGAACTAAGTCAGCTTGACTTTTAGAAATTCCTTTTTGAGGTGATTATTCATCCTATTGGGTCTGGATCCTTTCCCTTCAAGTTTTCCCCCCTTACTTGGGATGCAAATTGCAGCTAGTTTTTTTATACTTGATTTAAAGAAATTCTAAGCATCCTCCACATATAAGTCCTTGAGTTCTTCAGTCTAGTTGATTTCTTTAACTAATTCCCTTAATTCCTCAAAGTCAATCTAAAACTGTAGTTAACAACCTGGTTTTGGCTAGCCTTCCATTTAATTTACACTGAATCAACTCATAAGCTCTCATTCCAAGGTTATTTCCTACAACCAGTTCTTCCATGCATGATGTCCTCACCATTTACCAAATCCAAGTCTAAAACTTCATTACCTCTCATTGATTCAATGACTATTAGATGAAGAAAGCTGCCTTCTTTCATGTCCAGGAACAACTGGGGCCCTCCCAGCATTAGTGGCATTTAATCTCCAATCTACATCCAGAAAATTATAGTTTCCCATTATGACACAATTCCCAGTAGCATACGCACTGACTCCATGGGTGCTCTGGGGCTGGAGCACCCACAGAAAAGAAATAGTGGGCACTGAGCACCCTCCAGCCACCTGGCTGATCAGCTATTTGTCCACCCGCCGCCAATCAGCTGTTTGGCAGGCCCCACTGATCAGCTGTTTGGCAGTAGGCAGGAGACGCTCAGGGGAGAGGGGCAGAGTTGGGGTGGGACAAGGTAGAGCAAGGGCAGGGCTTAGGGGGAAGGGATGAGGGTGGGGCACCCATCTGGGAAAATTAGAGTTGGTGCCTGTGCCCAGTAGTACTTATCTCTCTAGCAATATGGAAGAGATACACATCAGAGTCCAGTTATGGAGTTCTATAGCAGATCCCAACACTATTCTAGTACAAATTCTTTTATAATCCTTCCCCAAAGCTATTTTGACCTAAACCAATTCAGTTTTGTCCATTCTATCATTTAGTTCTTCACAATTTATTGAATCATTGAGTTACAATGCTACCCCATCACCTTTCCCTTTATTTCTCTCTCTCTCTCCTAAGAGCATATACTCTTCAATACCTGTATTACAATCATGAGTGCTATTCCATCATGTTTCTATAATCCCTGTCTGGTTTGACCACCTGCACCAGTAATTCCAGTTCCACCTTTTTGGAGGCTTCTTGTATTTGTCCACAAGCATCTCATGTGTTTCCCTTGGATCTCACCCAGTTTTCTAGCTGGATTAGGTATAGTCTTTTCACTAACTGTGACCCCCTACCTGACTACTACTCCAATCACTATTTTACTTTCTTTATCATTGCTGTCTTCTGGTGCTCTTTTATCCCTTACTGTATCTTCATTTAGCTGATGTGCATCCTCCTTGAAACAGAATATTTTGATCTTTTTTTCTGAAATGAAACATTGTTGAAATCAATCTGTTCCTGCAGAACATTTTGACTTTGTAGACTCAGCATTTTCTGATGGAAAATTGCTGTGTAGGAAATTTTTCAACCAGCTTAACTCCTGACTTTATGCAGGGTGAACAATTAGTGAGTATGTTGATGCATAAAGCTTTGCAGAGGTTACCACACTAGGATCAGTGAACAAGACCCATCATCACACATGTGACATGGCTGCTTGTAACTTGTCAGAAGTGTTCCGGTGAGTACTTTTGTGTGAGGCTCAAAGACTTCTTACACTGCTAGATCATTTCACCAGACCTCACTTCTGATGGCCTGACTGCCTGTCCAGAATGGCGATAAGTTACATTTACTAAAAACAGCATCCCTGAGGGATCCCTTCTCTTAGATCAATCAGAGTGCTGCATGAGTAAAGGGCAGAGCAAGGGCTCTAGAATTAGGCCCTGGGAAATCATACACGTAGGCCTTTGTTCTGCAAAGGAAACCAGTTATTTTCTGCTGGCCAAATGTACTTTGTTTTACCCTTTATTGGCACCATCTTCAGAGAGCTCAAGGTATGACTGGAAATGGAACCACTCGCTGCTGACACATTCAAAGCTCAGGTGTCAGGGAAGAAAACATTCCATTTAGTCTCATCTTGTTGTGTTTGCCGACTTCTTAGAGACGTTTTCCCCAAAGATCAGCAAAGTCCTGGGGGGGGGGGGCAGTATATCCAGGCATTGGCACCGCGATTACAGTTAATTCATAATGAAATGAATGGAAGGGAGCCCAGACAGAGGAAGAAGAGATTCTGAGAGAGATGGTTTTGCTGTAAGTGTTGAATCCCAAGTTTTGGGCATGGGTCTTCATCCAGAAAATGTTTGCAAGCAGAATGCGGCCTGGAAACATTGAAAAAAAAAAAGGAAACATGAAAAACCATTTCCTGTTTTCTTTTTTGTCTTTCTTCTATTGGAAAGTAACTAAGGGCCTGATTCAAAGCCCACTGAAGTGAATAGACTTTGGATCATGAATGCATGATAGACCTAGGCCAACAGCCAGTGGCCAATCCTCCTCTGCCTCCTCTCTATATGAGCTTCTCAGGAGAAGGAGGCTAGTCTGGTAGCCCTATCCCCCAAAAGAACTGGGGAAGGGACGTTAGTGGGGAACATTTCTAAGCAATATGTAAAGACACTTCAGAGTGCAAGAGAATTGTGGGAGCTGGAACTATAGTTTGAAGAGTGAGGCATCTCCACTATCACTGATACAAAGAAGAGGGAGCTGGAGGTGGGGATGGTCAGCTAGTATCTCTGAAAGGCCTGAGAAATTGTTTTTGGGGCCCCTTCCAGTCTCCTCTACCCTTCCAGTCCTCACTCACAAGTGCCCTGGGAGGAGGGGTCAGGATAAAGTTCTAATTTCTACTTCTGAACCACAGAAGCAAAGATTGACCTTTTTTGTGGATCTGGTTTGAGCTGAAATTCAGAAAATGTATCTAGCTCGAGTGTGATCAGATACAAAGTTCCAGTTTGGGCCTGTATCTAATTAAATGTGAGCAAGCAGATGGTTGAAAATAGTCTTGTGATTCATGCATAATGGACAAGAAGTGATCCAACCAATAGCCATCTTTGTATTTACAATGCAAGCTGAAAAAATTTAAGAATATGCTGGACAGAACTACAGCAATTACCCAGACAAATGATGACACATTTGCAGAAATCCCAGCAGTCAAATTGTATTAAAAGAATAAAAGCATTAGCTTTACTGGGGTTTTGTTGAGAGAGAACACTATTTCAAATGACATCTAGAAAACAAAGGAATGATCAGTGACAGACGGTATTCTGGGGATGCCCATTGAATTAGTGTTCGTGTTGAAATGATCTTTCTGCTGATTTTCCTCAGCTGGCTGCAAAAAAATTTAAATGGCATTTCCAGGAACTGCAAATTGCATGTCAGACTGATGCTCAGGTCCCAAATCAGTGATTAAAAGATATTTGTGTGTGCCAGGAAATGAAAATCTTTTTTTTCTATCTTTGAGAAATACAATAAGCTAGTTGTTTTTGTGACTGTTAAAAGTAACTTGCATGAAAATGTAGCTTGCAAAGCTTGCTGCAGAATTGACAGAGAAACATTAACAAAAGCACATACTCTCAAGTGGATTAAAGTGCCACAGAAACTGCTAGATGTAATGTAGTCAAGAAGGCTAATGGCTGGTTCTTTAGATTGTAGGACCAAGGTTGTAAATATCTGATTCTTTTACCAGTTCAGTTGTGAGAGGTAGCTTAATCTAGTGGATTGAACAAATGAGGAGGATAAGGAGCCAGGAACTCCTGGAGTTTTAATCCTAGCTCTGACACTGACTTGTTGTGTGGCCTTGGGCAAATCATGGAACTTTTCTAGCCTTGCCTATAGTAACTAAATTACACTGCAGTGGAAACAGCAATGGAGACAGGACTTGGACATTTTAATCACTGTGATGTTTAACTCTATGGCTAGACCATTCAGGAGCCACTCTGTGGTCTGTGAACGGGGTTAGATGATGTGTTAGTAGAAATACTAGAGCCCTATTTACACTACACCAGTGGAACTGCACCATCACAGGATGGCTCTGAAGTTAGTTAATGCTGATGCAGCAGTATCTCAGTTTTCCAGTCTGTAATACTACTTCTCTATCGAGCTCTTCATTTGCCACTGCTCTATGTTTTGAAAACAAAGTGCCTAGCAGGATTATTAACCAGGTAGGTAGCTCTCTGTTTACAAAATAATAAGCACAGCACTGTTTACCAGCAGATAAAGAACAAAGGGGGGCAATACATGGGATGTAATCAATTAAGGCCTGTTTCTGATGCTCTTACTGTGTTGAATAATGATGAGCACTTTCTTCCTCAAGTAGCCAGGTTGACTTGTTCCAGCATACCCTGCCTGTATCTGCCACAAGGACACCAGGGGTCTAGTTAGAATGGAATTGCAGTTAGATCAATTGTGTTTAGTGGTGGTACACAGCTAATTCCCTCCTCTGTAACAGGAAATATTGATCTCATGCACCTCTCAGGGTATGTCTACACTATGGGATTATTCCGATTTTACATAAACCAGTTTTTTAAAACAGATTGTATAAAGTCGAGTGCACGCTGCCACACTAAGCACATTAATTCGGTGGTGTGCGTCCATGTACCGAGGCTATCGTCGATTTCCAGAGCATTGCATTGTGGGTAGCTATCCCATAGCTATCCCATAGTTCCCGCAGTCTCCCCCACCCATTGGAATTCTGGGTTGAGATCACAATGCATGATGGAGCAAAAACAGGGTCGTGGGTGATTCTGGGTAAATGTCATCACTCAATCCTTCCTCCATGAAAGCAACGGCAGACAATCATTTCGCGCCCTTTTTCTCTGGATTGCCCTGGCAGATGCCATAGCATGGTAACCATGGAGCCCGTTTAGCCTTTTTTCACTGTCACCGTATGTGTACTGGATGATGCTGACAGACGCAGTACTGCAGTGCTACACAGTAGCATTCATTTGCCTTTGCAAGGTAGCAGAGACAGTTACCAGCCCTATTGCACCATCTGCTGCTTTGGAAATTGGCGATGACAGTTACCAGTCATATTGTACCGTCTGCTGCTGTCATGGGTGCTCCTGGCTGGCCTCGCTGAGGTCGGCCGGGGATGCATGGACAAAAATAGGAATGACTTCCCAGGTCATTCCCTTCTTTATGTTTTGTCTAAAAATAGAGTCAGTCCTGCCTAGAATATGGGGCAAGTCTACTAGAGAACCAGAGAGCACAGCCGCTCCGGATCAGAGCCCCAGATATCCCGCAGAAATGATGAGCTGCATGCCATTCTAGGGGGTGCCCCTGCAACAACCCCACCCATTGCTTCACTCCTCTGACACCCCTCTGGGGCTACCGGGGCAGTTATCCCCCCATTTGTGTGATGAAGTAATAAAGAATGCAGGAATAAGAAACACTGACTTTTTAGTGAGATAAAATGAGGGGGAGGCAGCCTCCAGCTGCTATGATATTCCAGGCAGGACATCTCCATTACTCATTAAAGGGTGGGGGGGAAGAGGAGCACAGCTTCCCACTGCTATGATAATCCAGAATCTTCATTAGACATGAAAAGGGGGGAGGGAGAGGAGCTCAGCCTCCAGCTACTATGATGAGGACAGTTACCAGCCCTATTGCACCATCTGCCAGGACTGAATCTCCAGGACACAAAGCTTAAAGAAGGGAATGACTGGGAGTCATTCCCATTTTTGCCCAGGCGCCCCCGGCCGACCTCACCGAGGCCAGCCAGCAGCACTCACAGGATGATGACGAGGATGGCTATCAGTCATTTTGTACCATACCGTCTGCCACCGGGGAGGGGAGAGGAGAGGAGGGGATGCTGCTGTTTAGCGCTGCAGCACCCCGTCTACCAGCAGCATCCAGTAGACATATGGTGACATTGAAAAGAGGCAAGAAATGATTGCTTTCCCCTTTTCTTTGACGGGGGGGGAGGTAAATTGACGACATATTCCCTGAACCACTGGCGACAATTTTTTTGACCCTTCAGGCATTTGGAGCTCAGCCAAGAATGCAAATGCTTTTCGGAGACTGCAGGAACTGTGGGATAGCTGGAGTCCTCAGTCCCCCCTCCCTCCCTCCATGAGCGTCCATTTGATTCTTTGGCTTTCCGTTACGCTTGTCACACAGCACTGTGCTGAGTCCCTGCTGTGGCCTCCGTCTATCATAGCCTGGAGATTTTTTCAAATGCTTTGGCATTTTGTCTTCTGGAATGGAGCTCTGATAGAACAGATTTTCTCCCCATACAGCGATCAGATCCAGTATCTCCCGTATGGTCCATGCTGGAGCTCTTTTTGGATTTGGGACTGCATGGCCACCCATGCTGATCAGCGCTCCACGCTGTGCAAGCAGGAAATGAAATTCAAAAGTTCGCGGGGCTTTTCCTGTCTACCTGGCCAGTGCATCTGAGTTCAGATGGCTTTCCAGAGCGGTCACAATGGTGCACTGTGGTATACCACCCAGAGGCCAATACCGTCGAATTGCGGCCAGACTAACCCTAATCCAACATGGCAATACCGACTTCAGCGCTACTCCCCTCATCGGGGAGGAGTACAGAAATCGGTTTTAAGAGCCCTTTATATCAATATAAAGGGCTTTGTTGTATGGACGGGTGCAGGGTTAAATGGGTTTAACGCTGCTAAATTCGGTATAAATGTGTAGTACAGACCAGGCCTCAGACTTGGTAATGACAGGATGAGCTAAGGGTGAGGCCTTAATTGTGAAGTGCCTTGCTTTTCAGGCTTTATTACCACTTCTAATGTTAACATAGATTTTGTTGCTTAATTAGGGTTGCCAAGTTTCTAATCACACAAAACCGAACACCCCTGCCCCCTTTTCTGCTCCTTCCCAGAGGCCCTGCCCCTTTGCCGAGGCCCCACTCTCACTCGCTCCATCCCCACACTCTCCTGTTGCTCACTCTCCCACACCCTCACTCACTTTCACTGGGCTGGGGCACGAGGTTGGGGTATGGGAGGGGAGTGAGGGCTCCTGCTGGTAGTGTGGGCTCTGGGGTGGGGCCGGGGATGAGGCGTTTGGGGTGTGGGAGAGGGCTCTGAGCTGGGACAGGGGGTTGGGGTGAGGGCTTTGGGTGGGGCCAAAAATGAGGGGTTCAGGGTGCAGGAGAGGGCTCTGAGCTGGGATAGGGGGTTGGGGTGCTGGGAGGTGAGGACAATGGCTGGGGGTGCAGGCTCTGGGGTGGGGCTGGGGATGAGGGGCTTGGGGTGCAGGGCTCCAGGCTGGGATTGAGGGGTTCAGAGTGGGGGGGTTGCAGGCTCTGGCTAGGGGTGTGGGCTCTGAGATGGGGTTGGAGGTGAGGGGTTTGGGGTGCAGGAGGGGGCTGGGGCAGGGGGTTAGGGTGTGAGTGCGATGTGGTCTCTGGGAGGGAATTTGGGTGCAGGAGGGGAAACTGGGCTGGTGCAGGGGGTGGCAGTTCGGGGTCCTGGCAATGCTTACCATGGCTGCCAGGTCCCTGCAGCCCCTAGATGCATGGGCAGCCAGGGAGGCTCCGCACACTGCCTTCGCACCCGCAGGCACCACCTCTGCAGCTCCCATTGGTCACGATTCCCAGCCAATGGGAGGTGCAGAGCTGGCCCTCAGAGCGGGGGCAGGTCACGGAGCCTCCTCTGTCAGCCATGAGTCTAGGGGCTGCAGGGACATGATGGGCGTTTCCAGGAGCTGCATGGAGCTAGGGCAGACAGGGACCCTGCCTTAGCTCCAGGCCTCTGCTGTGTCACCAACCAGACTGGAGACACCAAGTCCCTTTTTGACCAGGCATTCTGGTTGAAAGCCAGGGGTGGGATAGCTCAGTGGTTTGAGCATTGGCCTGCTAAACCCAGGGTTATGAGTTCAATCCTTGAGGGGGCCACTTAGGGATCTGGGGCAAAAATCAGTACTTAGTCCTGCTAGTGAAGGCAGGGGGCTGGACTTAATGACTGTTCAAGGTCCCTTCCAGTTCAAGGAGATAGGTATATCTCTAATTTTTTTTTTTTGGGGGGGGAACCCTATGCTTAATAATTATAGGGCTTACTTCATCTATATGGATACATCATTTTTCTGATGCAGCCTGTTGTTCTGTACGTAAACATACTACTTGGTTGGGAATGTTATTCTGCCGTCAGAAGTGTAATAAACCAGAATGAAACTCTTTTGCAAACTTTGCAGTTTTATTGTAATCTTGATTTCCTTTCAATCTCCCAGCAAACTAATTTGAATAACACTGATTGCCTGCTTTCTCCAGGCATCCGTGGCTGCTCTTCTCTTTGCTAAGTGAAAGGTCTTTTCAGAGCACTATGTACGTTTTAGATGTGTGAAGCCCTTTTACTTCTTGTATTTTATTTTCTTCTGGGAGTTAATATATGACTTATAGTAAAGGTAGCAAGATTGAAAAGCTACAAAAGAATCCCAGACATGCTGTGGGTTATGTACTGTTGAAAATACAGTCTCCCAGGATCCAGAAATGGAGGCCAAATTCAGTCCCTGTGTAACTACATTGACTTCAATGGCCTTAAACCAGAGATGAATTGTGCCAACTAACAGGCAAAAAGGCTGAGATGTTGATAAAGCTGAAAAGCCAGCAGGTGACTATCAGCTAGCTTGAAGGAGAGAGGGAAAAATCAGTGTCCAGTTGCTAGGTGACAGATTTCTAGCTGGCAGTTCTCTGTTCTTAAAAGGCCAACACTGTGTTTTTGTTTTGGACAACAGGATTAAATTTTGCAAATCAGAATACTTGCACACAGACTTCACTCTGATTTTATTCGTCTGCTGATTGATGAATCGATAGGCTGTCAGCTTCATGGTATTTGACTTTGCAGCCCAACCTCACCCCTCCTACACAGTATCCACAGTTACAGAACAGCAAGCCTTTTGTAACATATAGAATTGAGTTTCTAAGGCAGGCCAGGGCCACCCGGGGGGTGGGGGAGGGGGCAAGTGGGGCAATTTGTCCCAGGCCCTGGGCTCTGCAGGGGCCCCCACGAGAATGGCTGAGGCTCCCTCCCCAGCCCCAGCCTGACCCGACCCCGTCTCCACCCCTCTCCCGGAGCCTCAGCGCATCCAGGAGCATCCCTGGACAGCTGCAGTGTGGCTCTGGCAGGGCCCCTGAGCTCCTCCCCACTCAGAGCCATGTTCAGCCTGGCTACCACGCACAGGCGCCGAGTGGCACAGCACACCCCCGCTGGCGGGAGGGCGCTGGCTCAGATGGGGGCTCCTGGGGGCCACGCAGGAGCAGGGTGGGATGCTGAGGGAGGGAGGGGGGGGGGGGGGGGGGGGGGGGGGGGGCAGGGGCAGGGGAGGTCCAGGGGGGGACAGGGGGGGGGGAGGGGGGGGGGGGAGGGGGCAGGAGGTCAGGAGGGGGAGGGGGGGGGGGGAGTGGGGGGTCTGGGGTCTGGGGGGACTCAGGGGAGGTGGGAGGGGGGGGGGGGGGGTGGGAGAGGCTGAGGGCAGGGGGGGGGGGGCAGGGGGGGGGGGGGGTGGGGGGGGGGGGGGGCGGGGGGGGGGGACAAGGAGGAGGATGGGGGGTCGGGGGGGGGGGGGGGGGTGGGGGGGGGAGGGTGGGGTGGGGGGTGGAGTGGGGGGGGGGCAGGGCCAGGCTGTTCAGGAGGCCCCCCTACCCTAAGCTCATTTCAGCAGTTTGGTTTGCAGAAGAGAGAAGCTGTTAGCTTTTTTCCATTAGGCTACCATCCCTATCACTTCTCACATGCCAAATTATAGTCTATAATAATTTAAGTGTGCCATAGGAGATTCATGTCAGAGGAGTAGCTCATTTTAAAAGCAGCCTGGGGGAGGGATCACGTGAGAAGAGTAATATCCTTACCCAGGAACCCTCCTCTTCCCTTCCCCCCTGCCTCCCAGAGGGGTTAATTCAGTTAATCTCAAACTTTTATACTGGTGATCCTATTTCATATACCTATTTTGACTGTGTGTGACCTCTCCCCTTATAAAAAAAAACTTTTTATATATTTAACACTTTTTAAATGCTGGAGGAGGGAGAGGGGTTTGAGGTGAGGCTGTGACAGCTTGTTATCCCAGTAATAACCTCGTGACTGGGGTCTCGACCCCAGTTTCAGAAACCCTGAGTTATTTTGATTTTTTTTTTTTTTCATATAGGCATATCCCAGATTCTGGAACAAGCTCAAGCTCTCAGTTTCGAGTATGGTCATATGCATATACTAAAGACACAAACCCACAACCATCTCCCAGTTTTTGAGGACCTCATGGAGAGCCAGTCTCTAGGAAAAGAGATAAATGCATGGAGGTGAAGTCCATTAATGGCTTAGCCAGGATGGGTAAGGAATGGTGTCCCTAGCCTCTGTTAGAGATCACTTGATCATTACCCTGTTAGTTTACTCCCTCTGGGGCACTTGATGGACCTTTGGTTTGACCCAGTATGGAGTCAAGGAAGCCAGCAGCGTATCAGAAACAGGTGTTTTTTGTTTTGGATTTTTTTTTTTTTTTTTTTTATTTTTTTTTAAACAATGAAACACAGCAAGCAAGCAAATATATTTTTTTCTTTTAAAACCCCCCCCCACCATCATCCAAGGTTTTGCAGACTAATTTCAGCTTTTCAATTAAAAAAAAAAGCTAATTTTTTTGGAAAGCACACATTGTCCGTTTTTTTTTTGCTTTTTTAAAAAAACCCCTAGTGATCCAGAAAAAGTTTTGACGGAAAATATTTTTCCCAGGGCTGCCCATGGGGTGGGAGCAAGTGGGGCAATTTGCGCCAGGCCCCGCAGGGGCCCCCATGAGAATATAGTATTGTATAGTATTGAAATTTTTTTTATGGAAAGGGCCCCTGAAATTGCTTTGCCCCAGGCCCCCTGAATCCTCTGGGTGGCCCTGAGGCAGGCCAAATTCTGCCCATTGACTTCAGTTTTCAAGAGGGGAGAAATTGGCCCAAATTATGTTTTCTCTCTCTCTCTCTCTTCTCCTATCAAGATATGGTAACTTCCCTTCTCTCTACTAATTTGAGAGTAGTTGTGAATTTCTTGGACATTATTCCAGATGCTGGAAATGGACACTGGTAGCTTCAGTCTTCAACAAAATGAAGAAGCTTAGAAAGCACGACCGATGAGGAAAGGCTGAAAGAACTGGCATGGTTGGTCAAGAAAAGAGAAGATTGAGTGGGGAGGGCCCACGTAGCCAAATATGGAAAAAGATTTTTTAAAGACTATGGTGATCAATTGTTCTCCATGTTCACTGAGAGTAAGACAAGAAGTAATCAGCTTAGTTTGCAGCAAATGAGATTTAGATTCAATATTAGGCAAAACTTTCTAAATCCAAGGATAGTTAAGTACCGGAATGGGTTACCTAAGAAAGTTGTGGAATCCCTGTCATTGGGGGCGTTTCAGAACCGGTTAGACAACCATCTATCAGGGGTGGTATAAATAAATATTTAATCCTACCTGAGTGCAGGGGGATGGACTTGATCACCCCTTGAAGTCCATTTTACCTTATATTACTATGAAACAATATGTTCTAATAAACTCAGTGTCTTCTTTCCCTTTTGAAGTGTACTCTTCATGCCATTATTGAAATAATTTATGAAGATATTGTATAGAACCAGATCCAGGACAGATGCCCTTCTAGCTTGATTATGAACCATTGGTAACTACTCGCTAACTATGGTTTTCCAACCAGTTGTGCACCCACCTTATAGAAGGTTTGTCTAGGCAATATTTCCCTAGGTTGCTTATGAGGTCATATGTGACTGTATCAAAAGTCTTACTGAAGTCGATATATATGACATCTAATGCTTCCCCCCCATCTACAAGACTTGTTACCCTGTCAAAGAAGAATACTAGGCTTGCTTGACATTTTGTTTTTGACAAATCCATCTTGACTGTTACTTATCACCTTATTATCTTCTGGGTGCTTACCATTGTTTGATTATTTGCTCCATTATCTTTCTGGATATCAAAGTTAAGATAGCTGGTCTATAATTCCCTGGGTAGTCGTTATTCCCCTGTTTATAGATAGGTACTGTAGTTGCCCTTTTCCAGTCCTCTGGGATCTCTCCCATCCTCCATGAATCCTTAAACATAATTGCTAATGGTTCTGAAATCTCTTCAACCAGTTCCTTAAGTATGCTAGGATGTATTCTTGCAGCTTCTCTATTGGCTTTCCAGGGGGTTTCCAGTGTATTCTGTCCCTGCCCCAGACTCTAGGTAGGCTGGGAAATGATGTCTGGATGCTTTGAAGCCATTGTTGTTGTAGTTCATAAGATAGGTCCCTTAGAAGCTCAGTCCAGCATTCCAGGAGCGGACAAAGTCCAAAAGGGTTACAATTAAATGGTCCCAGCACTGATGAGTAGTATCCAAGTATGCGCTGAAGATGCTGGCAGTGGGAAAACAGTGTTGCTAACCCTTGTGATTTTTATTATGAGTCTAGCAATATTTGATATTTTTCTTAAAGCCCCAGCTCATGGAGTCAAGTGATTCTATGGGAGTCTCAGCTGTCATTAAAAAAACTGTACATATCTAGCCATCATGGTTACAGAGAGGAGGTTGCAAATGTGACCTGAGTACCCAAAGTGACCCTCAAGACCCAAAAATCAGAAGGCAAATAAAAAGAAGCCAAAATGTATTGTTTGGTGGTGGTGGTGGTGGTGGTGATTGTTTTTAAATAAAACTCATAATTTGAAGGTAATGGATCCTTCCAGCAGCCTTCTGGTGCTTGGAATGGGGATTTGAGTTAGAAATAAAGGAAGTTCTTAAGATTAAATGAAATGAACATTTTCATTTTGAATCAAGTTGAAACCTCCTGCAGGAAAAACCAAAGAGAAATGTTGAATAAAAATGTTTCATTTTAAAATAATTTCTGAAGGGAAAAATGTCAGTTTTCCAAGAAGCTCTAGTTCCAAATCTTACAATATTATCACATGTATCTTGTTTATCCTGAACTCTTGTCTATAACAGGAATGATGTAAGCTCCTTCTTTTAGTTGTTAAAAGAGTGGTGTTTTTTTCCCGGACTATGCACACATTAAGCACTTGTCTCTTTGCTCATGAGCAACAGCCTTCACTTTGTATTCAAAATTCCCATTTGCCTGAGTAAGAACTGCAGGTTTAGGTACTGTAGGATAATATTTGGTGTGGGATTGATTCTGAGAGATAAAGTCCTACAACCAGTAACTCCATCTAGTACTGAAAACTTCTGCTAACAGTTCCCGAATTGAACCTTTTTATTGTGTTTCTCATCAAATGCAATAAATATGAGTGAGTTTCAGCTGAATCAGACCTTGTTCTCAACTTCTTACTGTAACAAAACCAACAGGCCTTCAATTTGAATTTTGGCAGCTTTAGTTCACCTACTACTTTTTTGTTGGATACAGCCAAACCATATGACTTAGCCTTTATTTACACCAAAGATTCTTAGTCCCCACTGTCCCTTTCACTTCCAGCTGAAGCTATAATCAGTGGTTGTGGAGGCCAGGACTTTTATTAGTGTAAATTAGATTGGTAAACCCAAAATATGCTATGAAAGCTGCATATTACTCTGTGTTTTTATCAAGGCATCCACAACTTTTTCCTCAACTGCTTTTTCCATTGGCGAACTCAGAGCCACTGAAAAAAAATATGTCTACACAGTAACTAGACACCCGTGGCTGGCTTGTGCTAGCTGTCTTGGGCTCTCGTGGCTTGGACTGTGAGCTGTTTCATTGCTGTGTAGACTTCCAGGCTCAGGCTGAAGCAAGGAGGCTATCTATTGTACCAAAGCTACAATGGGTCAGGGAAACTATCCTAAGAAACTTGCCATCAAAATGAATGAATCTCTTTAAGATTATTGTATCTGAAAATTCCAGAAAGAGACCTACATATTTTTCTTTGCAAGGTAGCTGATTTATGAAAAGTTCATACGGTTTTCACTAATACAATCATATTTTGTGTATTTCAGAATACATATTTCAGAATACTCTGAAAGCACTTGGGGAGGGGAGGTCTACATAGTAGTACAAAAGATCATTGAATATAAAGCAAACATAATTAAGAACAACCACATAAAATTTCACACTACAAGAGCAAAGAGAGGGAGCCCACCATGGGGGGAGGGAAAATGTTAAATATGGGGGGCCAGCAGCTTTCATAACTTTAAAAAAGAAGCCTGAGGGAGGAGTTTCCAGCTGTAGTTCAAAGTGGGGGAGAGATTTGCGTGATAGATAATGAGGGGCAGTGAGTTCTATACCCTCGTGAGTTCTATACCCACATGAGAGGAAGTGGTGGGATCCCTGAGAACAGATGGTGTCTGAGCATATACCCTTCAAGAAATTCAGTGAAAAGTCTCATGTATATACATTAACTCACCTGTAGAGTAGGAAGTAAAATTTGCCTCCCTCCATGCCATTTGAATTCACCCCTGGTAGAAGGCAGGCAATGTTTGCACCCCAGGGACTGTGTGAGGAGAAGTCAGCTTCCAATTGCACTGGAGAGCTCTGCTTAGTGGCGTATGCACAGGAGTTGTGCTGAATCAGAGCATTCCCCGGGCATTCTGACTATATATCCCTGAACAGCAATTGTGTTAAGCTGTGCTGACTGGCTTCAAGCTTCCTAGAAGAGTCAAAGAAACCTTAGAACAATGCCTCTGAAATGGGGAGATTTTCCACCACCGGGTACCATACATTCTGGCTTATGCCAACAGCAGCCTATCACCAAACTGAATCAAGCCATGAAGAGGTAATGTAATAAAAACGCAAAGCTTTTTGGCTGCAATAGAATGATGACCTCAAATGATCACAGAATTACTAATGACCACTTTATTAGAACATCTATACACAATTCTAGGCCAGATGAGCATTTGTTTAATTTGATTGATTTGGTTTGTAACTTTGTACCATTTTCATTTATCAGCAAAGTGCAATACAGTTAATAGAGATTTCCTAAAGTGTGCATATGTCAATAGTCACGTGTGATGCTAACCTATGATGCAGACGCCTGCATGGGCTCTCCTGCCACTCAAACCCTAACTGTGCAGGAGACATGCAGAAAGGGTGCCAGTGTATACCCTGTCTGCTGTGGATGAGATCTGTACTCTGGCTCTGATCCAGTTAGGAATTAAACATATGCTTTATGTTAAGCATATGAATAGTACCATTGACTTCAATAGGACTTCTTACAGGCTTAAGTGCTTTGCTGGATCAGGTTCAGAAGGCTCAGCATCATGTAGGATCTAGTCTGAGATCCACATGGGCTATTGCTGACAACGGTGAAGGGGCGTGGCAGGGGCCTGTAAATCCAACACATTGAGGGCCGGGACCATTTCTCCCTCCCCTAGGATGGAGTAACAGCTGCCCCTTTGTGCTCTGGCTTTGGGTTTAGGGTGGTTGAGTTTCACCTTCCCAGCTTTCTGACACATCATCTGCATCAAAGCTAATTAGCTGGACAGAGTAATACACCCATATTGATGTCATTCAGTGTATAAAGACGTTTGCTAATTCACTGGCATGAATAACCATTACCTTGCTCATAATGATAATTCGTTGCCCTTTATCATCTAGGAACAGAGAATTTAATTTCACTCGCTCTATTTCTGAAATGGAACTAAGATAGTTGATATTTGCCTGTGGTGGCAGGGGACTGGACTTGATGACCCAGGAGGTCCTATGCTCATTTTAAAAATCTGTTTAAATTTGCTTTAGCGATTCTTGATGAAAAGAAAATGGACAGTGAAGGAAAGATTCCCTTTCATTTGGATCCAGATGGAAGACTGGCAGATCTACTAAGTTTTGCTGAGCATAGTTCAGTTCTCAAGACTTATGATACAATAAATGTATTTGTATATGTAATTTTTTATGCTGGTATGCCATTTTATTGCAGCAATAGATCAGAACCAGAGTTAATAGAAAAGCAAATAGCTATTGTTCTTCTACAGTGGAAAGCCAAGTGTAAGCAATCCCATAAGTGATACTTGTATTTCCCACAGGTTGAATGCACAGCTTGACAGATTGCTTGACAAAACACCAAACAGCTCTCCTACAGCAGAGGAAGACTGTGATTGTGTTTAATTCATAAAATAATTTGTGACCCCAAGAAATAGCTGTTGTGATCACTGAGGTAATTGGAGCATGTTTTAACATAGGAAAGGCACAGTTCCCACACCTGTAGAAACATTTCAGTGGATAATTTGTTACGTGGGAGCTCCACTCATGCCGCTGACCTCTAACCTGCTGCATCCAGAGTTGGCCTCATGCAACATTGGCCATAGAAGTATTGAAAAACTGGTAGACTTGTTGGTGAGCCAGAGACCTCCCAAAGATGAAATATTCAACTCCTTTCCAGTCTTTTCTTTGCACTAGATGAGTTTGAGCAACCTGCTTCCTGAACATGGCACTTTCCTCCCAAGGAATGATGGAAAGAAGGCAGGAAGGCAGAGCTTCTCCAGAGCTGTGGTGCTCGGTTGCTTGACTTACTTTGATTGCAAACAGGGGTGACTCCAGGCACCAGCGCACCAAGCGCGTGCCTGGGGTGGCAAGCCGTGGGGGGCGGTCTGCTGGTCGCTGTGAGGACGGCAGTCAGGCTGCCTTCAGCGGCATGTCTGCGGGAGGTCCGCCGGTCCCACGGTTTTGGTGGCAATTCGGCAGTGGGTACACAGAAGGTGCGAGACCAGCAAACCTCCTGCAGGCATGCCGCCAAAAGCCGCCTGACTGCCGTGCTTGGGGTGGCAAAATACATAGAGCCGCCCCGATTGCAAACTCCCTTCTTCCTATTTCAAACTTTTAATTGTGGAAAAAAATACATTTGGGAGATAGCAGCTGGTATCCTGACACCACGACTACTCAGCCCTGAACTGTCCCCGATCATCACTTAGCTGGGAAAATCCCATTCTCCCCTGGAAGGACATAAGTGAAGGCATCATCTTCCTCCCAGAAATTAGGCTCCAGTGAACCCACTACCATGTATAGTCATATCTAATAAAGGGGAGGAATCTCAGACTGTGCCTCAAGGGAGGGGGCATATCTGAGGTCTGTGGATGTCCCATGGTCTGGAACTGCACTACACTGTGTAAGAAGAGGATCTAACTGGGCTGTGGCACTCGGGGCAGGCCTCGTGTCTGCAGGGCAGCAACGTCAGAGTGTGGCCCTTTGGGTCACATGGCTTGGGCACTTCTAGAAAGTTCTTGCTGGAGGTGGGTGAATTATTTGTTCCCCCCCACCCCAGCAAAACCAAAACTAAAAAATGTGTGGGAATCAGCTACATAAAATCTGCCTAACTCCCAGACCTGTGCTCAATCTAATGTGCCCTCCTGCCTTTAGTGGCTCACCCCTTCCTCTTTTTCCTCCTTTTGTACACTCCCCTGAAGGTGTGACATTTTGAGGGATTGTGTCTTTTTTGAGTGTGTGTAGATGTTTCAGTAAGAAACATTTCCCGTTGAAACGTCTGTGAAAAAAAATATTGAGGATACAAAATCTCATGAACCAAAGTGCTGAAAACTTTCCCTCAACTTTTGACACAACTAATGTTGCTGCAGGAAAATTAAAAGCTACAGTATATTTCATTGTATACACAATATGGCCACATTCATAGCAAACAGGACACAGAAGAGGGAGTGACTTGAGGCTGGTGGGTAGAACACCGCATGTCTACACTTAAAACATGGCATCAGTGAAGCTGCGTTACTGTAGCATTTTAATGAGGATGCGCTAAACTGATGGGAGAAATCTCTCCTGTTGGCATAGTTAATCCACGTCCCCAAGTGGAGTCTGCGGGAGACATAGTGCTGTCTATACTGGGAGATTAGGTCAGTATAACTACATGGCACATGGGTGTGAAAAATCCATAGGTATACTGATATAGGTCTGTAGTGTAGACCAGATCTTAAGCTAGAAAGCTGTATTGCTGGAGGAATACATGGACCTTTTCTCTAGCCTGAGGCATCTTTGGAGACAGATTAATGATGGGGCCATGAAGGAAAGGCCAAATCTGGAAATCCTTCTCTCATCATATGATAGTGGTAAAGAATCACAGAAGGAATTGCTTTCTTCCAACACTGAGCAAGGAACATGATTAGAATAAGGAAAACAATATTCTCCTTAAGGCCTGCCTCTCTCACGCTCTGCTTCACTGCAGAACTTCTGCTTAGAATGTTCCCAGCCCCTCCTGCCTGGCTTCTTACTACAGTTGTAAAGCACCCGAGCACACACCCTTCCAGCTCTGAAGCGGAAATGACAGGCTTGTTTTTCCCATGCAGAGTTTTATAAACTTTTGACTTCTTGGCCTTCAGCACCTGTAGCTGATTCCTTCCATTTCTTAAAACAATCACTGACACCTGCTTAAACATCTGTCTCTTGAAGGCCACCTTCAGCTTAGTGCCATTATACAATTTCAGATTCTTGGCTTTAAGGCAATGGGCTGTGTAAGCCAAAGCAGAGACGCTATCATTTAAACAACTATTTATACTTACTGTAATTGCCATCTTGGAGTTTTCATTTTAGGGAGTATTTTGGAGGGTTTTTCCCTTGTATTTTGCCTTTTAAAACAAAACAAGGGAATTGTTATTATGCTGTGATAGTAAAGAGGATATTTGCAACCTGATATATAAAGCTCTAATGGAAAATATTTATCCCAAAGGGCCTTTCTTAAGTTGTCCAACCTTCAGAGGGAAGGTTAACACACCAGTCTTAATTTATTGCAGGGGCCACAGTCCTGTCAGAGGTCTTTAAAAATGATTGATCTTACGTAACACGTACAGCAGCATGAAATGGAGTGCATACAGCTTTACCATGAAGCTGCATGGAGGCTATAAGAGAGGATGTTTAAGGGCCAGCAGCCAGGCTGATCTGTTTCAGTGGGGTTTAATGTCTGCATGGTTCTGTTTACAAAAAAATGAAATCCCTAGCTTCCAATTTGAATGTCACTAATCATCTGCAACCTTAGTACAGCATAGAAAAACATGAACTCTGTTCCCTCCTCATTTCCATCCAACTCCTCTTTTCCTTTCTCCTTTGAAATGCTTGTACTGATTGCCAGTATAGTACTGCCTGATAACTGGCTGCCAGGCTGAGTTTTTCACAAGTTTGCCACGTTGCAGTGACAGGACCATGTCAGGGGCCAGATGCTTCAGAGTAAATAAATAGCACATCTGGGGCTTGGAAGTGGGCCAGCGCCATATTATGGAAAAAGCTGGTGAGGAAACATATCCAAAGAATACACAGCTGGAAACCATTAATTCGGGAGAAAAGAAAAAGGAAAACACTGGAGAGAAAAATCTAGGATTACTAGTGTTTGAAATCTTGTGCATTGTAACTGCAAAGAAACAAGGGGCTCCGTTTATACAGCAGTTGAATTAATAGCATTCCTGAAAAATTGATAGTTTACAGTAATTGACCTCAAATAACATAAGGGCTGATCAGGGTGGGAGGCTTGACTCCTCGCTGTCTGGCTTTCTTGACTGTATTTGGTAACATCTTAGCTATGTGAATGCATGAACAAGACTGGTGGTGGGCCTGCAGCGTGGTGGTGATGGTGCAGTAGGGCTGCCCTTGTGGAGACTTGCTGTTGGGAAACACTGCAGGTTCCCAGGCCCCAGGGTGTGTCTGCCCTAGATGTGGGAAGTGTTAAGAATCTGAAAAGGAGGTGGATGCTCCCATTGCGTCATTCATACAGCAGTGGGAGTAGCACTCCCGATAGATGATTCATGCAACTGAATCAGCAGTGGCTGTGAAGGGGATGCTCCCACTTATTTTCTGAGCCAGAGGCTAAACATCACACTGATTTCACCAGAGGGGTGGCGGGAAGAACTTAAATAAGGGCAAACTGGTACAAAGCAGGAAAAACAGAAATAAAGACATGCATGGCTTTTTTGAAGGCCTTGAATTACAAGGAACATCTAAATAAAAATACTCTGGCTTTGGCGTGACCCTCAGTAATTATCTGAAACTGTGTTCCAAATGAAACATACATCATGCTGCAAAGCTTTCTCCTTTTGGTATGGGCACCAGTCTGAGCATTGGGTAGCTTAAGAACTACCAGTCTAATGCCATACAAGACACAGTCCATGTTCCTGAACTTCTAGTGTGGGATAACTGTGTAATAACTTTTTTACTGTAAGCTGCAGGCTAATTAGTGACTATTTCTCTCCCCCGCACTCCCTCCCTCTCAGAACAAGATGCCAATTGACTGCAGCTAGTAGCTAGCCAGGCCAAGGTATCAGGTATTGTGTATGTAAAACAAAATACAGTAAGTGCTTGTATAATATTATGTTCACAATGAACTTGCGGGGAGAGGAGGAGTTAAATCTATCTACCTACCTATCTATCTATCTTCATTGCCAGTCTCCTTCTCTCTCTGGTACATACTAATTCAGATTTGTCATTGCCTAAATATAATATGTAGTGACGGGCATGAAACAAAGCCCCAGATCAAAACAGTCCCATCTGGGGAAGTTCAGATCCTTACCCTTTCTCTGTAATAGGGCCACTCTGTTGTTTATATAGAAACGGGGTCTTTGCTTCATCTTTACATTTTTAAGAATTTCACTGTGGTGCTAGGACAGCAGCCATTTTGTTTTCTAACTGTTTCAGGTAATTCTATGGCGCGTCTTACTGTAGCATCTGAGCACCTCACAATCTTTAATGTATTTATCCTCACAACACTCATGTGAGGTACAAAAGTGTTATTTCCCCATTTTACAGTTGGGGAACTGAGGCACAGAGAAAGTGACTTGCCCAAAGTTACACAGCAAGTGCATGGTGGAGCAGGGGATGGAACCTAATTCTCACACGTTCTAGGCCAGTTTCCTAAATACTGGGCCATCCTTCTGCTCCCCTTTTCAGAGTTCTCTCACTAACTCACTCCGCTGTCTCATTGAGCTTTTTTCTTTCTTATTGCTGCATTTACCTTAAATTGAAACATGACAGTTTCGACTGAAAGTAAATGGTTGCTCTTTGTGCATGGAAAAACAAACCAAAAACCTGAATACAAACACTTTTGAATGTGCAGAAGTTGAGATCCAGCTCCAAACTTTGTTGCTTGGGCCCATCTCCAGTAACAAGTGACTAAAACAAAAAATGTGTGTTTGGCTTCACAGAAACTATTTGTTCCATGTCTCATTTGTTTATTAGTGCTATTTGCTACTCTTATGATGGTAAGCTATAAAGGCCCCAATAAGGACTGGGTGCTAAGTACTATACTAACATAATAAGTTACATATACAATAATTGGGCTCAGGACAAGGATATCTAAGTGAAATTCTTTGGCCTGTCTAATTCAGGAGGTCAGGCTAGATGATCTAATGATCTCTTCTGTCCATAAAATCTGTGACTTCGTAGAATAGAAAGTCCCTGCCCCAAAGCATTAATATGATTTTAAAAAAAACTTTATCATTTTCCCCACAAATTTAAAAACGAGGGTGAAATTTTCTTTTTTTTTCAAATGGTTCACACCAAAAGCTAGCCATCTAAGTTCCTATTAAGGCACCTGAATACCTAATTTAAAATCCTATATTTGAAAATTTGGCCATGAAATGTGAGATAGACTCATGAATTTAGCAATACCATTTTGGCTTGACTGTTCAGATAATCCTATAATATGTATTAATAATAAGTACAATGTGTCATTTTTTTTTGTAGTTTGACTTTATGTGGTTGTTACCATGTATATGTGTGATCCTTCTGTCAGCTGTTAACATAAAAAAGGACTGGATTCAATATATCAAGGGTCTCTCTAGACAAATAACTGGACCAACTGTGCACAAGAGGCCCAACTCAGAGTTTCTGGGATCACGAACTGCCTTTTCTGGTCAGCCTTAATGAGCAATATTGCTTTATTAACATACACTGAGTCTGTGTATGAAACAAGAAAAACTATATCAGGAAAAAAATGGTACACAGCATCAACTTGGGAAAATACAGCCTCAGAATAGATATAGAATGATAAATAAAACACTCCTCCATAGTAATGTTGTGAGTAGTCTGTTAGCGTGGTTCCCCATCCACTAGTGTGAATGTCCAATAGGCAAATGTCCCTTTACTGTATAATTTCCCCCTGCCCAATATGCTGAACTCTATTCATGTTTTGGTGTCAGTGAGTAGCATAGCACCAGAGTCCTGGAATGCACTCAGGCAGGCACCTCTGCAGTCTCTTGGGAAGCACTGCCTAGTCTTGTACTGAGGCCCTGCCATCTAACCCAGCTAGAGTGAGTTCAGCCGCTGCTCTGAGCTCTGGTAGCTTCACTCTGCCACACCTGCAAGGCATACACAGACTGGCTGGACGAGGAGCTTAAAAGGGGAGCAGAGCAGCTGAGCTCATGCTTCTTAGAGACATTGTTTCAAGTGGCCTGTTATGGACAATTCTGCATTCATTTCACATGATGAATGATTTCTTTGCAATCATAAGGGATAGAAAGTTTTTTTTTTAATTAAAGTTTATATTCTGGAGTGAAATTTGTAGCTGGCTAAGCCACTGAACAACAGAAAACCTGGAAACATTGAGATATGGGTCACTCACTATTTAGATCCCAAAATGGAGTTTCTCAATAATTGGTTTGTTCTAATTTAAGAATTTGTTTTTTGTCTATCTGATTGTTTTTGCTGGTGGTGAGTTATTTTGTTTTTAAGTGCAAGGTGTCATTATAAAAACCTTAGTTATATTTTCAGTTGTGTCAGACAATTTATCAGTTAAGAGTGATTGATTAGCATTATCGGTAATACCGTAAATGTTTCCCCAATTATTAAAAATGCAGTGCTTGTTCTTTCTGGGCACTTAATATGCTTGGTGAGGTCTACTCTAACTGTGATGACTGAATGATCTTTTCCAGCATCTTAGCACCTATCTATATTGAGTGTAATTATTTTGGTGTAGGATCGCTGTGGTAGGAATTGGACATATGAATCATGGATGACCTGGCTGTATAGACCATTCATCAGGATTTATTGTCACTCTTGTTATTTGTTTGTCTTCACCTGTCTTCTTGGGGTTTTGTCAACTCAAACCTCCTGTACAGCCCTTTCAATCAGCTGATGTCTCTTGTAGCGAGGCACATACTGGGTCGCGTTGGTTTAGGCCCCAGTTGCCCTCTCCAATCAGTCAGGAACACCTCCAACACCAATTTTCTTTATTTACAGTTGTTTTCCCACCACCACTTTCCACCTATGTACAGGTTTCACAGCCAACTCTGCCAAGTGCAGGCCTGGCCAGCAACACACCAGAAGGCTCCCACCTCCCTCTGTGCCTGGCCTTTCTCTCCCCTGGCTTCCTCCCAGTCTCTATAGCCCTGGCTAATGAGGCTGGCAGGTGCTGCCCATTACCAGGGCTATCCAACCAGCCCCAATCCATTCCCCTTGATTGGGGCTGGAGTGGCAGGGGCTGATTAAGTGCTTCTCACTCAGCACCCTGTCACATCTCCACAGTTAGCTTTACTATAATATCCAAACAAGTGGCTGAAGGGATTCCAAGAATGGATGAGCTGAAGCCTCAAACAATCACTTCATAGATTTCTTCCAGAAATGTTCTGTAGAATTCCTGGCTTAGGGGGTATATACTTGGTACTTTACAGCTTTCTGTAACTTACAAAAACTGAGTTCACATGGGAAGTCTAGGCTTGCAACTGTGGGGAAACTTTCACTTCAACCTGACTGTTTCTATAGGCCATGTCAATCAATCTCTTGCACTCTACAATAAATGGAATTACGGCTCTCCTAGAGGTTGACCAGACATTCTTTTGGCCAAAAAAAATGGTTCCCCTTGCCAGCTTATGAGTACATCATGCAGTTGTATTATTCCCCTCAACAGTCCCTTATTCATTAGTGTATGCTGAGTGCTAGTGTTAATTGCTTTCTAGTCCCATTTCCGTATGGCAATAGTGCTTATTAGTTACTGCCTGGTGGTCTGCAGCTTTTGTTTGTGTTGCCACGAGAGCCTTTTTGGTTTAGCAATGCTCAGTTCCCATAAACTGTCTGTTGGCTTCTTGTAAGGTTGTGTAGGTCGGGATAGTACATGGGTTGCATGAGTTGGATGATTAATTTCTTCTTCGAGTGATTGCTCCTATCCATTCCATGTAGGTGTGCGCGCCGCGCGTGCACGGTTCTTCAGAACATTTTTAGCCTAGCAACTCCGGCGGGCCGGCTGGCGCCCCCTGGAGTGGCACCGCCATGGCGGCGGATATATACCCCAGCCGGCCCGCCCGCTCCTCAGTTCCTTCTTTCCGCCCGTGACGGCTAGTAGGAACAGTGGAGTGATCTGCTTTCCTCCACAGCCTTAGCGTTCTCCGTTAGTTAGTGTATATAGCGATTCCTTAAAGGGTTAGACCGCCTCTACCCACAGGTGCGGCCTCCTGCTCCGACATGGGATCTTAACCTGGTCCTCGCCCAGCTCATGGGCCCACCCTTCGAGCCCCTTGCTACTTGCTCTCTCCTCCATCTTACCTGTAAGACGGCCTTCCTCGTGGCGATCACATCCGCCAGACGGGTCTCAGAGCTCCGCGCCCTGACGGCGGGTCCCCCATATACCGTCTTTCATGGGGACAAGGTGCAGCTCCGACCACACCCGGCCTTCCTCCCCAAGGTGGTGTCGCCCTTCCATCTCAACCAGGAGATCTTTCTCCCGGTCTTCTTCCCGAAGCCGCATGCCTCGCCTCGGGAACAGCAGCTGCATACCCTCGACGTCCGCCGAGCACTCGCGTTCTACATCGACCGCACGAAGCCTTTTCGGCGTTCGTCCCAGCTGTTTGTGGCAATAGCTGACCGCATGAAAGGCGAGCCAGTCTCCTCGCAGCGGATTTCTTCCTGGGTGACGTCCTGCATCAGAACGTGTTACGAACTTGCTCGCGTTCCCCCGTGCCGACTCACCGCACACTCCACGAGGGCACACGCCTCATCGGCCGCTTTCCTGGCCCATGTCCCCATCCAGGACATCTGTAGAGCGGCCACCTGGTCTTCAGTCCATACCTTCGCTTCCCACTACGCGTTGGTGCAGCAGTCTAGAGACGACGCAGCCTTCGGCTCTGCGGTATTACACTCCGCCACGTCTCATTCCGACCCCACCGCCTAGGTAAGGCTTGGGAATCACCTACATGGAATGGATAGGAGCAATCACTCGAAGAAGAAAAGACGGTTACTCACCTGTAGTAACTGGTGTTCTTCGAGATGTGTTGCTCCTATCCATTCCAATCCCGCCCTCCTTCCCCACTGTCGGAATAGCCGGCAAGAAGGAACTGAGGAGCGGGCGGGCCGGCTGGGGTATATATCCGCCGCCATGGCGGCGCCACTCCAGGGGGCGCCAGCCGGCCCGCCGGAGTTGCTAGGCTAAAAATGTTCCGAAGAACCGTGCACGCGCGGCGCGCACACCTACATGGAATGGATAGGAGCAACACATCTCGAAGAACACCAGTTACTACAGGTGAGTAACCGTCTTTTCTTTTTGGGTGATTAATCTTTTCTCTTGTCTCTTCTGGATTCCTTATACTTGCATTACATCCCTCAAAGTGTCTTCAACCACAAGACCAGCATGAAGACCCTTACATGCTTAATTTGCATATGAATTTACAACAATGTGTTTAGAGCTGGATTTTCAACTAGTCTGTTTGTTGTATTTACTTTTTCTGCAGTCTTTCGTAATTGTTTGTTATAGTCTTATTCATTTCCCACACTGATAACCTGACCCTACCTGAGGAAGAGACTGTCCAATAAAAGATATTACCACACCCACCTTGTCTCTCTAATATCCTAGGACGAACATGGCTACAACACTGTATACCTACTGCTGAATGTCTTTCACAGTATTGATCCAGCGTTGCAGATAACTGGCAATTTCACAGACATATAGTTTTTAAAGTTGATAACCAGTTCTATTTCCTCAGACTGTAATTTCCATGAAAAGTATAACACTTGGAGAGAGTATACAACCTCTTGGGCAGAGATTCATTTTCTTTTTGTCATCCTTCACTGTCTATCCAGTTTTACAAACTTATGGTAGCATTAGCATCTGTTTAGAATTTTTCCTGGAATAGTAAAGTCTTTCTTTGAACCCAGGATGGTTTCCCACAAAGCATTAGCCAAGTACTACTGATGCCCAAATTTTCTATGATTACTACTGAAACTTCGTACACATCTTTCCAACGTGCTAATCAAGATAAACAGAAATGCTAGACAAAAACATTGCCACCATCCAAATAAAAATTTCAAACCATACCTCTTATACATTATTCATAGGTATGACATGATATTTTAACTGGTAACTGATTGTCAGTGCACCAGGCAACTTTCAATCACTATTTTACTTGTCATTAAAGTATTCCGAGGCATGTTTTGAACATTAATTCATAGAACCATAGAAGTGCGTGACTGGAAGGGACCTCAGTAGCTCATCTAGTCCAGCTCCCTTCTGATTCCTTCTGATGTTTTGTTTCAAAGGGAGTACTTGTCTCTGATAATATATTTAAATTTCCTGTTTCTTAACTCATTTTTTTTAATTCTAGTTAGTCCAGGCTTGTATTATTTTCTACGTTCAACCAAAACTACCCCTTACTTGATCTCCTATTTTCTATAGTCAAGTGTGCAAGTCTTAACTCAATTAACACAAGTGTGCAGATTGGTTTAGTTGTATGTTGGCAGTTCATTCTTTTCACAGCAGAGCTAAGGAAAATATTTCTGGAGGCAGCAGCATTCCTTTCAATAGGAGAAGATTCCTTTCTTTTCTACAAAAATAAAAGAAAGAACTAGAAAAAAGCCAAGAAGAAAGTTTATTTTCTTGGTGGCAGCCAAGAAATTATATTTTCCAATAAATCAAAAACTTCCTATGTTTGCCCACAAAAGTATTTTAAAAACAGATCCCAGAATTGGCTTCCTTTCTTGGTGCACTGAAATTCCTAGATTGCATCTCCACTTTTGAAGAGTGAACTAGCATTTGTTGACGTGCAAGCCACAGGTGTTTAATGGCGGTGTAGACATACCCTTTGAGATGAGAGGTTATTGGACCAGGGGGGTGATGGATGTTTCCCTGGTGAGAGTGAACTTCCAGCAGAGAGGCTGGAGACTAGAAAGAGCAGGGTTGGACTCCAGCTGGAAGGACTGGTGTGGCCGCTCAGGCAGAATAACAGGAGAAGGCAGAAGAAGAGCCCAGGTGCAGCAGGAAGCATCGGAGTGTGGTATATGTTATGTTGATAGACTAGATGTTGTAGGATTTTAAGGACCAGACTCACTGGGGTGACAAATGAACCAGGTTTGGGGGCTTTTGTTATAGATTACTTGCACTAGGTTTTTGTAATAAACCAGCCCCAAGAAGGCATGTTATTGAGGCAAGAGAGTCTCTTGGAGTCTTTAGGAGTCTGAAAGGGAAAGTGGGATGGCATCCCTGGCATTAGGGTGCCCAGTTGCAAGGGGGCACTTGAGGATGCGAGGGAATCATTCACAGCCTCTCTGCTGAGTCAGCCAATCAGTGCAAAAAATGTTGGTGAGTTTATGATGTAGGAGCTACAACTGAGATGCACCAAACTCCTCTCACACAGGAGCCACCAAAAACCCATTTGATGGAACCAACTTTCAGTCTCTGCTAAGATGGGCTGGAATCAAACTGGTAAGTGGAGGCTGTTAAATATTAGGAAAAAATGTCCCTGTCCTTTGTTGAAAAGGTTGGAAATTCAAAATTTTTCAACTGGCTCTCCCAGGGGTGCTGGAACAACTTGTATAGTGGGGTGCTGAGAATCACTGATTCAAATTATAAACCCTGTATATGATGGAAACCACTTCAAACCTAGGGGTGTAGCAGCACCCCCTGAGCCCCTAGTTCCAGCACCTATGGGCTCTCCTGATCTACAGATGCAGCATATTAGCAGTGCCGTGAAACTCCCAGTCCTTCAATGAATGCTAATTTAAAAAGGAGTCTTATGTTCCTCAGCTCTGGAATTTGCTGTGGAATTCACTCTGGTGCTCAGGAATCCAAGCTTTCCTTCTAAATGAATGTGTCTAGCCTTCCTGGTTGTGAAGAAAACCTTAAAAACATGACCTGAGTGTAATCTGATGCAGAGGTATCTGCCTGAATCAACAAACAGGCTGAAACAATGGCTCTGAGAGATGTGACCTGCCACCATAAATCTCCATAGGATGTTAAAGATGACAATCCAGAGCACACTGAAATCTGAAAGTGAGGGACAATGAAAAATAAATTGAATTTAACATCAGAATAAATGGTGCACCCAGCCCTAAACCAATTGGAGTGTATATTTTCATATTTAAATCAATAAAAATCATCATTTTAAGATTTAAGATTTCTCACTCACTTTATATAGAGAAATGGCAGTCAGTTTGTGGATCTCATTGTCAGAAGATGTTGTGAAGGCCAAAAGTATAACTGGGTTCAAAAAGAATTAGATAAGTTTATGGAAGATAGGACCATCAATAGCTCTTAGCTAAGATAGTCAGGGATGCAACCCCATGCTCTGGGTGTCCCTAAGCCTCTGGCTGCCAGAAGCTGGGACTAGATGACAGGGGATGGGTCACTCGATAATTGCTCTGTTTTATTAATTCCCTTGGAAGCGTCTCGCACTGGCCACTATTGTAAGACAGGATAGTGGGCTAGATGGACTGTTGGTCTGACCCAGAATGGCCAGACTTGTATAAAATGTGTATATGTAAGCAGAGTCTGATTGAGCTCTCCCCTGACATCTAGAAACAAACTAGGGGGAAAGGTGCCAGGAGCAGACCATGTTTGAATAGACATGCTTACTCTGCCTAGGCAAACAGCAGATAGAACTGCTTTGCCAAAAGGATCAATTTTGGCTAGTTTTGGGTTGCAACTCACTCTAATTGAATGCAGGGGAAATCTTGTTATCCTTTTTGTAGGAGTAAAGGGCAGCAGAACTGTACTTATCCTGCTCTTCTTGAAGGGATCAAGGTCTAACCAAAGCTGTACCTTACACACACACACACACTCACACACACACACACACGCACACGCACACACACACACACACACACACACACCTGTGTACTTTGCAGCAAGCTGGACCTAAATTCTGTATCAGATTGTGATAAATTTAAAAATCTGTTTGATGAGATATGCAAACTACTCCTAAATTATTCTCAAACCTGGCACGGTCCAGTCAGCAAGTTTCCTATAGCCATTATAGCTGAGGAAGGAACTGCATCCAGCCCTTCTAGCTGAAGGAGTACATGGTTCAGGGCCTCTGAGGATGCTAGAAGATGGAGTGATGGTAAGGGGCAAATGGGGGCATATGGCTCACCTCTCCATTAAAAGAGTGGTGCTGTTACTGTACAAGACATTGATTAGTCTGAAATATTGAGTCACCTTTTTCTATAGGGTACTATTTCTCTGAAGATGGCAGTGCAAGTAGAATGAATCTGGATTTAAGAGCGTTTGATACAAAGGAATGCATTTATATTCATCAGCAAAAATCACAGGGAATACTTCAAGATGATCTAAGAAAAATATTCAAATTGTAAAAAGCTTTGATAAGTGGAATGAGAAACTCTTCAATGTGATGAGAAGGCTGTAAAAAACAAGTGACTAAGTCTAAAAAGTAGAAAATTTAGAATGAAGGGGAAATTTAGCCAGAACTATTTCAATCAAAGTGCAATAAGTATGGGAATAAATTATTGCTAAATAAAGCTATTGAAGCAAATAGTGGAAATGAATTCAAGAGACAGCTAGCCATTCATATGTAGAGAACAGAGAGTTCACTTTTTTTGTCCTTATAGACTTGAAAAGTTGAGAGAGTACTAGTCAAGTACAATGAGGAAGATATTTGTGAATCATGTGAAAGATAAAGGCCCAAATTTTCACATCTTTTGGTATAAACCACACTCACAAAATGAATGTGCATGTCTGTGCACATGGCAAATCTCCATTTACTGGTTAGCAAAAAAAATAAAATAAAATAAAAAGTCAGAACAGAGGTAATGTAGAAAGTGTGTTTCAGAGGAATCAGCCTAATGCCCAAAACATGACTTTCCTTATGAAAATTCAACAGCTTTAGAAACCCCCAAACACTAGAATATCTAGAAATGAATAGTTCAGGGTTTGAGCCTGTTCCCCACTTCCATATAATCCTCAATTACTTGCCGTCACCTACCTGATTTACACCAGCTGCCCAAATTTCACACAGCCGCCTCTAATTTGCAAAAACTAAACGCTGAGGACAAGATAACACGTTATGAGGAGACTATTGGAAATGGATCCTTTTAGTATAAAAGTCTCATAATTTGCTATTTTGATCCTGGCATGTGCTCTTTGCAAATGTTTGGGTGCAAAGTGAGCTTTGGAGGTGCTGTGTGCCTCAGGAGGGGTTAGCAGGAGTGATGAAAGAGCTAGGTGATGAATGACAAGAAAAAGGACTGGAATCCAGGATAGAAATGAACAGCCCTACCAAGGCCCTTGAAACGAGCACATAAAATATGGTGATCGTCCATAATAACTAATAATTACAAATGATCTCATTCAAACACCGGTAGCCCTCAGCCCATCTCGTCACAAAAAGCTCTGGCCTTTGAAGCTCTGAGCTCTGGGCTCAGATGGTTAAATCTGTGTGCTGACAGACCAAGGCACAAAGCCAGGTCCAGAGTCAAGAGGCTCCCGTAGAAAACTCCCTGCCACCTGTGCCCTCCCATTTACATCCAAAGGGACACTCACTTAAGTACCTCTGCTGATGACAACTGTGACAGTACCGCATGTGGGGCGAAAGTAGCAGTGTCTTCAGCTGCCAGTTCCCAAGCCATTTACCACTTTGTAAGTAATAAACAACACTCCACCAAGAAGAGAAAAGGACTGTTGTTATCATAGTAAAAGAGAAAAGAGTCTGACCTCATGGACAAAAATGAATAAAATCTAAAGTGAGTCCCTCCTCTGAGTCTCTTTTCTATGTAAGTTTTTTAGGGTCTAATGTTATACTCATTAAAGTTAATGGTAACTTTGCCATTTAATTCCGTGGGAGCAAGATAAGGGCTTTAGATGGGAAAAAAAATCTATTGATATAAAGTTAGTTGGACTTGTGGTCCTAAGTCCCATAAGCACTGTTGAACCCCCTGTCATAAACTCCTTTGGGCAGGAATTATCATTATATTTGTATCCTGTGCAGCACAAAGCACATCAAGGTTCCTTGTGATGGGGTGTCCACCCCACCCAGGATTGGAAGTGCTGAAGATGGTCAGGGAGGCCTATTAACTCCACAGGTAGGCTTGCCAGTTTTGGTTGGATGTATTCCTGGAGACTTCATCACATGACATAATCTTTAATTAAATATTAATCTTTAATTCCTAGAGACTCCCAGCCAATCCTGGAGGGTTGGCAACCCTATCAGGCTGCACCTGGAGGGAGAGCCAGGGAGCAGGGAACTAATTGGAAGCAGGTTCAGCTGTGCAGGAACACTGTATAAAGCCCAGGAGTTGTGAGCAGTAAAAGGGGCTGCTGGGAAAGGTTGCAGGCATGCAGCAGTCAGTCCTTGGGCAGAGGGAGGAGGGTTTTGGAGCTGGTACACCAGAGGGAGAAGGGGACCAGGTGTGGTAGGATGAAGTCCAGGGAAGGAGCAGTGAGGGCTGAAAAAGAAAGGCCTGGTTCCAGGCCTGGAGTAGACGGTGGGCCCATGTTTCCCTACCAGGCACTGAGGGAGTGGCACCATGGGGCAGTGAGAGGGAAGACTGCTTAGGACTGCTACGGAGAAGGGACTCTGCTGTCCCAAAAGGGGGGAACATTGAGTGACCTGGCCGGAGGCCTGAGTCACAAAAAGGATGCTGTGGTTCCTGGAGTGAGAGAGGGGCTCCAGACCTGAGACAGAGACAGAGTGATAGTGTGCAACTGCAGGAAGGGGGGTGTTGACCTCAAGAGCTAAGCCCTAGAGTGAGCAGGGGGAGGTGCCAGACCAGTGGTGAAAGGTGCATCCTGTGACTGTCCTTAATAATATGGTAATAACTCTAACACTGTGTACGGAAAGATGTTTCACAGGATTCCACTGAAGAGGACTCCTGTCCAAGAAACCATTCTGAATTGTGACTCACTAGTTGCAAGCATGTAGGTAAGATTTTAAATGCATCCAGAACCAATAAAACAAGTTCTGAAGAACAAAATGTCTTTGTTTTTTCCTGAACTTGGTTACATCCTCTGGGCAAAAAGGAAAATGTCTATTAACAGTAATTCTTAGACCAAGAGAGTAATATCTTAGGGTTTTATTCTGCCATTCATCACCGTAGCATATGAATGCTAGTAGTATCTACTACCACAACCATCCTGTAATTTGTCAGTCTTCCATTTATGAATAAATCCTATTTCTTTGGGATAAAGACCCTGTGGTAAAGTTTCTAGATACATTCAAGACTGGGTAAGTCTGCTTAAGAGTCTGGTCTATAACTAATTTTTGTGTTTCTCCAAGTTTTATTAACTCTCATAAATCAATAGTAATAATTTCTATTGTTAGCAATTTCCCCCTCCAAGCAATGTTATATAACATTATATGTAATCGTTTGTGAAGATCCTGGAGTTGTATCAACATTTTTGCTTATGGGTTTATTCTCTGGAAATTATTTTTAAGGAAAATGTCAAGAGTGATGCCCTAAAATTACTGCTGAGCAGCTGTGGTTTAGTTTGCAAGTGCACTTCTCACTATCCTTCCTCTCTGCTCAGTTCTTGTCAGCAAGGACAATATATTGAAATTGGCAAGAATGTTGCTCTTCAGACCTTTCCTGCTCACAAGAAGAGAACAGAAAAGCAAAGAAGAGGGATCTTGGATCAGGAGGACAGATTAAAAAATAACCAAAACCCCAACATTTTTTTAAAATCTCCTCCTTGTCTGTGGGAGTGCATCATCTGTCATTCTATCTTTTTCTGTGGCCCTCAGCAGTACAGTATCGGAGCACATTATTATTATACAAGCAGCTTCTCTGAATTTAAAAAAAACCAATGTCCAACCATCAGAGCCAAAATTTAACTTACTTAAAAAGGGAGTAACTGCACTGGAAAATTGAACCAAGTCCAGACAGATATGCTGAATGCCTATAGGAACCTCATAAATAGGGCCCTACCAAATTCACATTGACCAAATTCATTTTGGTCAATTTCACAATCATAGGATTTTAAAAATCAAATTTTGTGATTTCAGCTATTTAAATCTGAAATTTCACAGTGTTGTAATTGTAGGGGTCCTGACTCAAAAAGGAGTTGTGTGGGGGTCACAAGGTTATTGGGGGGGGGTTGTGGTACTGCTACCCTTACTTCTGCACTGCTGCTGGCAGCAGCACTGTCTTCAGAGCTGGGCAGTTGGAGAGGAGCGGCTGCTGGCTGGGAGCCCAGCTCTGAAGGCAGAGCTGCTGCCAGCAGCAGCACAGAAACAAGGATGGCCTGGTATGGTATTGCCACCCTTATTTCTGCACGCTGCCTGCAGAGCTTGGCCCTCAGTCAGCAGCTGCCACACTCTGGCTATCCAGTGCTGAAGGCAGCAGTGCAGAAGTACGGGTGGCATGGTATGGTATTGCCACCCTTACTTCTATGCTGCTGCTGCCAGGGCGCTGCCTTCAGAGCTGGGCACCTTACCAACGGCTGGTGCTTTGCGGCTGCCCAGCTCTGAAAGCAGTGCAGAAGTAAGGGTGGCAATACCACAACCCCTCTAACATAATCTTGCAACTCCCTTTTGGGTCAGGACCCCCAATTTGAGAAATGTTGGGCTCCTCTGTGAAATCTGTGTTATACAGGCAGGGCGACTCTAGGCACCAGCAGGCCAAGCGCGTGCCTGGGGCGGCAAGCCACGGGGGGCACTCTGCAGGTCGCCGTGAGGGCGTCAGGCAGGTTGCCTTCGGTGGCACGCCTGCGGAGGGTCCGCTGGTCCCACAGCTTCGGCGGACCTCCCGCAGGCATGCCGTCGAATCTGCGGGACCGGGAACCTCCCGCAGGCAAGCTGCCGAAGGCAGCCTGCCTGCCGTGCTTGGGGCAGCAAAATACCTAAAGCCGCCCCTGAATATAGGGTAAAAGCACATGAAAGATCAGGTTTCACAGGGCAGGAGTCCAGATTTCACAGTCCGTGATGTATTTTTCATAGCTGTGAATTTGGTAGGGCCCTACTCATAAATATCTAAACTAGAGAGATTAGATTAGATTAATCAGACAGTAGGGGGCAGGCAGCACATAACTCCTTTATAAAATATTTTTTAAATGTAGCTCTAGGTCCCACAACCTTCTTGGGCCACTCCAAGTTTATATTCTAATTGCCTCTCACAGCCCGACTAACGGGCTATTCAGTCCATTTAGCTTCATATGGTTCTTCATTCCTTTGCAGATCACCTTTAAGAATAATATTTATGTAACCCTTCTGCCAGGTGGAGCCAGAAGGAACCAGGGCCGGGTTCAATATCTAGGGGTTTCTTTTCAACAATACAACACAGAACCAGCTTGAGCCCCCTGTGATGGGTTGAGTCACAGAAACCCCCTTGGGACTGTCACCTGACGTGCTGGAATTACCTCTGAGTCCGTTTTCCCTGCCAACTTGGGACTCCAGAACCCTGCCTTGTTGAGTCAGACACGCTAGCCTGCTGCAACACAGACCCAGGTCTGGTCCATGCCCCCAAAGCTGCAGAGTTTAACCAAAAATTGCTCAGCAGGTCACCTATCTCCAGCACCCTGACATCCAGCTCCCAATGAGATCCAAACCCCAAATAAATCCATTTTACTCTGTATAAAGCTTATACAGGGTAAACTCATAAATTGTCTGCCCTCTATAACACTGATAGAGAGATATGCACAGCTGTTTGCTCCCCCAGGTATTAATCATTTACTCTGGGTTAATTAATAAACAAAAGTTATTTTATTAAGTACAAAAAGTAGGCTTTAAGTGGTTCCAAGTAATAACAGACAGAACAAAGTAAGTTACCAAGCAAAATAAGACAAAACACGCAAGTCTAAGCCTAATACATTAAGGACCTGAATACTGGTAAATCTCACCCTCAGAGATGTTCCAATAAGCATCTTTCACAGACTAGATGCCTTCCTCGTCTGGGCCCAATCCTCTCCCCGGTGCAGTCCCTGTTAGCCCCTGCTTTTCACCTAAGATACCTGAGCTGGAGCTTTCTCATGACTGGGTCCCCCCTTGTTCTGCTCCACCCCCTTTTGTAGCTTTGGCCCAAGGCGGGAATCCTTTGTCTCTCTGGGTGTCCACCCTCCTTCTGAATGGAAAAGCACCAGGTTTAAGATGGATTCCAGTACCAGGTGACATCAGGAACACAGGAAGGCTTGCAAGTAAACAGAGCCATTTACAACCAATTGTCCTGGTTAATGGGAGCCATCAAGATTCCAAGCCATTATTAATGGCCCACACTTTGCATAGTTACAATAAGACTCTAGAGTAATACTTCATATTTCTAGCTTTAGATACAAGAATGATGCATACATACAAATAGGATGACCACACTCAGTAGTTTATAAGCTTTGTCATGATACCTTACAAGAGACCTTTTGCATGAAGCATATTCCAGTTACATTATATTTACACTCATGAGCATATTTCCATAAACATATGGAGTGCAATGTCACACTCCCACCCAGTAACCTGGGAAAATTACACACCACCCCGGGCACCTCTGAGAGGCAATACTTCCCCATTTGCAGGCACAGAGTCTGAGTGTAGAAAATACACTTTTAATGAAAGGAGAGGTCACCTGACATTAATAAGGGAAAATGCCACAAGCAGGATTCATAAACCTAAAACTGTGAGCAGGACACCCACTCCAGAATGTGTGGGGCAGAGTCTTCTGCCTTATCTTCTTGAGTTCTACAACCAAAAGTTTTTTACCGTTGTCCTCTGCTGCTCCCTCACCATACCCCACTCAGAGTGGTTGTCCTTGGTCAGTGAGGACCCAGGTTCCAGAAGTGCATCTGTGTGAGTTCACCTCCCACCCTAGGAAGAAGATACCTGGCTTACTCCACCATCTGAGCACTTGCTCTGTCTGACTGCCCTGCCAGCTGCTGCTCCTCACCACCTGGCTGCCCAGCCAGCTGCTGTTCCTTGCTGCTTCCTGACTGCTTTCCACTTTTGCTGGCCGTTCCCATCGGCCGCCCATTAGTCACCTCCTGCTGCCACTTGCCCATCTGTGGTGACCTCTGTAAGTCAGTCTCTTAGTGATTTTTAGCTCTCAGGAGGCTGGGCAGAAACACTGCCTCACCACCAGAGATTTCAGCTCTCATTGAGTACTTAACATAACAAAATGGCTCCTAATGAAGCCTATTTAGCTCTATCTTTGAACAGTGGGAAGAAACAGGCTAAACCAGATTGGGGACTCTTAGGGAGAGTCCACATCTCCTGCTGGGACACCTGTCCCCACCCCTTTTCTTTTCCAGGGGTCTGGCATTCGAGTCCCTGACTTAACAAGGTCCTTTCAGCTGAGGGTGACCCCCTTGGGACAGGTTAAGCACAATTCTGCTCCCCTTTATTAATACAGTAAAGACAACAACATTGATAACAGCATTTCACTACCCCCAAATTCAGTATAAAGTGATTTGTAACCCAACACCAGCCAAAGTTGATTACTTTAAACTCTATCTACTGGATATCTAAACAGATTACATGTGTTCATGTAACTACAGTTTGCTCCTGAAGTCTCTCCCCTGCCCCAGTTAGCTGTCAGGGGAGAGTTCATTCAGACCATGCTTATATTTATTTGTATTATTCCATCTCCTCCATTTAAGGCTATATAATTTTTTTTCTCAGGTTTATGGCAGCTTTAACTTTGCAGAAGCAGTGTTGTGGCTACGTTAGCTATGAAGACACAAACGTATTTGGTACCTGGTGTTAAGGACATCTGTGCCTTTATAGTTTTTCTTTTCCTTCAAAAAAATGTGGTATTAAAAACCATTGGCCTTCGAAAGGCAAATTCACCCCTTTTGTACCTGCATTCTGATAAAATATTTGTGGCAATTGTTTCCCTTGGAGATAGGTATATTGACACATTTGTTTCTATTTTGTATAAATTTAAAATAAGCATATATTAAAGACAAAATAAGAAAAAGTAGTCACTGAAGAATATATTCTTGCAAATTATACCTCAATAGAAAAGGCCTGATCCTGCCAGGTGCTAATCCTTCTCAGCTCCCACTGAAGTCAATATGGTCATAGGCTTTTACTCAATATAAGCAAAAAAAAGTCTCCTCATACACCCAAAGCCTTTTCCCTCTTATCTATATTTCTGTGTCTGCATTTCCTTACAGAAGTACAGTCAGGAGTTGCTTATATGAAAGGCATGGTCTCAGCAGAGAACTGAGAGACAAAGTCTCCTGTGATCTAATCCTGGCTCTGAGACCAACTCAGAAGAAAGTCATTTAGCCAGACAGGTATGTTGTGAGGCTTAATTAGTTTATACTTACAGCATTCTTTGAAGATGAACAGTATTACAGAGGTGGTAAGTATTACGTGTTAGGGACCTGAGAAATTTCAATGTTTGTGTATATAACAACTTTTTATTGAGGATTCTCCTACATAAAAGAAGCAGTCAACTTCCTTGAAATCAATAACGAGCAGATAAGACCTACCTTATTCAACCAGTACGTTTTTAATTTAAATAATTTTTTTCTTTTTTAAATAAATACATATTTTACAACATAAGATGGGGATACTTCTTTTTTTTTAATGGCTCTTGTTGTGTTGCTACTGAGCAAATTATAGAATTGCCTTGTTACCAGGGAGTTGTGTGGTAGGTGCTTTTTTACAAGTGCGATATAATCCATGGAAAACCCATGCAAGTAGAATGTGAATCATTTATCCACTAGAGCTTCTGGTGCTTATTGCCTGCAAATATGAAAGTGTGTTTCTAAGTGAGTGGGTAGAAAAGCAGACTGTACAGAGGACATACCATACAATTTGCCCAGTGGGCTCTTAAAAATACTATCTATTAGTGTGATACTAGAATTTCCTCTTTTGAAACAGCTTTCTGAAGAAAGAAAAAGAATTATGCAGAACCATATGTGCTTCAAATTTGTGATTTGCCAGAAGCTGGGTGCAGTTTATGTGGTGATAAAAAGAAAGGGATTGACATCAAAGGGCTGTTTAGTTAGGGGCATCCTAACTTAGCAGTGAGCCAGGATAAAGAGTTGTATTGATTAACTGGCTTAGTGGGTATCACACTGACATGAGAGCGTGACTCCTTCACAGTACAAGAGATACCTTGCCCTGCCTTTGTGGAGCTGTTAAATTCTAACCTGCTGCTAGTGCTTCTGCACTGTTATTGAATTTATATTAGTGCTGATACACAGTGTATGATGCCTACATGTTGTGAGTGCCCAATGGACGTGGACTTGGAGCAACCAACTCAATCAATTTCAAGCATGTTTTTCCCTTAATTTGGGGTGAAATTGGGTAATACAAATTCTGCAGTTTCCACTTAATCACATTGAAGTCAGTGGGAATTGTGATCATGTAAGGACAGCAGGATTTGACCTGCTGTGTCTAAGAAGGTCTGATGTATCGGTCGGTATAGGTAAGATTTGGAAAGCCATGAGAGAAGAAATCACCGCATTGGAGACCACATAGTGACACTCAAAACAGCAAAGGAGTACAAAAAAATAAACCAAGGGTTCTAGCCTGAAGGCTGTGAACACTGAAACCGCGCCACAATGTGGTGGTCAGCTCACAGCAGATGATTTCCTTAGCTATGTGCTACGGCTGTAGCAACATAAGGGAAAAAAAGAGAGGATTTTTATATCCCAGAATAAAATGCTTTGAAGACTAGGTGAGGGTTATTCCTCACACAGGTGCAAGTTGGGCCACCCAGAAATCCTGCAACCTGAGCCAGCAAAGCAGCAGCTTCCAGAAAACATTTATTCCTGGAACAAGAAGCCGCTGTTAGGAAAAGTTAAACATGATTAAAGTTACAAAAAGGCCAGGAATGCCAAGACTTGGAGCCTTATTTAACTTTTTTTTTTTTTTTTTGAGGCATGGATGTGTCTGTTCCTCACTGACCCACATGCTGTAAACAAACCCTGAATGAAAAACATTTACCAAGGGCATTACTCTTTCCTTTTGTCTGTGTAAAACTAGTTACTTCATACTTAATGATACGGCAAACACCCCTCCTTCACCTCTCTCCAGATGAGCCCCTGATTTTAGTAAACACCCAGCAGTCCAGACTTCTGAAGTGCTGATGTCTGAATCTAAAGTAAGTCTGTGTCAGCAAGCATGGAGGAAACCAGTGTGACATCTCCTGTCTATAGTCTTATACTAGTTCACCCAGCGCTTAATCTGTAATTAAATCGGTGCTGTGGCTCAAGCAATTTTTTTACTTTTATTAGTGATGCGGCAAGCCCAGAGGCTGGCACAAACTAAGCACAAAATTTACCATAGTATCTTATCCCTTCCACCAACAGGGGGAGAAAACACCCTTCCATGAAGATATTTTTTTCTTCCATCCATACTAGCATGAAATAGAATTTGTTGACTTCAATTCACACAACCACACTCACTTGATCTGTATATGACTAGATAGATTTTTCTCCCATCTCCACTCCCAAAGTAGCCACAAGGCCACATAGCACTTTGCAGTGAAGGGCTTTGGAGCAGGTATTTTGCCTTCATATGGGTTTGTACAGTACCTAGCACAAAGAGACTTGATCCTAATTGGGCATTACTGCAATGTCACTATTATTAGTCTTCCTTTATTTCTTAATGTTAATGGGATTATCTGAAACTACCCATTACGCAAATGGAAATGTTGTAGGTGACTCATATGGTGCACAGGGGGATCATGGAATAATCCTGCAGCTGGCACCAGAAAAATATTAATTACCTGGTCTAGTTTTAGAGAGGACTGAAGCATGGAGAACATTTAATTATCTGCACTATCTATAGCATGTGTGAAATATTTCTGTGCTTCTTATTACATCTGTATCAGGACTTCATTTTTTCCACATAAAGATTTTAATTACATAATTACATAATTTTCAATTACAGCTTTAATTTCCAATTTTTTTAATAAGTTTGCCATGCAAATCATTAACTTGCTTTTAATTTCTCTAACAGCCCTCTCAAACTTTTCATTAGACATTCCCAGTTCTCTTTCCATTAACACTGTCTGTGGGGAGCCCAAACATCAGTCTTATTAGTCATATTGTCTGCTGCTTCATTTAAAGAAAAAAGTCTTTGGATACAAGGCCAAGGTAGGGTTGCCAGGCATCCGGTTTTCGATGGGAATGCCCGGTCGCAAAGGGACCCTGTCAGCTCTGGTTGGCATTGCTGACTGGGCCGTTAAAAGTCCAGCAGCACAGCAAGGGCCCGGAGCAAAGGCAGGCTCCCTTCCTGCCCTAGCTCTGTGTGGCTCCCGGAAATGGCCACCAGGTCCTTGCAGCCCATAGACGTATGGGTGGCCAGGGAGGCTATGCGCACTGCCCCTACCCACAGTGCTGGTTCCGCAGCTTCCATTGGCCAGGAACTGCGACTAATGGGAGCTGTGGGGGCAGTGCCTGTGGGCACAAGGGCAGCATACAGAGCCTCCATGGCTGCCCATGTACCTAGGGGCTCCACTGCAGGGAACTGGGGAGCCATAGTAAGTGCCGCCTGGAGCCCGCACCCCACACCTCCTCCTGCACTCTAACCTCCTGCCCCAGCCCAGAGTCCCCTCCCACACCCAATCTCCCTCCCGGAGCCACACACACGCCCCACCCCCCTGCCTCAGCTCTGAGTCCCCTTCTGCCCCCCAAGCCCCTCATCCCCAGCCCCACCTCAAAGCCCACACTCCCAGCCAGAGCCCTCAGCCCTCCCTCATCCCCCACTCCCTGTCCCAGCCTGAAGCTCCCTCCTGCACCCCAAACCCCTCATCCCTGGCACTACCCCAGAGCCTGCATCCCCAGCTGGAGCCCCTCACCCCCATCCCCTACCCCAGCCTGGTGAAAGTGAGTGAGGGTGGGGGAGAGTGAATGACAGAGGGAAGGGGGATGGAGTGAGTGCGGGTGGGGCCTTAGAGAAGGGGTGGGGCAGGGCCTCAGGGAAGGGGCAGAGGGCAGGGCGGGGGTGTTCAGTTTTGTGTGATTAGAAAGTTGGCAACCCTAGGCCAAGGTCCTCGTTCCCCCACCCCTTCCTTGAGTACCCAACTGTAGCGGGGTGGTCCTGCCCTGAGGGGGTTAAAGCAGCCCTGTAGAGGGAAGTGGCGGAGAAATGCTAGGCTGATTGGGGGAAGCAGCCACAGGTGGGGCCACATCCCAATCAGGCCACAGATGGCCCTATAAGAGGGCTGAGGGCCAGAGACTTCAGGAGACATTCTCTCCCTAGCTTCAGAGACAGAAGGACCTGGCTGCACAGGAGCTGAGGGTACCTGAGGTGGACTGGTGCTGGGGAAGGGCAGAGGGAGCTGGGAAGCTCCAGCCTAGGAAAACCCTAGGCTGCAGGCCTTGTTAGGGTAAAGCAGTGCTGGGGCAGGGCAGAGGGAGCTGTGGCGCTCCAGGCTGCAGGCCTTGCCAAAAGGGCCAATAGGTACTGGGGCTGCAGGGAGACAGCCCAGAGGTAAGCAAAGGCAGCAGGTCCTAATCCCCTTGCCGATGATGAGTGGTTTACAGACTGCAGGCTGCCCCACGGAGTGGGGGCTTGGTGATGACTAGCAGTAGCCACTGAGGCAAGGTGGGGATAGAGGGTTGGGGGTTCCCCTGGGAGGGGAGAACCAGAGACAGTGGGTTGCTGCTGGGGGCAGAACCCTGAAAGAGGGGGCACTGGGGTCTGGGAGAGACACAGGGGCCAGCGGTGGGTGAGCCACCGGCCTGCAGAGGGCACTCTGGGCTGTAAAGAGCTAATTCCTGAGACAACCAGCAGGAGGTGTTGTGCCGATGAGTCATTGCCCCGCCACGCCAACCTACAGACAACTAGAGTATAGCCAGCTTGGGGTACAGCTTGCAAAGGTTGTCTCTATAAGACTGATCTTGGCAGCCAACAGTTGTACGTGGTGTTATAGTAAGGCTTATAGTATAATGGCTCCAGTGTTGGAGGAAACCACATTGCCACAGATGCTGCCTAGAGGTGGATTTGTATGAACTATTTTGCTGCTGTTTTTGTTGCGGGATTCCCAAAGTCCTCTGTGTGGTCTCCCTCTCTCTTTGCTGCACCTTGCTTCAGTCATTGCCTCTCATATGTCCCTCTTTCTGAGGGGTGTCACTAATTCTACTCCCAAAATTACTTATAATCCACACAGTTATGGGGGATAGATCCTGGTACAGTCTCTTCCCTATCTAGGAGCCCAGATAAAGTCAATGGAACTCGGTATCAGTACAGGCTTCAGCAGCCCTTGGTGTCTCCCTCTTTTTTTATTGCTGAAAATCATTTACAGCAACACTAAGCAATCGTGAGTGAGGGTTATAGGAAGAGTCACACTAAAGGAATGAATCCACATCACTCTTTCCTACAGTGTCCTGTATTTTTGGTCTTTGTTACACACTGCAGCTCACTGTGAGGGGGTGCACCAATCCTACACTAGGATAGAAGGGGTTCATGAGAACCTCTGGACTCAGTCAGACCCACCCTGCTACACATCCAGAAGGCATCAATCCTGGAGTTAAAAGGGCTGAACCTGGCTCAGGTGGGGCCTAGCCAGGGAACTGAGTGTGGCTGTTGACAGACAAAGTCTCCCTGAAAGGGAAGAAGGCCTGAAACTGGGAATGCAAGGCAGTGGTGAGAGAAGGGAGCCTGCCCTGTGTTCTCCATGCTGGCAGAGAGGCCTGCAGGAAGGCTCCCGCTGAGTCAGTCACAGTCCTGCTAGGGAAGGAGAAAACTCTTCCCCAGCAGAACCAGCTGGGTGGCTGAAAGCGCTAAGAAGCTCTGCAGTGAGGCTGTGGAAGAGGTCTAGAAAGAGTGATGCTGATACACAGTGAGTCTAAGAAGAGGCTGTGGGAAAGGGCTATGGCAGGTGGTGGTAGGAGTGGCCCAGGGAGAGAGCAGGGGGTTGGCATAGCCAGACCTTGACTGCTTATTTAAGGGTCCCTGGACCAGAAACAAGAGGAGAGGGAAATCCAGGTCCTTCCTCTTAGCCCACTGAGGAAGGTGAGGGTGGAAATATTTGGCTACAAGGGTATGAGACTATTGAAACCACCTGATACCAGGGATAAGGAGTAGTGAGTCCAGAGTCAGAGTGAAGGCCCAATGTAAGGTCAATGAACTATTGTTTGTTGGACTGTTGGTTTACCCTGGAAGGGGTAGGACTATATGTGACGTGGCCGGAGAGCTGAGTTGGAAGAAGAAACAGACCACTACTGGGCTATAGTGGTTCTCAGCAGGGAGCACAAAGAGAGGAGAACCAGCTACATCATGTCCAGCCCACAGCCAGAGACAGGGCTGGCTCCAAGTTTTTTGCCGCCCCAAGCAAAAACATTTTCCCATGCCCCCCCGGCCCCACTCCATTCCAACCCCTTCCCCAAATCCCTGGCCCCACCTCCTCCCCAGGGCGTGCCACATTTCCCCTCCTACCCCTCCCTCCCAGGGGAGAAGCAGAGCAGCGGTGCACTCGGGAGAGGAGGCGGAGGTGAGCTTGGGGGGGGGGGGTGGTTCCTCTGTCCCCCTCCCCGGTTACTTCCTGCGGTTCTCCCACCGCCACAGCTCACCTCCACTCTACTTGCTCCCCTGAGTGCACTGCCGCCGCTCTGCTTCTCCCCCCTCCCTCCCAGGCTTGCCGCAAAACAGCTGATTCGCGCGGCAAGCCTGGGAGGGAGGGGGGAGAAGCGGAGCAGCGGTGTGCTCAGGGGAGCAGGTGGCAGTGGAGCGGAGGTGAGCTGGGGGGGGAGCGGTTCCTCTGCCCCCCCCGGGTTACTTCCTGCAGCCCTCCCTGTGCCCCCCACCTCCGCATCTCACCTCTGCTCAGGGCCGGCTCCCGGCTTTTTGCGCCCCAAGCGCAAAAAAAAAAAAAAGGAGCCAGAGTGCTTGGAGCGCTGGTGCTTAGAGCCGGCCCTGGCCAGAGAGTCACACTCATATGGACTTGGTCAAGTTGAGAGGCACTCCCAAACTGCTCTTACTATATTAGTCTTCCACTAACCCAAGGACAAAGAGTTCTCAGGCTGTTTCTGGACCTCCTGTGTGCCAGGACTCAGCATTCCTTGTAAGCAACTGGGATGATCAAAAATGGGATGTATATAGTTATTACTGCACCTGTGGTTGTCATTGTCAGAGGAAATTATCAGGCTATTTTTTTTTCCAAATCAGGAGTGAGAGAGACCACTTAGCCCACTGGCAGAGACAAGGACTTTCCCAAATAGCCAACACAGACTAAGACATTTTCAGGAACACAGGGTATGTATAAAGGCTGGAGTTGGAAGGTGTCATTTCGTGCTTCAGTAGACATACCTGTTCTTGCTTTGATCGAGCTAGTGCACTAAAAATAGCAGTGTGAGCAGTGGGATGGTCTAGCTGCCCTGAGTACAAGCCCATCTGAAACCCTAGGTATATATTCAGCTGGTGAGCCCCCCCAATGCCCACAGTGCCATGACTACACTTTTATTTTTAGTTTGCTAACTTGATCAGAGCAAGCAGAGATATGTCTACTTGACCTGGAAATTACACCTTCCAACTCCAGAGCAGACATACTCTTACTGACATACAGGAGCAGGTGACGAAAGCCATATCATGCTGGTGAGACTCTCTAGGGGTGCAGGAACACATTCTTTATGCACTCAAATGTAATGGGGCTCAGTCAGACCTGTGAAATGGGTAATTATGTTTTTAAATAGAGTGAAGTTCTGTGTTTTGGATCCCCAGTTCCAATACACAATTAGTTCTGAAACAGCACCAGGCAGACTTTTGCTGTATTAGTCTGTAATTGATGGGAGGTGGGGCAGAATCAAGAGAATGGTATTGCACACAAAGGGAGTCCCAGGTTCCACCTACCTTTGGACAGTGTGTGTGATATTGATGTCTCTATCTGGATAGATCTAAGTTATGCCTCATTTAGCTCCATCAACAATTCTCCCTAGACTGCAATGGGTTCTAAAAACCACACACATACACACACACACACACCCCTTACAGTATAGCTTAGTAGTAAATCTTCCTATTAAGGGCTGGATCCTGCAACCTTTACTCAGGTAAGTAGCTCTTATTTGTTTAAGTGGTCTAGTCAAAGTCTCTGGGACTTCTTAAGTGTAAAAGGCCTAATTACACAAATACAGGTTGCAGGATCATGTCCTGATTCAGACACTCTGCACTAGTGACATATGGTCGGACCTTATCTTATGCTCCTTAATGTCGCAACCCTATGCTCAGTTATGGTTTCTGTATGGCCAATTGTCGGTCTATGGCCATCTTGTTCTGGTAAAAGGACAAGGCAACCTCCATTTTGGGTCAGGTCCTTGTTCCTCAGAAAAGGGGGGAAAATAGAAAGGGTGGGAACCTAACCTTGCCCAGCAACAACGTGGTGCCGTGTGCAACCCTAAGGTGCAATGTGCAACATTATAGTGCCGTTTGCCTTTTTCCCGCTCTTTTTGCCTGGTCACCTAGGGGTCAGGCTAGTGCCGTGTGCATAAGGCTAGTGTGTCGGGTGCAGCTCCTGTTTGCGTAGAGGGCAACAGTTCAGAGCCTGGAGGGTGTAGAAGCCAGGGACCAATCAGATGCTGACACGAGTAAGGGCCTTCGAATAAAACTATGTCTCCCACCAAAATCTGCAGGAGTATCAGCATGTTAGCTGAAAGGCCTGATCACCCTTTCAGCCAGAAGGGTCTCCTCCGGATTTAGCTAGCTCAGGTCGTGTCGTTTCTCGGATTACCCTCCCCCCACCAACTTGCCATGTACTCGGTGTCTGTACTGCTGGTCAGCTGCGCCTGGAGTGTGGTATATGCATTGTAATTTCTGTAAATACTCTGTTTGCTTAGCCTCTTCCCCTTTTTCCCCTCCCTTACTTAGTGCAACGTTGCATGTGTACAGTATATAAGAGTATTAATTATTGTTCTGGTTAATTGTTGTATCTTGCAATATTTGGTTAATTTGTGTACAGTTTATTCAGTTTTGTGTATTTGTTCTGGATTTTAGTGAGCAGTTGATCACAGGTTGTTTAGTTTCTTGTTGTTAGATGTAAATAGACTGTTTCAAGTTGTGTAAATTACTGTTCTGGTTAATTACTGTTATCTAGCTTCTCCCCTCTACCCTTTGTTGGTTCCCTCTTTGTCCGGACTGAGGGCTGTTCTGTCTCTGTGTCTATCCATCCTTCTGTGGAGTGTTTGAGTCTGGGTGCCGTCTCCATCTGGGGATCGGCCGATTAAGGGGCTTCTGTCCCCACGGTCTGAGTGAGTGGAATCTGCACAATCGCAGCTGCACCACACTTTGGGTAAAACCCTTGGTGTGAAAGCAAGGGCGATTGAGGCAGTAGCCTGTGGGCTCCTTTTGTGTGTTGCACCGGGCACCGCTCTGACAAACCCAAATTTCCTTCTTGTGCAATTGGTGCATGTTTGTCCACTTAGTGTAAAGTAGTGAGTAGTGTAAATTTGTATGTTAATAATTTCTCAGGTGAATTTGTACTCTAACAATTTTTGGGTGTGCTTGCATTTTGATAAAATCTCAGTTAAAGAATCGCCCCTTTCCCTGGCCCAGGTTGTAACTCTCCCCCAAATAAACACAGCCATTTGGCTTTAAACTTTATTCTGCTGCAGCTTGTTTTTTCCTCTCCCAATAAAAAGCTGTTCGAACCTGTATTTGTCTTGGACACTTAAAAGTCCATGGGGGCCTTCAGTAGGCTTTGGGTCAGAACACACTCTTATCCTGCTATCTATGCATATTCTTATAGAGCCCTTATCACATATAGTATCTGTGCACCCACAACCATTAACAGATTGTATTTTCAGATCACCCCTGTGAGATAGGGAAGTATGATCCCCATTTTTACAGACAGGCACCTGAGGCACAGCACAGATTAAGTAATTTATTGGCCATCGGCACAGTTTTCAAATGGAAAATTGGATTTGCAACTAAACACAATTTTGTTTGTGAGAAGTATCTGTCATTGAAAAGGTGCCACAAGAGCTTTGCAGAGGGTGAGCTAATGCAATGGGCGCAAGGGGAAGCAGATAGGACAGCTGTAGGTAGGAATCCAACTAAAAAGTATGTACCAGTGACTGTTTGGTAGAATGAATGTAAAGACTTTGGGGAAAAGGTTACAAAGTATATAAATAAAAATGAATACTATAATGCACAAAAAACCCTAGCTATATGGACATAGGAATTACTATGAAACTGTGTAGGTCTTATTGTGTAGTCTTGCAACTCCCCGTCTTTCACATCAGATGAAGTGTTGGGTGTTGATATATTTAGAGATGAAATTACAAATGAATGGATAACTGAGCCATAAATAAAGCGAAGTGAAACCAAGCTGCGTATCAAAGAAAGCTGTGATGAATGGCAGCCTTCCATATGCATGACTTAAATTGGGATGAAGAAAAATGAAAAGTGGCATTGAAGTACAACTGAGAGAGACCTGGTGGGGGAAAACTGTAGAAATCAAAATAAATTTAAAATAACAAGATGTCAAGTAGACTGGAGAGTTCAATATACCAAGGCTAAATTCATCCTTGGTGTAACACACTGTCTTCCATGAAGCTATAGCTGGGATGAAAGTGGCCTCTGGTATTTAATTATAGGCTGTTACAGCAGCATGAGATCTCATGGGAAATCTTGAAAGATATTGACAGGCATCAAATTAGCATTTGCCTCCACTGTACGTATAATCTGATCAGAAATATTTCACATTTGCAAAAAAGTTAGTCTATCTAAAGAAATAATATCTGAAAAAATAGCCATGGTACAAGAGAGCTAGCCAGCTGATCAGATTTTTCTTGAATAAGCAGCATCAAAGGGGTCTTACATATGCCTTCCATAGATTAACAATTGTGTTCATTATAGTAGTGCCTAGAGACCAGCTAAATTCAGGGTCCCACTGTACAAACACAGAGTAGTAGACAGTCCTCCTCCCAAAGAGTGTGGAGTGCTCTCAGTGCATCTTTCCAGGTGGCCATGCCTCCAGGCGATCCCCAGTATGGAGCAATGGCGAGGTGCTGGACCTCATCAGTGTTCGGGGGGAGGAAGCTGTCCAGTCCCAGCTGCGCTCCAGCTGTAGGAATTATGATACCTTCGGGCACATATCAAGGGCCATGATGGACAAGGGCTATGACAAGGTGCAGTGTCAGGTTAAAGGAGCTGCGGAATGCCTATCGCAAAGCCTGTGAGGCAAACGGCCACTCCGGTGCTGCCCTCGTGACTTGCAAATTCTACAAAGAGCTGGACGTGATACTTGGCTGCGATCCCACCTCCACTGCAACGACCACCATGGACACTTCTGAGCCCAGCACAGCGGGGTGGGGGAGCAGGGAAGGAGGAAAGCGCTAGCGATGGTGCTGAGGTGGGTGGAGCCAGGAGGAAGGCAGCCAGTCGTGGCGTCCAGTGCTTGGGGAAGGGCAAACAACAGAGGAGGTTCCTGGTAAGTGGTTTTCTTTTTGGGAAGGAAGTTTTTAGGTATGGTCTCTTTGGGTGAGGAGGGGGGACCATTGCTGCACACAGGCAAGCTGCGTATGGGCTAGGGAGGAAGCTGCATTGTAGGAGAAGACCCTCTCTTGCTTTCCTGGTCACCATCAGCAGCGAGATATCTTCCAGGACGAACTCCTGTGGAGAATGTTGGGACAGTGTTCAGTGTAGGTGCCCCCGCAGCTGTTGGCTCTCCCCAAGGCACAGAAACCCAGAGGACAGTACGGCCATGAAACAATCAGTCTCCACGGACCCTTACTCACCATTTCTGGGGCTCCCGTGGGTTATGTGCGCTCACTTTGGGACAGGCAAAGTATGTTTTTTGTGATTGCCCTCCTTAAATGCAGGGGAATCATTGCTCTGTCTGGTGTGTACAATGCTGCCTCTGTTAAGTGTTGCATTTTGCCTGTATAGGTGCAACCTTGAGATCTCAGCCGTCATTCTTATATGAAGTCATGCAGCAGTCTCTAAACGAGAATCGAAAGGCACAGAAGTGGAGGGAGAGTGAAAGGAGGATCTGCCAGGAAAACGCGATGCACTGGCGGCAAAGCACAGAACGGCTGATTAGCATAATGGAGTGCCAAGTGGACTCTATCCAGGCACTCGTCGCCATGCAGGCAGAACACCCCGCAGTCCTTGCCCCAAAACTCTTCCCCTTGTGCCCCCATGTCCCCTCCAACCCACTTTCCCCAACATCTGGGTTCTTACCACCCCCAGCTGCCTCCTACACCCGTAGCTTCACCACCCACCCACGAAAACTACAACCCTTATCCACTGCACTCAACCCCCCTCAACATGCCTTATAGCCATCCTGAAGTACAGCACTCCAGACAGGATTCAAGAGTATGAAATTAGGACATACTCAAACCTGTGAATGAACCGGTTCCCCACCCCACCCCCTTGCCCTTTTGGTATTTCTGCGTTACTTTGTTTTTTCAATAAATGAATTTTATTTTATTTTCTTTCCTTTTCTTTCCTTTTCAATAAATGGGGTTTTTTTTACTTTGAAAACATATTTTATTAGTGCATAAAGCAAAATATATCTTAGCCCAGGAAAGCAACAAGCACTGCAAGTCAGTGTACCAAATACAGCCACTGCATTTAACTCCCATGCAGAGCACCAGACATTACTGATGACTTTCAGCCTCAAATTGCTCTGTCAAGGCATCCATGATCCTTGCAGCCCCACGCTGGGCCCCTTTAATAGCCCTGCTCTCTGGCTGTGCAAATTCAGCCTCCAGGAGTTGAACCTCCGAGGCCCATGCCTGAGTGAAGCTTTCACCTTTCCTTTCACAAATATTATGGAGGGTACAGCACGCGGATATAACCGCGGGGATGCTGTCTTCAGCCAAGTCCAGCTTCCCATAAAGAGAGCACCCGCGGCCCTTCAAACAGCCAAAAGCACACTCCACAGTCATTCGGCACCAGCTCAGCCTGTAGCTGAACCATTCCTGGCTGCTATCCAGGCTTCTGTGTAGGGTTTCATGAGCCACGCCATTAAAGGGTAAGCGGGGTCTCCAAGGATCAATGGGCATTTTGACTTCCCCTATGGAGATCCTCTGGTCTGGGAAAAAAGTCCCAACTTGCAGTTTCTTGGACAGGCCAGTGTTCCGAAAGATGCGTGCGTCATGCACCCTTCCGGGCCAGCCTGCGTTAATGTCAATGAAATGACCACGGTGAGCCACAAGCGCCTGGAGAACTATGGAGAAATACCCGTTTTGGTTAACGTACTCGGAGGCTAGGTGGGCTGATGCCAGAATAGGAATATGCATCCCATCTATTGCCCATCCATAGTTAGGGAAACCCATTTGTTCAAAGCCAATGTCATGCACGTTATCAGGAGACACGGTTCTTCTGAGCAGGATGCAATTAATGGCCTTGCAAACTTGCATCAACACAATTCCAACCGTTGACTTTCCCACTCCAAACTGGTTAGTGACCGATCAGTAGCTGTCTGGAGTTGCCAGCTTCCAGATTGCAATAGCCACCTGCTTCTCCACTGGCAGGGCGGCTCTCAATCTTGTGTCCTTGTGCCGCAGGGTTAGGGTGAGCACAGCACACAGTCCCATGGAAGTGGCTTTTCTCATCCGAAAGTTCTGCAGCCACTGCTCGTCATCCCAGACTTGCGAGACGATGTGATCCCACCACTCAGTGCTTGTTTCCCGAGCCCAAAAGCGGCGTTCCACAGTGGAGAGCACATCCATGAATGAGACAAGCAATTTCATGTTGTATGCGTTACGTGACTTGATATTATCGTCAGACTCCTCACTGTCACTTTTGATCTTAAGCAGTAACTCGACTGCCGAACGAGACGTGCTGGTGAGACTCATCAGCATGTTCCGCAGCAGTTCGGGCTCCATTCCCACAGACCGAAAGGGAAGACAACGCGCGCTCTGCACAGAAACCATTGAAAGATGGCACCAAATGTGGATGGAATCACAGGGATTGCTGGGATGCAAAGCAATGCATCATGGGGTATTGGGACAGGATCCAGAATGCCCCGTACCCCCTTCCCACAAGCCACAGTGCCAGAATGGGAAGAGGTGCTCTGTGGGATAGCTGCCCATAATGCACCACTCCAAATGCCACTTCAAGTGCTGTGAATGTGGCCACGCCAGTGCGCTTGCAGCTGTCAGTGCAGACAGACTGAAGCGCTTTCCCTGATGCGCTCTCTGAAGGCTGATTTAACCCAAAGTGCTCTACATCTACAAGTGTAGCATGGCCTATGTCTACACTACCGTGCTATGTTGACCTAAGTCAATGTAGTTTAGGTCAACTTACTCCAGTGTCTACACCACACTGGGTTGGTGGAGACACACTCCCGTCGCCTTACCTTACTCTTCTCATTCAGGGTGGAATACCGCAGTCAACTAGACCCACTAAATCAACCCCCGGTGCATTGCTCACCATAGCGTCGATCCGGCTGTAGTGTTGAGGGAGCCTGAGAGAGAGGGGATGAAATTACTGTTAATCTAGAGCAGGGGTGGGAAAACTTTTTGACCCAAGGACTACATTCGGGTGGGAAAACTGTATGGAGGGCCAGGTAGGGAAGGCTGTTCCTCCCCAAACAGCCTGGACCCTGCCACCATCTGACTCCTCCCACTTCCCGCCCCCTGACTGCCCCCCTCAGAACCACCAACCCATCCAACCCTCCCTGCTCCTTCTCCCCTAACCGCCCCCTCCCGGGGCCCCCTGTCGCTAACCTCCCCTGGGACCTCACCCCCTATCCAAGCCCCCTGCTCCCAGTCCCCTAACTGCCCTGACTCCTATTCACCCCCCTGCCCCTTGACAGGCCCCCCAGGACCACATGCCTATCCAACCCCCACTGTTCCCTGTCTCCTGACCCCTATCCACACCCCCCCCCCCCAGACAGGCCCCCCACGGGACTCCCACAGTTATCCAATGCTCCCTGTCCCCCATCCCCTGACCACTTCCCAGAAACCCTCACCCCTTATTCAACCCCCTGGTCCCCTTACCATGCCGCTCAGAGCAGCATGTCTGGCAGCTGCACTGCCTGACTGGAACTAGACATGCAGCCACACTGCTCCGCAGAAGCACACAACCCCACCGCCCAGAGTGCTGCTCGCGCGGCGGCGTAACTGCAGCGGGAGAGGACAACGGGGGAGGGGACAGGGGCTAGCCTCCCCGGCCAGGAGCTCAAGGGCTGAGCAGAACAGACTCGTGGGCTGGATGTGGCCTGCGGGCCATAGTTTGCCCACCTCTGACCTAGAGGCTAACCCCTTCACCAGCTCCTCCCTCTCCTCAGCAGCCACACATTAGGAACATAAGAGCTCCCTATGCTTGTCCCCTGTTCAACCTGATGCTCCCCAAACACTGCTCCTTCTCACCAACTCCCTGCTCCTCCCTTCCCTCCTCATCCTTGAGCCTGATGAGCACTTTCCCAAAGCGCCTCTTCTTCAGGCTGCATTATAGGTGAGGACTCCCCAACAGCAGCAGTTCCTTTCCTGAAGAACAGGCTCTGTGGGAAAGCATCCAGCCAAAGCAACTGTTACTATGTCAGCAATCTTCATCCTTTCCCAAACAACAGGGTCTAAAACTAAAAACGAACGTTGACATTCATATGTAGAACCCCTACATTGTGTGTCAGTTAAGGGGGGCTGCATGGAACTGGCAAGGTTCTGTCCTATAGCAGACTTTGTTTGGCCCATGAGAGAGGGTGGGGAGCAAGGAGACAGATGTCACTTGGTGCAAACCCTGACACTAATGCAACTTAGAGATGCAGACAGACAGGTCTGAGTCTGCGACTGACAGAGTCCTTAACAGACCCTAGTGTAAAGACCTCATAGCAGTGTTGCACAGCCAAAGCAGAGTGGACTGAAGGTTGGGCTATATGATTTGTTGGGCATGATGGTTGTGTTTGTTTGTGAAGTCTGTCTCTCTCAGGGAGGGGAGGAGTAAAGGATATGTACTGTTAGATGCTTCAATTTACATTTCTTTGATTTTCCAGTAGTTTAATTTTAGACAAATATCAAAATATTTGGCTGCTTTTCCAAGCCAAAGATCCAGGCTTCTGGAGGTGCTCTCATCAATGGACACAAAAAACCTGCTTTGCTTTACCTACAGTAAATCCATAAGCTAAATAAAGGTTCTGGGAAGTTTTGCAATAGTCTGGCCCACCTCTGGTACCAGAGTCAGGAGTTTTCATAAAACGAGTAGGGAACCAAAAGTAAATGAAATCGAAAAATAAATTCTTTTTTTCCTTAAGCACCTTATGACTTAATAGCTACATTTATTTTCAGTGGAACAGCTCACACATGGGAAAAAAAATTTAAAAAAACGAGGGCACTTGCCTTTTAAAATAAAAGGAAAAGCTTTTTAAGGTGGAACACAGTAACGAGACACTGGAAATACTTCATTAATCAGCGGAGTTTATAGTTCAGTAACAAATGGAGCTAAATTTAGAGAAACCGGCCATGGTTTTTTTTTCGTGTGTGTGTGTGTGCGTGTGTGTGTGTGTGTGTGTGATGTTCCCTCTCATGCTCTAGTGATTACAAAGTACATTTTATCAGACTTCCCAAAGAGACTGATCACATTCCCTTTCTAGGTGGTACCAGAAGCTGTAACCTGTGTTCGTCACAGTCTCCTACCCTCTCTAGCCCTCACATTGTTTCCAGATGAAATAAGAATTTAGGAGAAGGGTTGGAAGGGGAGTTTGGAAACAGGCCGAGTTTCTCATCTCCTACATTTGAAAAAAACTTACATATTATTTGCCACTATTTACTCTGCAACAAAACTGAATGTCACAAATAATCTGAGGTTTACCCAGAAATCAGAGGAGGGATTGCAGAGATCTAGGTTCAATTTTACGGTCTAGCCGTATTTTACAGCTGAGTAGCTCTGGTAGGCGGTATGTGTTATATAATAACAACACATATTACCTTTATACCATAAATCATTTACTGGGATTTCTTTCCTCAATTTTAAAATGTTATGGGCTAGATCCTCAGCTGTCAACTGAGATCAGCTCAGTGCAATTGAGTAGGTGGTGGGCAAAGGTTGCTGTAAGACATCTTTGCATTTCTTGAACATGGGGTTGGGGCTTGGCATAATTTAGAGAAATCTCTGGGCTGCTCTAAATTACACCCATTTTCCCATGGCCTCCAGGATCATTCCAGCAGCTGGAGATATCCTTGGCAAGGGTGTTGGGACACCCAGGCCATGCCTACTTTCTCCCCTACCCATATGCTGGGGGTTAGGAAGTGGTTAGTACAGAGCCACTATATCAGCTCTGTGCCACCCAGGGGCTCCTCTTTACACAAGTAAATCCTCTAGGAGCCCTTTAAACCAAAACTGCTGGAACAAAATCTGGTTTTTAATGAGTTAACTTAAAATTAATGACAGCTTCAGTGTATTTTTTCCAAATAAGATGTTTGTATATGGAGCTAGTAATTTAAACTGTAGATTAGATGTTTAACATTGCAGGGAAACATGTATATAACTGACACCTGTTTTATACAAACTATTAGGTTCTATATACAAGTACAGTTACAATACAAATATTTGTTGGGATCCTAGTTTTCATTGCATAAGTACTCTTGACTGGTATAAGCTGCCTAGCTAGGCCAATTTGAAAATATTTTCAAATATCCCTGCAAGGCATATACATTTTGAAAACTCCACAGCAAACAGCAGCTTCCATATGAAGCACACAGAAATAATTCTGTTTAAATAATATTAAAGATGTTGTACAAATTGGCACATGCTCAGGAAATTCGAAGCTGATAAAACTTTAATGCATAGCCTGGGCAGGAGTTGTTAGATGTTAACACACAACTCAACACCAGATACCCCTAGTCACTACAGCACAAGGTTGGAGTGGCAGCTTTCCCTTTTTGTTTCCATTCGCCATTAAAGTGTGTGACACACCTTTAATGTTACATAAATATTGGCTATTTCTGTGTTAATTCCTGGCAGGTTTTTCCCTAATAACTGGTTCGTTGTTTATATGATGTTTTAATCTTGCAGAAGTCAATTCACCTTCTTTGAACTTTTGTGTTTAAATTGGTGCTTTAATGCCATAACTAGCTGTTGTGGCTGAAGTCCTATTGTAACCATTGTTTTCCCATTGGAGAATATTGCTGGGACTATTAATAGAACTATTTTTGGCAGCAAAATCACCGTCTCAGTTGCAGTGTGAGTGCATTATCATTGTATCATCTGCAAAGTCTGCAGGCAGGAGGTATTCTGACATTTCAGGATTGGAAAAAGAAATCTCACAATTCTACCCTAGCTCTCGGGATTGTTGAGAGGAGAGCAGGGACAAGATTGTCTCCAAACACAACACTCCTTTCAAAGGTTATGGTTAGGGTCCGGTGATGAATGCCCTCTGGAAATTATTTCTTCAAGATCAACAACAAAAATCACTGCTACTGAGAATTCTAAACTGTGGCCTGCTCCAGTTGCCCAGTCTAAAGGGGGAGCACAACATAGAAAACGCTAACACCAGAGCTGTGCCAAATTCATTGATGCCAATGATGATGCTAGCTGAACAAAGGATTGGATTCATTCCCCACATGGATGTAGGGGTACAAGTTGTATTACTTATACAATTGGTAACACCGGTGCAGAGGGGTGATTCCATCCCCGGTCGTTCTGCAAGCCTTAGGTACAAACTGTTCAAGGAACTTTTAGAGTTCAAGGAACACTACTAGCCTCTGTTCCTGCATGGACTTGTCATTGGCCTCATCCAATAGTTGAATCAGAGGAGGAAGCTAAGGGACAGATCCAATCCCCATTGAAGTCAATGGAAAGGTTCCCATTTTTCTTAACTCTTCACTGTAATCTCTCCTTCTAGCAGCGGAAGGAAAGTCGCAGTCCTGCTTTTGCTTGGAGCACAACAAATCTTAAGGCTGGTCCTGCACAAGTCTTTCTGGGTTATCCATGTCAGGTGCTGTCTCTATGCTAATTATTCTAAAAGCCAGGAGGGTGCTTTTGAATACTAAAAAATCTCTGTGTCTGGTTCTAGTTAGTTCAGTGAGCTCCATTACAGTGTGTGTTGAGCTTGGCTTCCATGTCTCTCTGGAAGAGATGAAGACAATATTATTCCGCTACATTGTACATTTTTTTCTGATGTCTATCGAGAGTGGCAACTGCAATATATATTTCATGAGGTTCATTTCATTTCTTACCACTACCAGAAAAGGCAGACTAGTGTAGCATGAACAGGGAGTAGAGTAAAGTAATGAGCTGTCAGGAAGTCAAGATTAGAGGCAATGCCCTGGCTGTTCAAAATCCTCAGCCATGCTCATGTCAGGAAAGCAAGCTGATACAGCTCAGCCTTTCTCAGGAATTCATATGTAACCCTCAGAGCAAAACATCCATTCAAGTAACGTGAATCACCTAATCCACTTGTGTTATACCTCCACTTTTCCAGACATATCAGAATTGAAAGCATATTTATGTATTTTCCTATTGAGCCAACTTTTTCTTTTTATTCCACTTTAAAAAATAAGTGGAGCTTCCACAGCTGTAGTGTTTAGCAAAAGAAATGACACAGTTGTACAAGAAATATGATCGTTTAATGCATAATAAATTGTATTCTGTGATATACTGCAAAGAAATTGAAAATGAAGCTTTAATGTAATATTTTAGGAAAAATAAAAATGTTCCTTTCAATTTAAATTGTTTTCCAAGAGGCATTAATGATTAACTGCTGGGTAAGATGGCTTAGTTATTCTGTATGCTTGTTAACAGCTGCAGAAGTGGCTGAATGGAGAATATTCAACCACACACTATCATGGGCTTTCTGCTGTCCTCGAATTAGGGGAAAAGAAAGAAACAATAATGATTCCCCAAGTGTTTTTGCCAGAATCATCAGGCTGGGGAGGATGAGGTACAATAGATTTTGTTCTGTCTGAAAATGACTGGAAAAGGATAAACATAGCACCTATTTTTAGAAAGGGGAGCAAAGAGGACTTGGGTAATTATAGACTAATCAGCCTAACTTTGATATTTGGAAAGATACTGGAACAAATTATTAAACAATGAATTTGTAAGCATTTAAAAGGTAATAGGGTTATAAGGAATAGTCAAACCAACCTAATTTCCTTCTTTGACAGTTACTGGCCTAGTGGATGGGGGGAAGCAGTAGATATGATATATCTTGATTTTATTATGGCTTTTGAGACAATCCTACCTGACATTCTCATAAGCAAACTAGGGGAAAGTGGTCTAGAAGAAATTACGATGCATAACTGAGTGAAAAACCATCCTCAAAGAGGAGTTTATCAAGGGTTTGCTGTCAAACTGGGAGGACGTACCTAGTGAGGTCCCACAGGGGGTTGTCCTTAGTCCAGCATTATTCAATTTTGGAGAGTGTGGTTATAAAATTTGCGGATGACACCAAGTTGGGGAAGGACAGGATTAGAATTCAAAATGACCCTGGCAAATTGGTCTGAAATGCACAGCTACAAAATGGGGAATAAGTAGCTAGGCAGTAGTAGTACTACTGGAAAGGATCTGGGACTTATAGTGGATCACAAATTGAAGGAGTCAACAATGTGATGCAGTTGTGAAAAAGAATAATATTCTGGGGTGAAGTAACAGGAAAGTCATATGTAAGACATGGGAGGTAATAGTCCTGTTCTGCTCAGCACTGTTGAGGCCTCAGCTGGAGTTCTGTGTCCAATTCTGGAGGCCACGGTCTCGGAAAGATGTGGACAAGAATGATAAAAGGTTTAGAAAACCTGACCTATGAGGAAAGGTTAAAAAAACTGAGCATATTTCATCTTAAGAAAAGTAGTCTGAGGGGGAAACCTGATAACAGTCTTCAATATCTTAAGGGTTGTTATAAAGAGGTCAGTGATTAACTGTTCTCCATGTCCACCGAAGATAGGACAAAAAGTAATGGGCTTAATCTGCAGCAAGGGAGATTTAGGCTAGATATTATGAAAAATGTTCTAACTGTAAGGATAGTTGAGAGGTTGTGGAATCCCCATCATTGGAGGATTTTAAGAACAAGTTGGACAAAAACCTGTCCAGGCTTGTCTAGGTTTACTTGGTCCTGCCTCAGCACAGGAGGCTTGACTTGATGACCTTTCAAGGTCCTGTAATCCTACATTTCTAGGATTTTACACACTTTCTCTCAAATCTTCAGAGTTGATACAAGATCATCACATCATGACATGGTTATGACATAACCTGATGGCATTCCACCACATCAAGGTATTCAGTTCTGTTCACAATGCTGCAGTTGAGTGTAGCAATATGTACTGTTTTCTAGATAACCGTGGGAGGTACAGGATACAGCCACAGGGCTCTTCTCAAGCCAGGGACAGACATGATAGTATTCAAAACAGCAAGGTTTCTGTCTTAAATCAGGCTAACACTTTACAAAATGATCATGTTCTTTATTGGCTAGTGTCCGTGTTTTTCCTAACCTGAGAGGATGTCTGTTATACTTATGATGTCTTCCTATCCTGACACCATAGTAAAAGTAAGACAAATAGGTAAGCTGGGGGTCCAGATTTGAAATGCATTACAGTAAATATAGCTTCTTTACTGACTACTCACAGAGAGCAAATCCTGTTGCATAAGACGAGTATCATTTTTACAAAGTAACTTTTCAGACTAGAGCCACACTTTGAGTGGGATTTCATGTTTATGGGTGTTCTCAGGAGCATATGGTGACTCATAATGAAAACTATTTAGCTTTAGAACAGCTTTACAGTCAGATGAGTTCCTTGAGATGAAAAATAGTGCTATAGAACTTCATCAAGATGAGGACGTGTTAGGTTCTATATTACAAGAAGATATAATTCATCATTTTATATTCTAAGACCAACTACCATAATTTATATAATGATTCTAATAGCTTTTCCAGATGATGTATTCAATTATTTTAAGTGTATAAACCATGTAAAGCTGGATTTTTATTTATGATATATGCCTTATATTTTCAAATCTATAACCACAAAAGCTCATGGTTTCACAATAAATAATATAGCCAATGAATTTAATCCCTTTCTGCTTATCGGATCGCCACAAGTAAACTTAATTTCCTCAAATGTATTCCTGATCCTCAAGCAGTCAAGTATTTGTTTTTGTAATTTTTTAACTCTATAAATGATTCCAAGCAGTTCCCTCTAAATATTAATTATAATTTTGACTGGCCAGATCAATCATATTGTATTGTATCAGTTTCCTGATAGGATGTGTGTGTAAATGTGAATACACTCTGATGTGAATTTTGAAAATGGTAATTCATAAATATTTCTGTGCACTTTTGAAATCAATTTTTGTGTGCATACACAAAACATGCATACACACTAGCACAGCCGTATTTGCACACAGGATTGTTGAAATTTCCCATACATATAAAACCGATGTACATTCAAATGTATATTTAAGTGCATAGTTACTTATAGCAGAGGTTCTCAAACTGCAGTCCATCTATCACTGGTGGTCCATAGAGCACTTGGTGATGATTTGTGGGAAGGAGGCAGATCACACATTCTACTCTTTGTTTCTACCTACTAAATTGCATTGCAAGACAATTAAAAGCACATTAATATTCCTTTTCCATGTAAGCATTTGCTTTAGTTGTCACAGAGGTATTATGCCATAGCCAGCTGGTGGAAAGGTGTCCACAAGACTCTCTATTAAGACATGATCTGCACGAAGAACAAATCTGAATCTCTGACCCACAGTATTTATAGTCACAAAGGCCTTTTTGCACATGGACTTAAATTACTCCTAAAAACTCTTTCCTGCTGCATTGCCTACAAAAAAAAAAGACTGTTTAGAGTCTAATTTTAAAAAAAGAACCACTTTTGATGTCCATGGGCCTACAATGAATACTTGCATATTCATATTTCTGTAACCCATGTCCTTAGCCCCTCGCTGTCACTTGTCTATCAAGGCTATCAAGTGCCCAGTTCTACCCCCTTTATTCACATTAAACTGAAATCTCCAGTCTGCTAAATCCACTTTGCACTGCACTTAAAGTGGTCACCGGAGGCCAGTGCAGAATTCTCACTGTTCAGGGGAATGCTCTGCTCATGCTCTGCTGGTATAGGTGGCTTTGCCATCTCCTGCACCAGCCAGCCACCCCGATGGAAGGGGAAGAAGGGGGCATGTCTGTGAGTGTGCTACTCCTGATCTTCCACTAGTAGGCATCCTGAATCAGGGAGCCACAACTGACATCCTGCAGCCCCCCTTTCCAGCACAGTGCTCATATTTGGCCAGAGACTGGGCAGAACAGTATTTGGAAGTGTTAACAAGGTGCAGGATCAACCGCAGCCGGTAGGATCCAGTAGTACTGCATGCTCATTTCACTGCAAAAATCACTCTGTAGACTTTCACTCCTGGCAGCCAGCTGCCACTTCTTTCCAGTGGCTTAGTTTATAAGTGAAAACACCAAAGGAAATATCACTGTTGTATTTCCAAGACCCTATGCCAATTTCTTTATAATGGCTGAATTCTTCCTAGTACAGAATAACAAATTCCTTTACCTAAACATTTAAAATGGTATTGACCATAGAAAGAAGAATATAATTTTAAAGCCTTGCCAAAGTTGAGATACATTATCAGGAGCACCCAAGTCCAAAGTTGATTTTTTTTTTAAATGAAGGGTTTTATTCTGTAGAAAAATCACAAGCCTCCTTCCCAAAAAAACAGATTTAGAAATGAGCCCGCATGGGATCAGAACTCCAATGCTGAGAATCTCAGACAAAGTCAAAGAGGAGCAGAGCTTTCTGCCACAGCTACCAATTATTTGTCTTTCTAGTTTATTTCTTGAGCCTCCCTTCCCCACTATATCATCCACAGTGATATCCCTCACATTGGCGGGGATCACAACATTACTGCAGGCACGTTTAATCTGTTTGCCCCTTTTATGAAGTACGTTGTTTCCCAAATATAAGCTAAGAGGGTATTTTCATGACAAAGGGATTACTATGGAAGTAGTGGCATGATCCACACTATAGTGTTATTATATGTCCATTTGTTAATGGCTCTCACAGTCCCCTCTGGCTGTGTGAACTGGTAGTCATAACCACACCAGTGTTCCCCGATACTTTCATGCTCACTATAAATCCTAATTTAAATATGTTTACATCCCTTCTGCTTGCACTGATAACACAATTATTTGGTTCAGCATGTAGGAGGCTTTTATTTCAATCATAAATCCTCATGGCCATCCATCACATTGTGGCTGCATTAAAGTGAGATTATGGACAGAAGAGGAACTATAAAAATGTACCTTTTTACTGAACATTTCTGCATCCTCTGAGTCATATCCTCTTAGTCATGAAAATAAAAAGTATTGATAGGCATGAACCCAGCAGGGCAGTACAGCTGTAGCAGAGCAAGCTGTATTCTGTACTGCCTTGTGTATCATCAACAAAATTATCAGGTAAGCTCTGGTTCCAGACTCTCTATTCTCATCAACGAAGTATGATGTAAGGACTGCTCAAACATTGATTAGGAGGAACTGGCAGTTAAAATGTTTTGACTTGAGCGTTTAGAGTAAATTGGAGATGAAAATCACCGAAGGGGAATAAATATAGACTATCGGGCCGTCATTTTTAACAGGGTCACTTTTCTGACCACAACCATACAGAACCCTTTAAGGCTGATTATCAGCTTGGCAGTGCGCCAACATTCCTCCTTCCCATCCCACTAAGCCGCTGGTGGGAACAGCAACACATAAACCACCCTACTTCTGCTGGAATTTTGAATCCAAACTTAGCAATTGGTGCAGAAAATGAACCGAACACCTTTCAGTTCGCAAGCATTCTGGGTCAGCAAACTTCCTGCCTTTGAAGAACAGAATACCATGGCTGCCTACTGGAGCATTAAATACCTACAGGAAGTCAACTGAGTCATGCAAAATAAAGTTGATCATTAATGGTGGGCTACAAAGCAAAGGCAGGACATCCTTATCAGTGCTAAACAACTACATGCAAATAGCACAGTAGGGTTGTGATTAGAGCTGGGAGAAAATTTTTGGTTGAAAGTTATTTTTGCTGAAAAATGATTCAGTCAACTGAAACATTTTGCAAAGTTGTGTTGAATTTGCTGAACAGTTACATTTGAAAATAAACTTTAAATTTTTTTTGGAAAACATTGAAATGCTTCATTTTGTCACTTTCAAAACCAAACATTTCAGTGCTTCACTTTGAAATGTCCTTCCAGTTTTTAAATTTACTTCACTTTTTTATTATCTCTGTGCCTCGTGGTGTTATGAGAACTAACTAATTGATTATTGGTGCTATATATAAGCAAAGTATTATTATTAATCAAAATTCCCAGGGCAAATTTTCACAGCTGGTCTCTGGAATTGTGCTCACTAGTTTTTATGTACTCCAGCCACTCATTTGTGTCCATGTTTGTGCTAGAGATGGACTCAAAGCACAATCCTGGATCTGAAAAAAGAAGTTCTGATCCAAGCACAGACCAGAACTTTGTAGTTGTCCCCTAATGAGCCAAGAGAAAATCATAGATCCAACCACTGTCTAATTTTGGGAAAGTTCGGTTTGGTCTCTAGGTCTTAATCCACATTTTGCAGCTCAGGCCTATCGCTTCATTTAAACCTTCAAATGAGAGGTGCATGTACCATTGCAATGATGGCCCTTTGTTTAGTGGAAAAGAAAGAGGCTTCCTCCAGCATAACTTCTGCTCATTTAACCAAACATAACATGAAGCCACAAGGCCTATCAAAGATGAACACAAGAGATTCCTCAGCAAGAGACACCTGTGGGTATAGCTACAGTGCATCTGGGATCATGCTTCCCATGCCAGGCAGACAGACTCGTGCTAGCTCCGCTCAAGCTACCATGCTAAAAATAGCAGTGTGGACATCATGGCACTGGTTGAGATTTGGACTAGCCACTGGAGTTCTGGCCCACTGTCTCAGAGCTTAGGTAGCTAGCTCAAGCATCTGCTTCTGCCACAACATTTACACTTCTATTTTTAGAGTGTTAGCTCCACTCAATCTAGTGCAAGTCTGTCTACCTGGGCTGGGAGGCTTGCTCCCAGCTGCAGTGTAGGCTTATCTTGTAGGGGAAACATAATTGTCTACGGAGTGGAGCAACAGTGAGATACTGGCATATGAGTGGAATAAATTATGGCCATTTACAGAGAGCATTAAAGCCTCACACTCAGTATCAAAGTCCAACAAACTATGTATCAATTAATAAGGACTCAACTCTCTCTGTGTAGATTACCGGTAAATTACCAGGAAGCAAATCAGTAATTATATGGGCTTGAAAACGTTTTCTCTCTTCCTCCCAAGGAAAAAAAATTGAGCTGAGTTGTTCACCAACAACTCCTGTTTTTAAGCTGCATTACCAGACACCTGGCACTAAAACTACTAACAGCATAAAAATGTATGAAGGAAGAGGCCAATATGAAGCCACAAGCAGCAATGTGTGGTGGTGTACTCATGCTGAATGCCTTGTGAGTAGAGCTGAGCAAATAATTAATTCACTGTGAATAACTTAGTCAACAAATTTCCTTTATTTTCCTCTGCAAATTGCTCTTTGATGGTTGATGTTTTCCTTGAAATGATGTGTTGGAAATAGTTTGCACAAAGTTTTCAACAAATAATTTGTGTTCTGTCGGTTACACACAAACAGTTTGTTATGAGCGTTCAGTATTTGAGATACAAGATGATTTGGTTACTTTTAATAGAGTATTTCCATTATGGTTGGATGAATAAAACTTACAGAATCAGGTTTCTGGGGTAAATACGCAAGTTTATGTAGGCAGCATTCATTTTTGAGTGACTATTTCCCAATATTCATTTAAAATTTGTGTTTCTGCAAAAGATTTCTATTGTACTAAACTCAATGGCCCAATTCTCAGGTCTAGATAAACTCTGTTTGGCACAAGGCCCACATATGTGGGTGTGGATGTGGGCAGCCAGGGAGGGTGCAAAAATGGCTTCAAGCCACCTTCCATGCTTTTTTGATCTCCAGAGCAGCCGAGGGCCACTTTGGTCACCAGTGTGCCTTAGAACAGCCTTGAGGCTGCTCAAAAGCTACACCACTACTGCGAGCTGGGGATGTGATGGCTCCTACTTGTGTACACATACTTGCACTAGTTCTCAACGAGGTAGCATGAGTATCAATAACAGTGGAGCTGTGGTAGCATGGACATTGCCAGTAGAGGTATGGCTGAGCCAAACTTGCCTGAAACCAGTGAGTATGTACATGGCACGGCTCAGCTATGATCCTGCTGCCACAGCCCAAGCTACTGTGGCTACACTGCTATTCATACTCCTGCATACATGAACAGGGAAACTGAACCCCTAGCTCGTAGTGTAGACATAACCTACATTACACCAGTTTGTAACAGCCCTCCCAGGGTGATTACCCAGGCCAGGGATTACCAAAGCCTAGTTTATTTCTGCTGTGCCCTCACCCATTCCTGTGCTGAGGAAGCTCGGATGTAGTAGCATAGATCCAGCTAAACCAGCCCTATACCAGCCACAGATTATTCCACTGCATGGGAGATCTCAGCTGTACAAGGAAGGCAACTTTCTAGAGCAGTGCAAAGGAGCCATACATTGTGACGGGAGCTGGCCTCTTAGTTGGAATCCCTGTGGAAGAAGAATACACGAGGGGAGTAAACGTAGTCAAAGTGAATTTGAATAAAATTTTAGACATTTTTTGCGCCAATTGCCAAGCTCTATCTGTAAGAAATAAGACCAAAACAAAATAGAACTACACCGTTTGCAGGTGTGTTAACTTCCTACATTCGCCACATGACTGGAGAATGTCTTATGCAACAGCTTCCCCCTGTAAACTAGGGGCCCCAGCCTGCAAGTGCTGAGCGCCTCTTGCTACTTCACTGGAGTTGTAGGGCCCTCAGCACCTCAGAGGAGAGACTCTCTACCTTGCAGGACAGGGCTCTAACTCGATATTTTCATTGCTTAATTTGTAATGAAAGAGGTGCTAGGGCTCAAGCAATTTTTTTACTGACGTGCCATGCCTAGAAGTGCCCAGGGCTAAGCCCTGGCAAGCTCTGGCACAAATTACGCACTGCATATTGTCACATTTGTGTCAGCAGTCCAGTGACGTGGACTTTTCATTGGCTAGTCAATCTCAGACTTCTGGCTATGCTATGTTAACGTGCCTTACTAATTGTTTATCCCAGAAACTTTTTGGTGAGCTGGTTTTCACTCCTTCAAAACCAACGAAGACTGCAGAGTCACTCCCTCGCTTTTATTAGTAGACAAATAAAATGACACCCAGAGCAACGTTCAGTTACTAGTGGGAAAATAGGTAATGTAGGGCCCAATTAAACTCCCCTATTGACTTCCATGGGAGCAGGGTCAGGCCTACATTTTAACATAAAAACCACACATGTTCTTTCTTAAATTGATCATGTATTTTATTAGGTGCCCTTCTCCACACATCTCCCCGCTACAAACATTCTGTTTGGAGGACACAACAGCACAGTAGAAAACCAATTAATAAGGATACATTTAAAAGCTAGAGCTTTATAAAAATACATATCTTTACATTAAAGGCTCCAGTTCAACACTGCACTTTTGGTGTCACATTGTCCTTACGGAGTAAGAGGTTGGCATCTTTTGTATTACATATGAAAAGTAAATCACCTAGGGCCCAAACCTGCATGGTGCTGAGTGCTCTCAACTCCTGCTGACCTTCTTTTGGAAGCAGAGTGTGCTGTGTGCCTTTGCATGATGAGACCCATAAACTAGTCTTAGCAGTGGAAAAATACAGGGTTCCTACTGCCCTTCATGGCAAAACTCCCAGTGACTTCAATAGGAGCAGAATTTGGTGCACGGCATACAATGAATGCTTTCACTGGGAAAAGGATGGGACCCCTGCTGACGTTTTCCCCAGTCGCCACCACCCGTGAACACACTGCAGTAGCCTGCCTCTCAACCATGAAATGTCTGGCAAAGCCTACTAAAATAACAGGAGATGTTTAATGGCCTGTGTGGAATGGTTTAATTTTTTACTTGTGAGAAATGCAAAAATCAAACATTTTGTGAGTTTGAAAAATCCTGACTCACTCCTTGAGATATGAAATGGATGCATTAGGTCTTGTATTCAGAGCATAATGATGTGAAAAGCTTTGGGAAGCAAACTTAGGCTGTTTTGGTTCTATATCCTTCACCCTAACATAGAGCATCTTGCTCTAAAGCCATCAGAATTTTGTCAACTTTATCAGAGAAGTGAAGCCATCACAATTGGATTTTAAACTAACTCTCAGCTTATAGGTTTCAGAGTAGCAGCCGTGTTAGTCTGTATCCGCAAAAAGAACAGGAGTACTTGTGGCACCTTAGGGTATGTCTACACTACCAGATTAGTTCGATTTAACTTAATTCGAATTTGTGGAATCGACCTTACAAAGTCGAATTTGTGTGTCCACACTAAGGACACTAATTTGACTTTGTGAGTCCACACTAACGGGGCAAGCATCGACACTGGAAGCGGTGCACTGTGGGAAGCTATCCCACAGTTCCCGCAGTCCCCGCTGCCCATTTGAATTCTGGGATTTCCCCACAATGCATGCTGGGAGGAAAAATGTGTCGTGGGTGGTCTTGGGTAACTGTCATCATTCAACGTGCTTTCAGACGTCTCAAGGGGAGATGGAAGAGCTTACTGACTCACTTGGATCTCAGCGAAACCAATATCCCCATTGTTATTACAGCTTGCTGTGTGCTCCACAATCTCTGTGAGAGCAAGGGGGAGACCTTTATGGCAGGATGGGAGGTAGAGGCAAATCGCCTGGCTGCTGATTATGCTCAGCCAGACAGCCGTGCAATTAGAAGAGCCCAGCGGGAAGCGCTGTGCATCCGGGAGGCTTTGAAAGCTAGGTTCCTCAGGGAGCAGGGTAACCTGTGACTGTTCAGTTTCTTTACAGAGAAGCTGAACCTGCCCCTGCTTCAGTTACTGTTGACTTTCTTCTGCGGTTACATACCCCGTTCACCACGTTTCCCCCCTTCCAACACACGTTTAAAAATAAAGTTAACGGAAAATTGTTAATTAATGTTTTCTTTATTAATGAATTCGCATTAAAGGGTTGAAACAGGGACGCAGACTGTGGTGGGTAGGGTGTGCAGTGATGTTAACACCGCTTCTACACTCGAGGAATGATAGGCTCCTGCTCCTAGAGCGGTCTGCAGTGCCGGACTGGTTGTTTCAACGGATCCTGCCATCCCTCCTTTTTGGGACTATGTGTGCGGGGGCTATGTGACCTTGTGGCGGGGGAGGACGGTTACAGATTCCCCTGCTGCGTGGCTCTGTGGTCCAGGACAAGGACCACTGCATAAGTTCTGTAACCACCCTCCCATGCCACAAAGTCACGTACCCCCCACCCACACAGAATATGGAAAACACCTCCCAGACAGATCAGGGTGCCTACTGATTGCACTGTGTGTGTGACCTGCTGTTGATCCTGCCCCCGTGTCTGTACCCTGGTAAAGGTGACTGTCCTATGCAATTAACAACCCCCTTCCCCCCCCACCTTCACAGACAGTCTTCTGTAGAAAAACTTGACGGAAATAGTAATTAACAGCAAACTACTTTTAATAATCAACTACACAGTTAGGGGATGAAACTGGGATTGGGGCTTCGGTGAGCCAGGAAGGGAAGGACTTCTCAACATTTAGGGAATGAGAGCCTTCTTGTATTTGTGCACTCTGCAGGGGTGCAGTGACAGTTTTCACGGCCCCTGTCGCCCCTCCTTCTTGTTACTTTGGGTGAGGGGGGTTTGGGACTTTGTGGTGGGGGAGGGCGGGTGCAGATACAGTTCAGGGGGGCTCTGTCCGGAGCGTGTCAAATTTTCCCTGGGCATTTCCTGTGTGGCTGGTCAGAACATCCAAGCTCGGACTGCTGTCCAGAGCATCAACAGAGTGGTGCACTGTGGGATAGCTCCCGGAGCTACTAAGGTCGATTTCCGTCCACACATAGCCTAATTCGACATAGCCATGTTGAATTTAGCGCTACTCCCCTCGTCGGGGAGGAGTACAGAATTCGAACTAAAGAGCCCTCTAGGTCGAACTAATTAGCTTCCTGGTGTGGACGGGTGCACGGTTAAGTCGAATTAACGCTGCTAAATTCGACATAAACTCCTAGTGTAGACCAGGCCTTAGAGACTAACAAATTTATTTCAGCATAAGCTTTCTTGAGCTACAGCTCACTTCTTCGGATGCATAGAATGGTGTGTTCCATTCTATGCATCCGAAGAAGTGAGCTGTAGCTCACGAAAGCTTATGCTGAAATAAATTTGTTAGTCTCTCAGTTTATAGTAGACTTCAGATTTATTTCTAGAGCAGTCAATATATGAGAGAACTTTTGCCAAAAAAATTCATGAAAATTGTTCCCTTTTTTTTAAAATATGGCTTTTTTTCATTCAGCTGTATAATTGGCTGAAAAATAAGATTTTGAGGGTAAAAGTTTGTCTTTTTTATTGTTGAAAAAAATCAGAATTTGACATTTTTTGACCAGCTGTATTTATTCCTAATCTGTTCATCACTAGAGGGGTCAGATGGAGCAGAAAAGTATTCAAGAACATTTGTTTGAATAAAAACTACAAATTAACAGCAGTATTATTCATGACCTCTTTTAGTGGCCTCCACAAACACTTGTGTCCACCAAAATTTTTATGGAAACAGGAACTTGCAAAAAACTGATGGGAATGTGGATGTGTGAAAGGATTCTCACCAGAAGTATTTGTGTAGCCACCTTGAAAGCTCTTTGTGGGTTTGTGAGTCATCCAATCAGAAAGCAGAAACACTGTTATGTGACTTGAGTGACTAATCACACCGCACAAATAGCTAAATGCTGCTCTCAGTTTATACTGGTATAAGTCTCAAATAACTCCACTGGCTTTAATGCACTTAGTAGTGCAAGTGAGAGCCTAGTCTGGCATGGGACCTTTATGGTTTAACTATTCTTTATCTACATTGGCTTTTCTTGAGAAATATTTTTGATAAAAAGCTATTTTTTCTCTGTTTTAGAAAATTGGCAAGAATGAATTAATCCCTCTAATTACATGGCTGGAAATAATTTAATGGAAATTTTAATGAAATTACACCAGAGAAAATTATTGAGGTATTGTAGGGCTTAAATCAGCCACCATAGAGAGCCAATGAATACAATGGAAATGATTATTATGATGCCTGTAAGCCAGCTGCTACCTCTTGCCCAGGCTGCAGGCATTAGCTAAGAATTGGCATCCTTGTAGCTGGAGACCAGACCAAGTCACCTGTATGTTAGTTTTGTGCAAAATACTTAGTCTTATAAGGATGTATTTAGTGTTTAGACTCTGTGAAATGCTTGTGAGTGGCTGCATGCATTAATCTCACTTGTAACGTCTTTATTCCAAGCTATAAGAAAATATGTAAGTTGTGCTTTTTAATTTTGAAAACATTTGCTCTGGACCAAGGCCTGCTCCAGCGTTTTTGCTGCCCCAAGCGACGGGGGGAAAAAAAGCCGTGATTGTGGTTGGCAGCAATTTGCCGCTTTCTTCTTTGGCGGCAGGTCCTTCCCTCTGAGAGGGACCAAGGGATCCGACGCCGAATTGCCACCGAAGACCCCGACCTGCCGTCCCTTCCCCTTGGCCGCCCCAAGCACCTGCTTGCTGAGCTGGTGCTTGGATCCAGCCCTGCTCTGGACTTGTGAACTCAGGCAGAGGAATCATCCCTCCCCCTCCTCTGCCCATCCAGAAGAACTATCAAAATCTGATGGGCCATCAAGAATCGTGGCAATACAAAGGATTGCTTAATGGCCCTATTGCATCTCTCTGGAAGGAAACTCATCCTGTGGGCTTGGAAGCTGAATGAAGGAAATAAAACAAAGCCCCAGGAAAATTTTCCATCTTTTTGACTGTTTGAACTCTGAAGTGCCAGAGACTCTAAACGGAAGCCAGATTCCCCAGGGACTGCCTCCTGGAGCTGCCCTGAAAGACACTTTGAATTGACAATGAGATGTCCTTGTGGCATCTTAGAGACTAACACATTTATTTATTTATTTATTTGTTAGTCTCTAAGGTGCCACAAGGACTCCTCATTGTTTTTGCTGATACAGACTAACACGGATACCACTGTGAAACCTTTGAATTGACAGATAACTACAACTCTTTCACTCTTGGGATTTAGATAATAACTCATTTGTGTGTACGTTTGGTTGCTTTAACCTGTAAATAACTCTCTAATTGCTTTTTCCTCATCAATAAACCTCTAGATAGTTTATTACAGGATTGGCTACAGGCATTGTCTTTGGCGTAGGATCTAGGGTACCAATTGACCTGGGCTAAGTGACTGGTCTCTTGGGACTGGAAGCAATCTGAATGTGGTGTGGTTTTTGGTGAAAGTAATCATTTACCACTAAGTCCAGTTTGTCTGGGTGGCAAGATAGATTGGAGGATAAGGGGACTGTCAGTGACTCCATGGTAAGACTGTTATAGTGGTCCAGGAGATCACATTTGTTACTGACTTGGTGAAATCTAGTTATAGCACACACCACCAGTTTGGGGCATCTGTCATGTTTTTGTCAGTCTGCCCTGAGTTAGGCACTCTCAGTCATGAACCACTCCAGACAGCGTGACAATTGTATCAACAACAAATGTTGCTATTTACAACTTTGAAATAAGCCATTAATATGTATTGAATTTAGGTCTCTTGCATAGCAGTGACCAGTGCTACAGCTAGGCCACTGGGCAAGCCAGAGCTGTTACATTTTTAATTAGGGGTTGGAGAATTAATTCCATGTGAATATGCTGCATCTAAGTCTATCATTATAGCTGAGAAAGATATGAAGCTAGGTCTCCCCTTCCATATTGCCATACAATGCAGCCATTAGGAGAGTCACCCAGGTGTTCTAGTGTGTTGCCTCCTTAAATACATTTATCCTTTTTAGATCACTTTAAAATGGCTGGTATCTAGTGTCTGTCAATTGTTTGTAACAGTTTAACTGTGCAAAAGACATGCTACTAGCCCACATCTCTGCAACTGACCTCCTGGATGACCCACAAAATCCTCAGCTGCATGTGAAAAGGGAAACTGGCTGAGCAGGTATTTAACTTCCAAAGAACCAGGATATTGTTTTGATTGGAATGCAAAATGGGCAAAAACCACTCTCAAACAATTGTAATGGCAGCAGTTCCCCAGCAAATGCACCCCGTTCATACGTGTCAAATGCTTCTGCCCAAGTTTATTCTTGGGGTAAATCCTTTGAGTGCACTGGAGTTACCCCAAGGAGGAATTTGGCCCTCTGTGATCACACCTGCTCAGCTTCAGCATGAGGACTAAACTGAGCCATTTTGACAAACGGTGTTGAAATGCTGTTCCACAAAACAAATGCTACCAAACGGTGAAAAACAAAAAACTTCTTACCATTCTGTGTAGCCACAAAGAAGAGGATTAGTTTGGAGCTGCTGCCTTAATACTGTCTGACTATAGGGGATGATGAGATGTCAGGTTTGGGAGTAAGGTGCTTTTAGTAGCTTTACATTAGTTTGAGGGAATAGCATTAATACGATTTCTAGGCTTCGTTCAAATGAGGAGCACTCTCAAAATTCCAAGTCATAAAGCTTCCCTGTGAGACCTGGAGGAACATGCTTTCCTTGGGCCCTTTTAGTCCACACACTTTACAGGTTGTACGTATGTTCCTAATTTTAGGGGCTGAAATATTTTCTATGCGTTCAGTTCTGTCATTTAAGCACAACCCTGCGGTGGGAGTGGTGCAGAGTGCACAGCCTGGGGAGGAACTATGGCAGGAAATCAGAGGCTGAATTCCTGCCAGAGATTCCTGAAACACAGGGGAGACTGCTTACTGCTCTACCTTTTCAGGGGTTGCAGCGTACTCACCTGGTCAGCTGCACTAGCTGGTTCATGAAAGGGTCAAATCCATGGCCTCTCTCTCCCCTCATAGGGTGTCATGCTCCAAGGGGCACCCAGAGGCATGTGATCTTGAGATCACAGATGTTTGTCTGCATTAGATCTTTGAACTCGCCCATCCCCTTACCCAGCTGGGAAACAGCCAGGCACAATTTGTCCCTACATTATTTATGTGTTTCCTGCACTGGCCACTGACCTTGATGTTGAAAAGAGGCTGTGTGTTGTGATTCACCAAACACTGCTATAGAAAGTTACAAAATAGAATTCTGCAATAGCTACTTGCAGAAGTTACAATCTTTCAATCCATTTATTAAAGTGCTTGCAGTTCTCATTTCAAGGTGGGGGAAACAATGATAAATATTGAACTGAAAAAGTTAGACTTTATTAAATAAAAAATTAGGAAACTCAGTGCACAGTATTGGCAATTGCATCGCCTGTTTTCTTTATCATCCCTGAATAGGCTGCTCATGTAACAAAACTTGCCAAGCACTACCACTTTAGACATTCTGTATTCTCAGACAGGGGTGGCAGCAAATTCCAACTGCATCAGTCAGTGGAAACCACTCAAGTGACCTTGGAGAATTGTTACATGCAAGGGCAACTGAGTCACATGAATCTCTGACATTATCTATCTTCCCATTTCAATGGTTAAACATATATCCCTAGGAGACTAAAAGGCTACCAACTCTAGCAGGTGTTTTTATCTCTACGTTATAAGTGGTCATTGATTAATGAATAATGATTTAACTTAATAAAGCTTCCTTTCGAGGAACAAAATGGATCTGACAATGTTACATCAAGTCTCATATCCTGTTTCTGAATGCTTGAAGAAGGTGTAAAGCAGCCCTAAAGAGCAATAATGCAATAACATACTTCTGGTGGAAGTCTTTTCCTAACCTCAGGCAGTTAGTGGTTGGCTCATGGCCTGAATCATGAGACCAGGCTGAGCAGGATTATGAGATAGGGCTGGGTGAACATTTCTGCAACTATTCACTCAAATAAGAAGCTGAATTCACTTTGGCTGTGTTCATGTCCCTCTTCATACACTTCAACTAATGAGTTGTAGGCATAGATTAAGGAATAGTCACAGAGCATGAATAAGCAGCAAAGAATCCTGTGGCATCTTATAGACTAACAGATGTTTTGCAGCATGAGCTTTCGTGGGTGAATACCCACTTCTTCGGATACAGCATGAATACTGATCCTGTAAACAAGTGCATTCATTCTGGAAACCCAGTTCTAAGATTTACACTCCTCCAATCAGTGTAAAGGAATAATACTACGAAACCTATGGGTTCAATCAAAACTAATCAACGCAACTCAAATTTTGAATACTGACTACTTGTAACAACTGCTTGCAAACAATCTACAAACCACTAATTATTCAAAAAAAATCATTTTGTGAATCATTTTGAATAATGAGCATATTTGAGAACATTTAAACAGGTGCTTTGCACATAGAAACTAAATTCTTCAAATCTATTATTCATTGGGTTCCACTCAGAAACAACCCATTTTTTCTGACCATTTTTAGACACACTTACATATGGGGCTTTGTCAGAAAATTCCAAATTATGTTGAAATGGAATGTACCAAAAAGGTAAAGTAGTTGATGCTCATAGGTGGCTGACATACTTGTCATGACATGAACCTATGTAAATTTAATCAGTGATATGCTGTGTTCCAGACCAATATCTTTCTTGAGAGTTGACAAGCATGCTAATTAAAACACTCTACAAGCATGCCAGTTTGTGTCTGAATATTTCACCATACTCCACGTATTAATACTTGCTTACAACTTCCCTAGGCAAGTCAGGCTGAAGAGACAGAGAAACAGCAGCAGCAAGTTCTACTGGGAAGTGAATCAGTTCTAAGGTGGGTTGGTCAACATTCTACAAGCAAGCAGAGGATAGTGTTCTCACAAGCAGGGGCCTGATTTTCCATTACCCTGAATGACTGTTTTACACCCACTTTGCACATGGTGCAGGGCAATGGAGAATCAGACCCAGGAGTGAAAACAGGATACATAACACAGAAACATTGAATCTATCTCCCCTTGTAAGTATTCTCACACTTCTTATCAAACTGTCTGTACTGGGCTATCTTGATTATCACTTCAAAAGTTTTTTTTCCTTACTTAATTGGCCTCTCAGAGTTGGTAAGACAACTCCCACCTTTTCATGCTCTCTGTATATGTATATATATCTCCTCAATATATGTTCCATTCCATGCATCCAAAGAAGTGGGCTGTAGCCCACGAAAGCTTATGCTCAAATACATTTGTTAGTCTCTAAGGTGCCACAAGTACTCCTGTTCTTTTTGCAGAAACTGGCTAGTGCAAAGACTGTAAAAGGAGAATGTAGTGTCTACTTTGGTACTATAAGTACAGTTATTAGTTGAGATGGAACAAAACTGAATCTTTTTATCAGAAACTCTCTCGCTGCTTCTCTCAAATTCCAAATCTGGTGGTTCAGATAAAATGGAAACTGGGTCTAAACCCTGCTTGGTTTTGCAAACCTAAAAGGGCTGTGCCAAACCCACCAGGATTTGCTTATTACAAACCCCCTTTTTTTAATACCACCCCTCCTCCCACTGAATTTTGGGGGTTCAGATAATGAAACCCTGGATCTGAAATACCTTTAGTTTTCCAAAACCTAAATCAAACTTACACAAAATCATGCTCAGTCCATCTCAAGGAACCAGCACAGAATACTCTTAAGAATGGGGGCGGGGACAAGAACTAAAGAAGTTGACTGCACAGATAATTGTCCTGGAGACTGTGCAAATTCCTTGGTCAAAGGAAGCATGAAATAGGGGTATCTTGGAGGTTAGCAAATGGCTGCTGAGGCTTTACAGAGCATTCTACTTTCTTCTGCAAACAGAGGGGTGACTCTGTACAGATGAAATGCCTCCAACAGAGAAACCAGTTTCCTGGGGACAGGATAGCTAGAACATAATATTCCAGGCACAAAAGAAAACAAACCCAATAGAGAAGAAAATAGGAAAAGAAATCAAACCAATGTTATTGCTCTCTGGGCATTTCAGAACCTGAAACAGAAGACGACAATTTCTCCACATATTGATAATCCTGGTGTGAATATTTTTAAGAGTGAGTCTGGAAAGGGTTTATTATTTATTTATTTATTTATTTACAGAGAGACCACCAAAAAGCTAGGCACTATACAAACACATTGGAAAGCATGATCCATGCCTTAAGTACTTTATAGTCTAAAAGCTCAAACAGAAAAAAGGTGAGGGAAAGATGTACATCGTACAAGAGGAAGGGTCACAGTGATGTGTGCCCATGTCTTGATAGAATTTTGTGTTAGTTTCTTTGCTTTAAAATATAAAATATAAAATATAAAATATAAAATAATCTCCAGCTAGGCAGCTATTTTTCTGTAGCAATGTCACAGGCTGGCTGGCCCTGTAAGGAGATGACCCCCCTGTGAGATATCAGCTACTACCCCAGCTGATCTTGATGGGCTAGGGATCAGATGGCCCTGTTTAATTACTAGATGCAGAGAGAGTCATGGGATGCCTTCAAAGGGCTGTGACAGCTCAGGGCGGGAGGGGAGCTACAGAAGGGTGGTTGGCTCTTCTGGTAGGCCCTAGAAAAGGGTCACTCTCAGGCAGATGGCCTGGAGGAGGAGTAGGCGAGGCTGGCTCTGGTAGATGGGAGACTCCCAGACTGGAAAACTCTGAAAGGCAGCACTCTGTAGGAGAACAGGGGAAAAACTAAGATCTGAGCCCAGAAGGAGTGGGATACCCTTTTATTTAAGTTCCATTTGGGACTGTTGTCTAAGGCACAGATGTACAAAGGGACTTAGGTACCTAAATCCCAGATTTAGTTGCTATTGCAATCCACAAAACTGTGCTCAGCTTCTGCCTAACCCTGTAGGCACCTAAGTATACTTGGCGCCTACATTTTCACTGTAGACATTCCCTAGGTATTTAAGTTTCTGTCTCTGGGCATGCACACTGCTGCCTCAGTCAGTTGCCCAGACTGGAAGACAAGTGTTGTTAATAATAGTAGGGCCCAGATTTTCCTGAGTGTGATAGCTGACAGATTTCTTCACCAAATAGTCACTGAACCAACAAGAGGTCATGCCATTTTAGATTTGATATTGGTCAACTTGGTGGAATGATGATAATCAATGGGACATGGTAATACTAGGGTACAACATACATAGGAATGACAGAATAGGTTGTGCTGGTGGGGGAATACATTATATGTGAAAGAAAGCATAGAGTCAAATGTAAAAATCTTAAATGAACCAAACTACCATAGAATCTCCATGGATAGAAATGCCATGCTTGAATAATAAAAGTATAGCAGTAGGAATATACTACTGACCACCTGACCAGGATGGTGATGTGACTGTGAAATGCTCAGGGAGATTAGAGAGGCTATAAAAACCTCAGTAATAATGGGGGATTTCAACTACCCCCATATTGACTGGGCCCATGTCGCCTCAGGACGGGATGCAGAGATAAAGTTTCCTGATCACGATAAATGACTGTTATTTGGAGCAGCTAGTCGATATAATATACTTGGATTTTCAGAAAGCCTTTGACAAGGTCACATACCATAGGCTCTTAAGCAAAGTAAACAGTCATGGGATAAGAGGAAAGGTCCTTTCATGGACCAGTAGCTGGTTAAAAAATAGGAAACAAAGGTTAGGAATAAATGGTCAGTTTTCAGAAAGGAGAAAGGTAAAAGTGGGTCCCCCAAGGAGCTGTACTGGGACCTGTCTTGTTCAACATACTCATAAATGATATGGAAAAGGGGCTGAATATTGAGGTGGCAAAATCTGAAGATGATACAAAATTATTCAAGATAGTTAAATCCAAAGCTGTTTGCGAAGCGTTACAAAGGGATTTCACTAAATTAAGTGACCGTGCAACAAAAATGGCAGATGAAATTCAGTGTTGATAAATGCAAAGTAATGCATATTGGAAAAAATAATCTCAACTACCCATACAAAATGATGAGATCTAAATTAACTGTTACCATTCAAGAAAGAGATTTTAGAATCATTATGGATAGTTCTCTCAAAAAATAATCCACTCAGTGTGCAGCGGCAGTCAAAAAAGCTAACAGAAAGTTAGGAATCATTATGACAGGAATAGATAATAAGACAGAAAATAGCATAATGCTGCTATATCCATGATACGTCTACAGTTCTGGTCACCTCATCTCAAACAAGATAGGTTAGAATTGGAAAAGCTACAGAGAAGGGCCATAAAAATGATTAGGGAAATGGAACAGCTTCCACATAAGGAGAGATTTAAAAGACTTGGACTGTTCATCTTAGAAAGGGGGAGATATGAAAGGGGTCTATAAAATCATATATGGTGTGGAGAAAGTGAATAGGACATTGTTATTGACCCCTTCACATAACACAGGAACCAGGGGTCAGCCAATGAAATGAATAGGCAGCAGGTTTAAAACAAACATAAGGAAATACTTCTTCACACAATGCACAGTCAATCTGTGGAACTCGTTGCTAGGAGATATTGTGAAGGCCAAAAGAATAACTGGGTTCAAAAACAAATTAGATAAGTTCATGGAGGATAGGTCCATCAGTGACTATTAGCCAAAACGGTCAGGGATGCATTATCATGCTCTAGGTGTCCCTAAGCTTGGCCACTGTCAGAGAGTCAGGCTACAGGGCTAGAAGGACCATTGGTCTGACCCAGTATGGCTGTTTGTGATGGGGTATTCACCCCCACACTATCCAGGAAAGGGCTAATGAGGCACAGAAGGGGCCAGTTAACCTGCGGAAGGATTAGGCTTGATAAGCAATTTCTTTATTGAGGATAGAGCCCAGCTGATTCGGAGCAGGTGGGGTTAGTATAAAGCCAAGCAGTGAGGGCACAAGGTGTCTAGTCACTGTCTGGGCACAAAAAGGTGAGTAGAAATAAATTCAGTAAAATCCAAGTAAAAGCCCTGGGATCCTGATGGAAAGGGCCAACCCCAGAGGAGTTGTGGGGAGAGAGAACCTGAAAAGGCAGGGTAGGAAGAAGCCCAGGGTAAACAGCAGCAAGAAAGGGAACTGTGTAGACCTTGGCTGCTTGTTATAGGGTTCCAGGGATGGAACCCAGTGTAGAGGCTGAGTTTGAGTTCCCCTACTAGCCATGGGAAAGTGGCACAGGATTGTTGGAGATGCCAACCAGACAGCTGGGACAGAGGAATATGGCTACCCTGAAGGGGAAAACTGTAGTGACTTGGCTGGAAGGCCAAACCACAAACAGGGAGCACCCTGACTCACACAGAGGAAGCGCTATAGCTCCTGGAGCATGGCAGGACCTGTAGCATGAACGAGAGTCAGAAGGGGGTGTCTGAACAGGCAGACCTATTACCCAGACACAGCCACAGAAGTGAGTGGAAGAAAACCAGTCCTCACTCTGAGTTTGTGTGCAACATGTCAGAGACAGTTTATTCTCAAGCAATTGCAAGGGGGAGAGTGCGCATGGCCAGGGATTCCCCCTTCCAAGGCAGGTCTCCGCTTTACAAGCAATATAAGGCAAGTATTTATATCTTCCCATTACATGCATCAATGGCTAGTGGTTTATCCTTTGTTTATACAAACTTCCTTCAGACACTACCTTATCTCAAGGTTTCTGCTTAAATCAGCATTCCATCCTTATCAGCTAAAGCGAGGCAAGAAAGATAAAGTGGAGGCGAAAACAGCATCTCCTACAACTCTCATGTTGTTAGAATTAGAGGCCTCTCTTAATTCTGCTTCCACATTTCCCCCATTTTGTGCTTATAGCACAACTAATATTGTTAAATCTCTATTTTCATTAGACATTGTTTTTCTGTTTCCCGATTAGCGAGATCAACCTTACAAGTTTTGGTTGGTGGTAACGGTAATACATGATTAGTATGAACTGATTAGTATGAAAGCTATTTCCATTATTACACCTCTTATAACAACAATAACATTATCAACATTCCCAATATAATTCTATGATGGGGTTATTCCAGAGCCTTAATTACATAACGTGATATATCATAACTGGTACACAAGAGAAATGTTCTGTGGGCGGTATGGAAAGCATGCTTTTCAATTTGATATATATTTTGGAGTACATGAATTTGACCTTGTAATTCAGAGATTTTCTGTACTTCTGGTAAGAGGGAAAGCAGATTTAGGAATCAATTAGGTACTAAAATAGTCCAATTAAAGGGTATTTGGAACCTAAGGGTTAACTGTAAGACTTGGTTTGCAGGCGGATAGATAATGTAGCTGCCTGCAGCAGTAGTAAGATTAAAATGTATCTCTTGCAAAAGGGAGTTCTTAACATATATGCACCTGTCATTAGCCTGGAAAATCAGGTGCTCTGCTAGGTTTGTTCCTAGTCCCATGCCTTCCCAACAAATATTGTCATGAACCGTGACAAACTCTCCTTGTTTCAACTTACATTGAAGCTGCGGGGGCTCTAATGGCCAGAGTGTCCATTGACTTCCTATCCCTATCCGGATATCAGGTGTTATTCCAGGAGCACCGACTATAAATCAACTAGGCTCACCAGGTGGTTTAATTTCCCAAATATTGTGGTGAATTACCCAATCCCACATGCATTCTCTATTATACCATTCTGATAAGGGACGACTCATCCCCTGGCTGTTCTGTGTGGAATTAAGTGCATGTCCCTGGTATTCTGGTAAGAAATGGTGTAGATTTCTGGCCCTAGGAGAGGGTTCTGGCTGTGGATCATGAGTGGAGATAGGTGTTTAAGTCCCAGAAGGGTGGGTCTTAGGATAGACCCCTGCTATTGGCTAGTTCAGGCAGGTTCTTGCCTAGCATGATGGCTTTTATGAATCCCATTCTAAGGAGCCTTTCTCTCTCCTATGATTGTATGGGGGAGCCAAGGCACCTAACCCAGGGCTTGTGGATTCTAGTGATTTTCAAGGTGCTTAAAATTAGGCATTGCAATGCTGAGTGTTGCAATGCCTAAGTCCCTTTGTGGATCTGGGCCTAAATCTGTTACCAGTACCTTAATGGGTGGTGCTGAGAGAGTTTCCCTGGGATGGGGAAAGGGAACTGAGGCAGGGTGAATATTGCCATGGTGGGCCACAGGTGGGCATTGCAGAGGCCAACTGTGACCCACAGTTCTGGTAGACTTGAATCTTCAGGAAAGACTTGAGGGTAGTGGCCTGTGCACCATCTCTCAGAAAGAGCATTCCTAGAGAATTGCAGGGGAAGGCATCATAAAACAAGGCAGATAGATGGTTGTGGGACAATATGAGAATGTCAATCTTAGATTATTATATTAATAATTTAATACAGCTTCCTAATTTATTTTACTTTACAACTAGATGGCATGTGAAAAATGATCATAGCTACTGTGAAATCTGCAAAGCACCTGAATCTAGCTCTGATTAATCTTATTTCACGTGCACTTGAAATAAGAGCTTGTGATCAAGAGTTAACCATCTTCAGAAGTTAACTGCTTCATTTTTCTAGTAGGGATTAAAAAGGCCACATTTCAGGCTCAGTTTTTGGTTTCTGCTTCTGAGGTTCCCACCTACTTTCTTTTTAATGATACCTTGAAATAGTCTTTCTTCTAGTGGAAAAATTAGTTATGCTGCCAATTCAAAGAACTAAGACTTCAGCATTCCAAATTAAAGGAAACAATGTATATGTTTATTCCAGTTACTTGCATTACTTCTGTAAACTGAAGAATGGGTAAGAGGGTGAGAGGCATGGCTGGTTTTTGCTGGAGTCCCCCCATTCACTTCATGGCTGGGTTAATAAAAGCTCTCAATGGGAATTCGTTTCACAGTCTGTTCATGTTCCCAGTTTAGGGCTACTCTGCAGGACATTCTCAATGTTTTTCATCTCCACTGAAAGACGGTAGTATTTTCTGTTCCTATGTACAGTAAGTAATACAACAGTTTCTGGCTGTAAGACATTTCTTGATTTGCAAACAAGATTCTAACTGAGGTAGCATGCAATGAATTCTAATACGTTTACACTAAACTTTTAGGCCATCATCTTCTACTACAGTATTTGGTTTTGTCTTTTTTTTCTTTGTTCTTATTTCCCCATTCCCTTTCCCTGATTCTGTATTTCTTTCTTCCCATCTGTTCCAGTGTTCTTCCTTCTCAGCTTCTTCATCTCTGTGGACCCCTCCTCTCTTCATCTCATCCAGGGTTTTCTTCTGACCCTACCTCCTTGAACTCCATTCTTCTTTATTTATTTTTTCATCTCTTCGATATCTCACTATTCTCCTTCTTTTCAATATCCTTCTCTTTTTCTCTCTCCCTCCTTTTCTCTATGTTTTTTCTCCCTCCTTTGCCTTGATGGGGTTCTTTCATTCCCCATCTTCATCCCTCCAGTTTTTACACTCATTCTCCCAGTTGGTCTCTTCCAATAACAAAATAACTTCATCTCAAGGTTTTGCCCTTCCACAGCACAGGCACAGAGTATTACACTGTTAATACAACATAAACATAAACAGCCACAGGCATGAGAACACAATTCTGCATTAATAGGAGTGCTCGTCTGCAGTAGTAAGCCAAAAAGGACAGCATAAAAATCAATGGAGTTACTCCAGTGTACCAGTGGAGTGACAATAGTGAAGTGTTGAATTTGGCCCTATAACTTGACAACTTATTTCTGATTCACTCCAAACATCCCAGAAAATTCCTACTCTAGGATGAGTTGTGAAATTTCAAGTGGACTAGTCTCCTTTCAGGGGAGAGTAACACATGGATAACTGGCTTCATAATGGAAAGCTAGCTTCAGGGTCACAATTACTAAAATTATAAGGGAGGAAGAGTTGTCTAATGACTATTGCAGCAGCAGGTTGGAGTCAGGGTTTGGGTTCTAGTCCTGGCTATATTACTGATTTGATGTCTGATCTTGGGCAAGTCACCTACAGTCCTTCTGTATCAATGAACCTATGAGTAAAATAATATTTCCCTCTTAGGAATGCTGTGATGTTTAAGGTTAGTAAAACTAATAATTCTTGAATTATTAACCCACCATGTCATTTCTAAGACAAAGATGTAAGGTATTCCTGCACTGTACTAAACCTAATAGTATCCTTCAGCTGCACTTAGCCAAATAATCAAGTCATCTTGGGAAATATTTAATAGTGGAATATAAACACTGGGAATTGCTAAAAGAGGTTTGTGAATATCGAAGAGATCTGAGCAAATGTGCGTTGGACTCTTTCTATCCCTTTAATAATATGAGCTCAATCATGCTTGGAGTTAAGTTTGTAAGAATCTGCCTCTGTTTCCCCAGCGCTTCTTCCTTATTGTATGAAGTGAGTGAGTCAAGTTGAGTCTAGGGGATCCAGTGTCTTTTGGTATATTGCTGCTCCGATGCACCTAGGTAACAAATACAGTGAAACCTCTGCAAAAGTCTATTCTTACAAAACATCCGCACATATAAGCCCAGTTCTCCACCTTTCATTAAGCAACCAATTTTTTTGCAGGGGGAGGGGGAGGGGTGGTCCTTTGGTCATTTAAGACAAGGTTCATTGTAGAATCAAGGATGTAAGCAAAATTCTGGTTCTTTAGCCACTACTTGCAGTACAAAGGGGCATGGGTGTGGTCATGGCTCCTCCCTTATTTTCTTTCCTCCCTTTGGATAGTTCTGCTGTAGGCACTCGCCTCAGGGAGTCCTTCCTCTCAGGGATAGTCATTGGTCTTTAGTCCCCCTCTCCCCTTTCACAAGGCTGGTCACAACTACCCTCTCTAAAATAAATAGTTAAAATTCAGCATTGAATCTTAGTGAACGGTAACTGGGTATGATCAGTACACAGTTATTGCTAACCTCACCTGCTGTTCTCTAAATGGTTCTTGGCTTGCAATGGAAAAATGGAGATGACTTCTGGATAAACGATGTCACATGGCAGCACTTGGCTTACCAGCAAGTATTCACAGACTTAGCAAGTATTTAAGTCTAAGATGGACTTTCTATTCAAAGAGCAGCATTGCCTGCATTGTTTAGGTACCAGAATAGGCTATTTAATAAACAAAAGCCAAGTTCTGCTCTGTTACACTTGTGTAAAACTGGAGTAACTCCACTGAAATCATTGGACTTATTCTGGTTTGACATAAGTGTAAAAGAAGACCTGGCTTAAGGCATCTTTTTGGTTATTCTATCTCCCTCTGATCACAACACACCCTGGAACTTTTAGTTTAGAAGGATCCATATGGCCATTTAGTGCATGGCAGGCTAGCGTACTGCAGATTTACACCCCCAGCATGCCATGCACTAAATTGCACTATATAGAAGCCCCTCCTCTTTAAAACAAACAAATCACACTATTGGAAGTAAATTTCATGCAGTGTCTTATTTTAATCATTTTTCTGACTACCTGGAAAGGCCATAGAGCCAAATTCAACTCTTAAGTTATACCAATGCAATCGTACTGTGATGGGATATAGAAGCCCCCACCAGCATGAAGGAATTAAGGAACTGTTTTGGTCTCAAGTGCCCCCCCCCAACACCACACCTGCAAATCATGCCAGAACTGGAGGAGGAGTTATAAGAAGTTCAGAAGGGGACAACCCTGGGAAGGGAACAGGGAGCTGGAGGTCTGACAGCTAACTGTGCTTCAGCCTTTGCAGAAGGAGGACATAGGTCCCCGAGTTAAGAAGGGGAAAGAGACAAACTTGTACTGGGAACCCAGTGAACTCTGAGGTGCATGAGGATGCTTTCAAGGCTCTCTAAAGTAATAGAGGCCAATATCCTGATAAAAGCTGCCTACGGGTTTTCTTTTCCTTTGTGTTTATTTTAACCTCATTTGCTATTTGTTTGGTTGGTGGTTTGCTTGTTTTTGTGATGGTGGGGTTTGTTTGTAGCTGTTTAGAGACCCTTTGACTTCCCAGCAGAGTTTGAGATTTGGAGAGGCTGCAGAATCAGGCCCAATATCAGCAATGTACACAGTATACACATACACACTGTAATTCACTTATACAAATTATAGAGAGAATTGACTTAAACGCAGCTTTCCACACAGATATAGCACACACTGTCTCTAATACATTTTGACAATAGAGGGTAAGCTTCTTTTGACTTATTCTTGCTGAAAATGCAAGCTGACAGTTTATTCATGATCTTAAACCACTCCCTTAGACTTTTATAAGTCACATCCTTCCACAAAGATTCATACTAGCTTTCTTTGAGACTTTCAGCTGGTATGACTTATATATGGATTTTCTTTCTCTGACAAGGGAAGCTAAAACCTACTTCTCCAATGAATCTAAAAGTGAAATTCAGTACTTTTTTTTGTCAGACTGTTTATCATTTACTCAGATCCATTTCCTTCGGAAAAGGTTTGTCTTTGTATGACAGGCATATAAATAGGTTTCATTATAGTAGTCTAGTCACTGCTGCAACTTAGTCTGGAGATAAAAAGGAATTCATTTTCTAGATTTTTTCCCCCCCTGAATGTGAGCTCTATATTATCAGAGTTCTTAACATAAAAAGAATAGAAATAATTCAAACTGATATACTCTATCAGACTTCATGTTAGTGATGGAGGGCCCAGTCCTACTCCCAATTAATTCAATCAGAGCAGAATCAACTTAGCTAAGCCTCAGCAACTTAGCTTTATGGTGTCCCCTAGGCTGTGTGGCCTCAAGCAATTGCCTTTCTTGCTATTCACTAACACCGGCCCTGGCTTTTATACACAGAAACAGTTGTTGTGGCACAGCTGGACTGTGGAGTTTTTATAGCATGTTGGAGGGGCCTCAAAGAAAAAGGTTGAAAACCCCTGCACTAAGGAACTTTTAAGTGCATGTCAGCAGGGTCCACAAGGGCCAGTTAGTGCACACCACGCTAGTGCAGGCAAATATTTATACCCCTTTGGTGTAAGTTAAAGCACTGGGCAGACATGTCCTGAGTATTTTCCAGTTGACTACAATGGAAGCAGGAGCAGACCCACTCTGTCTGAGATCATGGGTGTTTTTTTGGTTTTTTTTAAGTAATGTCACAGAATCACAGGACTGGAAGGGACCTCGAGAGGTCATCTAGTCCAGTCTCCTTCGCTTATGGCAGGACTAAGTATTATCTAGACCATCCTTGACAGGTGTTTATCTAACCTGTTCTTAATCTCCAATGATGGAGATTCCACAACCTCCGTAGGCAATTTATTCCAGTGCTTAACCACTGTGACTATTAGGAAGTTTTTCCTAATGTCCAACCTAAACCTCCCTTGCTGCAATTTAAGCCCATTGCTGCTTGTCCTATCCTCAAAAGGTTAAGAACATTTTTTCTCCCTCCTCCTTGTAACAATCTTTTAAGTATATACTTGAAAACTGTTATCGTGTCCCCTCTGTCTTCTCTTTTCCAGACTAAACACACACAATTTTTTCAATCTTCCCTTGTAGGTCATGTTTTCTAGACGTTTAATCATTTGTTGTTCTTCTCTGGACTCTCTCCAATTTGTCCACATCCTTCCTGAAATATGGCACCCAGAACTGGACACAATACTCCAGCTGAGGCCTGATCAATGCAGAGTAAAGTGGAAGAATTACTTCTTGTGTCTTGCTTACAACACTCCTGCTAATACATCCCAGAATTATGATAGGTTTATTTTTTGCGAAACATCATTATACTGTTAACTCATATTTAGCTTGTGGTCCACTATGACCCCCAGATACCTTTCCACAGTACTCCTTCCTAGGCAGTCATTTCCCATTTTGTATGTGTGCAACTGATTGTTCCTTCCATTTAGGAAGGAACAATCTTTGCATTTGTTCTTATTTAATTTTATTCTATTTACTCCAGAACATTTCTTCAATTTGTCCAGATCATTTTGAATCCTCCAAAGCACTTGCAACCCCTCCCAGCTTGGTATCATCAAAGAACTTTAGAAGTGTACTCTCTATGCCATTATCTAAATCATTGAAGATATTGAACTGAACTGGACCCAGGACCAATCCCTGCAGGATCCCACTTGATATGCCCTTCCAGCTTGACTGTGAACCACTGATAACTACTCTCTGGGAATGGTTTTTCAACCAGTTTTGCACCCACCTTATAGTAGGGAAATGCAACCTAGATGGAGCTAATTTGTTTGAGGTCATGTAAGACGGTATCAAAAGTAGGTCTGTCAAGCAATTAACAAAATTAATCACAATGAATTCCATGATTAATTGAGGTAAATAATAATGAAAAACCATTTAAATATTTTTGGATGTTTTCTACATTTTGAAATATACTGATTTCAATTACAACACAGAATACAAAGTATAGTGCTCACTTTATATTTATTACAAATATTTGCACTGTAAAAAAAAGTAGTATTTTTCAATTCACCTCGTACAAGTACTGTAGTGCAATCTCTATCATGAAAGTGCAAATTACAAATGTAGATTTGTTTTCTTACATAACTGCTCTCAAAAACAAAAACAAAACAAAACTTTATAGGAATGGTGGTTGAAGATGAAGGGACCTATAAATCTTTAGCACATCTGGCACATAAATATTTTGCGACACCAGCTACAACAGTGCCATGCAAATGCCAGTTCTCACTTTAAGGTGACATTGTAAACAAGAAGTGGGCAGCATTATCTCCTGCAAATTGTAAACAAGTTTGTTTGTGCGAGTGATTGGCTGACCAAGAATTAGGACTGAGTGGACTTTTAGGTTCTAAAGTTTTCAATTGAAAAATAAAACAATGCAGTTTTTTGTATATAATTCTACATTTGTACGTTCAACTTTCATGATAGATTTCACTACCGTATTTGTATGAGGTGAACTGAAAAATACTATTTCTTTTGTTTATCATTTTTACAGGGCAATTTGTAATAAAAATATAAAGGGAGCACTGTACTCTTTGTATTCTGTTATAATAGAAATCGATATTTGAAAATGTAGAAAAATATCTGAAAATATTTAATAAATTTCAATTGGTATTCTATTGTTTAACAGTGCAATTAATTGTGATTAATTGAGTTAATCACATGAGTTAACTGCAATTAGTTGACAACCCTAATCAAAAGCTTTAGTAAAGTCAAGATATACCATGTCTATAGCTTTCTTTGACAGGGTAACAAGCCTTATGGATAGGGGGAAAGTGATCAGGCTGGTTTGACACCATTTGTTCTTGACAAATCCATGCTGACTGTTACTTATCACCTTATTATCTTCTAGATGTTTGCAAATTAATTGCTTAATTATTTGCTCCATTGTCTTTCCAGGGACAGAAGTTAAGCTGACTGGTCTGTAAATCCCCAGGTTGTCCTTATTTCCCTTTTTATAGATTGGCACTGTATTTGTCCTTTTCCAGTCTTCTGGAACCTCTCCTGTTTTCTATGACTTTTCAAAGATAAATCGCTAATGGCTCAGATATCTCCTCAGTCAGCTCCTTGAGTATTACAGGATGCATTTCATCAGGCCCTGGTGACTTGAAGACATCTAATTTGTTTAATTAATTTTTAACTCGTTCTTTCCCTGTTTTAGCTTCTGATCCTACATCATTTTCCCTGTTATTCACTATGCTGGTGTGTTATGGTTGCTTATGTTTGCCAAACTTTAACTGTTGAAGCTGACACTTTTCATGCTGGATGTCTGCTTCCAACTTGTTTTAGGATTATTTATTTTTTAAGTTTCTGCTAAACCAGTTCTGCTGTTTCTGAGTACTGAGATCAGGGAGAACATTTAAAACTATTTTGTTGAGAATCTCTGCATTGGTTCAGGGACTTGAAGTTTGGCAGGAGGAATTATCCCAGTGTCAGGCATGTGCCTTTTGCTATTCCCATGGAGGAAAAAAAAATGCCCAAATTGGGCAAATGATAAGCTTCTGAAAAAATCTCACTTGTGCTCAGTAGAGACCTGCTAGAGTTTGGCAGCGAAATTCTCCAAAGATTCTTTGTCCTGAGCATGCTCCACCCCATACAGCTCCTACATGTAACTGGATGGCTCATATTCCATCCCAGGGCTGCAAGGCCTAAGCAGGGCTTTTTCTTTCCCTGCCAGAGGCTACTGTGGTACTAGGCACAAGAGCAGAGACTTTCTGTGCACTCAATGGTCCTACTGCCACTGAGAAGGAAAGAGCGGTCTACTTTGAATTCAGAGAGGTGAGGACTGGATGGATGGGAAACCAGGAAAACACAAGAGGGGAGGGGATTACAGGAGTCAGAAAAGGGAGGGAACAAAGGTGGAGGGGAGCAAGGGCTGAGGAATGGCCAGAGGTCTTAGATAGGAGCAGCAGGAGAGTGGGCAGGAGTGAAGTGGTGCTCTGGTGGTAGATAGGAGCAGTGGGAGGGTGAGGGAAGTTGAACAGTTGCAGAGGGAGTGGGGAAGCAGGAACCGGGGGACTGGGGGGAGATGGTGGATAGGAGGTTAGTGTGATGGGGCAGCAGCCAGAGGAATGAGGTGGCCAATTGGATGTGAAGAGAGGGGGATGGGCTGAGATACAAGGGCAGAAGTGTCTATAAACACACTCCCTTTTACAATCTAGAATTGAACTTGAGAGTGCTGAGTCTCTGCTTTCCTCTGCCAAAAATACTGTGTCCCATTCCCATCTAGTGGCAGGACTAGAGAAGATAACAGCCTACTACTGCGAGGCAATTTGCTCAAGTGGTGGAGGCCTGGAGCAGATCTAAAGGTCTGAAACCTGCTGGTGAACCAAACTGGAGGTCAATATGGTTCCATAAGATGGAATTTTTGTTGTTTCAGTCTTAAAAGTATTCAAATTTACATTAAAACAAACTGCATTAATCAAACACTCAGAAGTTAACAAAATGCCAGAACTAAGGCCGTCTGTGCAACCTTTTCAGCCCGCTTATACCTATTCATTATGATACAGTCTTTGAGTACATAATTGGATACTATCTTTGTTCTTCTCACTTTTAGTACACCATATGAACTGCACTATGGGATGAATCACGGGTTGTGCAGTGATCAAGGCTTGTCTGTAGGATCCCTGACACATTTCTTTCGTAAGTTGGAAGGTGTGTAATGAATAAGAGTGGATTGCTGAAAAAGAAAAGATGGTCTCAGAGAAAAGTAGGACTAGAAGGGAACCTTGAGCAGTCACCTAGTCCATCCCCCTGTACTGAGGCAGGACCAAGTATAGCTAGACCATCCCTGAAAGGTGTTTGTCTAACCTGTTCAGAATTGCCTTCTATGTCATGGAGTCCAGTATTTCACTATCCCTAATAAATGGAAAGTTTTTCCTAATCTCAGTCTCCCTTGCTGCAGATTAAGCCCATAAATTCTTGTCTTTCCTGCAGTGGATATGGAGAACACTTGATCACCATTCTCTAACAGCCCTTAACATATTTGAAGACTTATCAGGTCCCCTCTGTCTTCTTGTCTCAAGACTAAACATGTCCAGTTTTTTAAACCTTTCCTCAGGCCAGGGTTTTCTAAACATTTTATCATTTTTGTTGTGCTCCTCTGGACTCTCTCCATCTTGTCCACATCTTTCCTGAAGTGTGGTGCCCAGAATTAGATACGGTACTCCAACTGAGGCCTCCCCAGTGCAGAGTGGAGCAAGAAAACTACCTCCCATGTCTTACATATGGAATAGTAGTTGTTTTTTTACAACTGCATCATAATGTTGATTCAGTCAATTTGTGATCCACTATAACCTCCAGATCATTTTCAGTAGAACTACTGCCTAGCCAGTTATTCCTCATTTTGTAGTTGTTGGGTTTTTTCCCTTCCTAAGTGTTGTACTTTGCACTTATCTTTATAGAATTTCATCCTGATTTCAGACCAATTCTCCAATTTGCCAAGGGCTGTTTTCAATTCTAATTCTGTCCTCCAAAGTGCTTACAACCCCTCAAAGCTTGGTGTCATCTGCAAATTTTATATGGTCTCCATTCCCTTATCCAAATCATTAATGAAAATATTGAATGAATAGTACAAGACCCAGGACAGTCCCCTGAGGAACCCCACTAGATATGTCCTCCCAGTTTGATAGTGAGCCATTTACAAACTACTCAACCAGTTGTGCACCCACCATAAAGTAACTTCATCTAGACCTCACTTACCTTCAGCACTGGGCAAACTGGTTGAAACTATAGTAAAGAACAAAATCATTAGAAACATAGATGAACATAGTATGTTGGGGGAAGTCAACATGGTTTTTTTAAAAGGAAAATCATGCCTCACCAATCCACTAGAATTCTTTGAGGGGGGTCAACAAGCATGTAGACAAGGGGGATCTAGTGGATATAGTGTACTTAGATTTTCAGAAAGCCTTTGACAAGGTCCTTCACCAAAGGCTCTTTAGCAAAGTAAGCTGTCATGGGATAAGAGGGAAGGTCCTTAATGCATTGGTAACTGGTTAAAATATAGGAAACAAAAGGTAGGAATAAATGGTCAGTTTTCAGAATGGAAAGAGGTAAATAGTGGTGTGCCCCAGGGGTCTGTACTGGGACCAGTCCTATTTAACATTCATAAATTATCTGAAAGGGGATAAACAGTGCAGTGGCAAAATTTGCAATGATACAAAACTACTTAAGATAGTTAAGTTCCAGGCAGACAAAATGGAAGATGAAATTCAATGTTGATAAATGCAAAGTAATGAACATTGGAAAACAATCTCAACTATACATATAAAATGATGGGGTCTAAATTAGCTGTTACCACTCAAGAAAGATCTTGGAGTCATTGTGGATAGTTCTCTGAAAACATCCACTCAATGTGCAGTGGCAGTCAAAAAAGCAAACAGAATGTTGGGAGTCATTAAGAAAGGGATAGATAATAAGACAGAAAATATATTGCCGCCTTATAAATCCACGGTAACCCACATCTTGAATACTGCATGCAGATATGGTCACCCCAGCTCAAAAAAGATGTATTGGAATTGGAAAAGATTCAGAAAAAGGCAACAAATTATTAAGGGTATGGAACAGCTTCCATCTGAGGAGAGATTAATAAGACTGGGACTTTTCAGCTTGGAAGAGATGACTAATGGGGGGATATGATAGGGGTCTATAAAATCATGACTGGTGTGGAGAAAGTAAATAAGGAAGTCTTATTTAGTCCTTCTCAAAACACATGAACTAGGCTCACCAAATGAAATTAATAGGCAGTAGGTTTAAAAACAAACATCACACAGTGCACAGTCAACCTGTGGAACTCCTTGCCAGAGGACGTTGTGAAGGCCAAGACTATAACAGGGTTCAAAAAAAGAACTAGATAAATTCATGGAGGATAGGTCCATCAATGGCTATCAGCCAGGATGGGAAGGGATGATGTCCCTAGCCTCTGTTTGCCAGAAGCTGGGAATGGGCAACAGGGGATGGATCACTTGATGATTACCCATACTGTTCATTCCCTCTGGGGCGCTTGGCACTGGCCACTGTTGGAAGAGAGGATACTGGGCTAGATGGACCTTTGGCCGTTCTTATGTACCTGGTTTGCTTTTGAAACATTGCTACATGGCATTTTCATAAGAATTACTAAAAATCAAGATAACTTGTATACAAATTCCCCCTTATTCACTAGGCCAGCATCCCTGTCAAAGTAGTAATTTAGTTGGATTTGTCAGGAACAATTTTTAATTCCAAATGAATGTTAGTTATTACTTAACTCTATTATTCATCCAGGTGCTTACAAATTATTTAGTTGGTTCCAGTATCTTTCTAGGTATAGACCAGTCAGCCTTGCTTCAGTAATTCCTTGGGTCCTATGTTGGGTCCCTAGATACTATGTTTGCTCTTCTCCAGTCCTCTGGGACCTCAACTGCCCCCTAGGTGTTCTCAAAGATAATCACTCATGGTTCCAAGATTGCTTTAGCTAGTTTCTTAAGTACCCTATGGTGATGTGTTGATGTGTCAAGCTGGGCACCCAAAATTAGTGCACAACTTTTACAATTCTGACTTTGTGCCTTGGTTCCCCTGCTATTAAAGAAAAAAAAATCAGATCAGTGCCACCTAATCTCTCAGGTGTGCTGTGTGGATAAACTCATTAAGGGTTATGAAACACCGTGATACTATGGTGACAGCATCACAGAAATGCCCATGAGGAAATTAGTAATTTTATCTTCAGTGCAGGGGTTGGGTAGTGTGCATCAAATAAGCGTAGGGCTACACCCTGAATAAGGAGAAGAAGAAATATTGAATAACTACCCATTCACTCAATAAGACAGGACTCCTGTGATCATGTAGTAATGGGTTATATCTTAATGCATAATACAAGAGGGCCAAATTAACATTGTACAGTCAACTTTAGTTCTGACATTTCCTAACTTTTGAGTGCTTGACTTTGCGACCTTAATGTTCCTTAAACACTTTATTTTTGGATGTAATATTAAATATATGGTGGACCAGATCCTCAGCTAGTAAATCAGTGTAGCTCCATTGCACCCCTTGCAGTTATGACAATTTGCATCAGCTAAGGATGCAGCCTGTTGTTCCTGTCACTTAAAATGTTAACCTCAGGAATTCTTTAGACTTTTCTTTATATTGAATATCCTATATATCTACTTGGTAGTGTTACTGTCTCTTTATTTTGGTCTTTTTTCTATATAAATTGACACATTCAATAAAAAGATTATGAACACCAGAAACATTCCCGCATTCACAAACAGTTAAAACACACACACGAGGTCCTGAGCTGCAAATTTCTCCTTTTCATTCAAGAATATTAGAACTATTACCAACAGGGATCCACTTGATGATGAAACTCTTGAAACCTTCAGTATTATGAGGTGTAAGGCTGTCATGAAACTCTCCACCCTATACTGCAAATTACTTTATATCTTGCTACATTCCAAACTACATGACTCTATTGCTTTCCATGGGATGGTTACTAATTTTAAAATGAAGGTACTTACTGCAAAAGTAACCACTGCCAATAAGTTATCATGTATTTAAAACACTTAACTGTATCAAAATATATGGCAGATGTGCAATTTAAGAAGAATCATGTTCTGTTCCACTTTTGAACCTGTAGATAACACTATCAATTAAGAAAGAAATTAGTATGATTCTTGCTATTCACCTATAGGTGTCTTTAATTTTTTATTTCTCCCCCCCGCCCCCAGTATTATCCTGTTTCCTTGATTTCCCTAAAGGAACAGTCTTGTTTTCTAGTGAGATAGGAGGAAAGCTTATGGTATACAAATTCATTTTAAACAATGCCCATTAGAAGGTACCTTCAATCTAAAAAAAAAAAAAGGCAAAAAAAAGCAGTATAAGTTACAAACTGAGATTGCATTTGCAAAGCTTAACGGTTCAGTGAAAACAGCATCCCAAGAGTGGCAGCATGTTTGGAAATGCTGGACAAGCTGTATACAGGATAATCGATGTGAGCATTCCCAACACTCTCCATTGTTGTTTTATTATTTTTCACTGACATAAGGGATAATTGGTAACGAAATTTGTCACAGTTTGGTGAGCAATAGAGAATTGAAGCTGTAGAATATTTACACCATCTATCTGTTTTTACCCTTGTTAGGTTTTGGTGCTATATAGCTTTGGCTCTGTTTTGTTTAACCGGTTGAACTTCTCGAGTAAATTTCCTCAGTGGAAGCCATGTGTGCGTATGAGCTCTGGGGTTGTCTGAAATTTTACACCTACTAAGAACTGGTTGTGGAACAAGCTAGTGTCGATATTTGAATGGTGATTTGCATTTTGGGTGGCTGTTGGGGGGAAGAAATTGATTTTTAAGGAAAATGAAAAAAATGACTTGTGTTTTGCTGGGGGGGAGCACTGAACTTTTGTGAAAAAAAAGAAAGAAGACAGTTTTTGGTGTCTTTGACATGTTTGTGAATGAATTCAGGCAAAGAAATTATTAGATTTTCTCTGTTTGCCTAGAATCAAAGAGAGTATTTATATTTTTTAAGTATTTACTGCCCGAAAGAGTGGACCTCTATTTTGTCTTTGTTTTGGTGTTATTGTTGTTTTTATTTTCATGAGATGGTCTGATTTGACAGCGAAAAAAAAAAATTGTTGCAATGCAGATACTTGTTTCAACTTAGAGTACAAAGTGTTAGTGTTATATTAGAAAAAAAATATAATACTACAGTAGTACATTTCATTTCTAAGAGAAAGAAACTACATTGGCCAAATCTTTTAATTGAGAATTGTTGTTAAAATTTGCATACTGACAGTCTTTGTACAAGGGATCTTCTGGCTACCTCAGACTTTTTTAGCCAGAGCTGGGGGGATGGTGGAGCTATTGGACTAAGAGTTATATTAAGTGAACTTCAAAAGTGGGGTGTGCTGTCCTGGCTTGTTCTTCCAAAGTTCAATCCTGTGACTATCAACAGTGATCGTGGAATTCATTTTTACTGGACAGATTGTACAGGAGTTATGTGCAACTCACTGCCCTCACCACCCAGAATTTTAAAAAAATAAACTGCCCAGATTTGTGCTGAAAAAAAAACTTAAGGGCCAGAGATGCCTCTTTTTGGCACTGAGGTGTATGAGAACCATTCCGAAAAGAGCAGCTATATTACAGGTGATATGTGCTGAAAACCTCCCCTGTAGGATGCTAAACCTCGATTGTTTATAAATCCTAGTATATGTTTCCCTCCCCTAATTGATTTACCTGACACATTGCCTATCCAGTTTTTTCTACATACCCAGATTGCTCAAGGGGCTACGACTAGACTTTGGCCCACTGCCCTTACAGCGTCAGGAGTACCCTCTGATCTGGTTACCAAAGGTTCAAAGAATCTCTGAATTGCAAGGGCAAACAGAAGAATGTGTGAAAAGTTATTACGACCTTGCAATGAACACACAGAATTTACCAGTCTCCTCCCTACAGAAAATTTTACTTCTGACTGGTCTCCCCTGTAAATACGTAAATTTCCTCTATTTTTGCCTGCATAAATCTCTACTTGCCATGAGTACAATTCCAGGTCACAGTCAAATCAACTAGATTAATATTTTTCACTTCTCTCTCCAGCTCAAAAATAGCCATGAAAATAAAGACACCTTGTCTGTCAAGTATACTCAGCCTAAGAATTACCAACCATCAGTTATGCATATACATAAACATCTCTAACATAGGGTTTTGGGGGAAAAAAATCAGTAAAATTTTGGAGGCATAGCAAAGCATACAATACAATTAGAAAGATGAATGAAACAGCATAGACTGATTCATTGGTAGTATGCGGGGACACAGAGGTTGAGCTCTGTGGCTACAACCCTCCTTTTTCAGTTTCAATAACCAGAACAAAATAAAAGGATACCCATTTTTGGTATCTGCTTTCATACAGAGAGAGCTAGTAGGCAATTATACAGGTCCTGTTCTCTCCAAATTTTAGCAGCAGAGCAGGATTTTATTTTTAACTTTGCAGGGGAAATCACCATGGTAACATAATGAACTATGAGAGTGAGCTATCTGACTGATGTTATGGTGAACAAGCATTGACAGGAAAGGCAGAGATAAAATTCATACCATTCCAAAGCTGGGCTTAGTTCACCTAGTAGCTGAGGTCAGCAAGTCTCACTTTCCAGACACTATCATGAGATGTACTTATCCCCAGGAAGAAAGAAACATGTCTTAAAGTGTAAATTTCCCTCTTTGGTCACCTAAAACAAACTAATGAAGAGGTGTACTTTGCATGTCAGTGACATGGAGTGATAAGCAGGAACACTGGAGAACTGTAAATGCACATGACAGCTGAACAAATGCCTGGACCATGAATCTTTCATTCTAGCGAGTATCACCACCCCCAACACTATACAGCTGTTAGGGTTTCTGAGCATTTCAGGTGCAAACCCCTGTTTTCATGGAGGTATCACTCACCTTTAAAACTTTGCCCCAGATGAAAATGTACATGACAAACTGAAGAAGAAATATTCCCAAGTGGAGGCTTTGTAACTTCAAAGGAAGCCATTTCAATGAGTGACTGACTAGGGAATAAAAATATCACCAACCTGGTACCTAAACTGAAATCTTGCTACCTATGTTCCTTTTCTTGTTCAAATAGTGCCTGCACTGTGACTGGATCATCATGTGCATTCTGGCTCTTTACAAGGCCTTCTAAGCAACTCTTGGCTTCCAAGTTTGGAGTTTGCTGGCACATAACAATGAGCTTTCTCAAACATAATTCATTTTCTGTTCTGTTACACAGGGTTTCCACTTTTTCTTTATTAACCTTTTCTTCTATCTACATTTGAATAGGCATGCTGAGTACTTTTCATCCACTGATCTCAAAGCCCTTTACACGTCAATTCCAGTACTCTCAAAAACCCACTGGGGTCAAAGCTAGGAGTAGAACCCACAAGCCTCAGCTCCCCATCCCCTGCTTTAAACAGGGAACAAAACTTCTGCTGTAAAGTTGTCTGAATGAAATTGAAAGGAGACCAACATAACCACTTTTAAGTAAGTTCAAGTATGACAGCAATACAGATGTTAAAACAACACCTCCCCACAATGACCTTGCATGACCATTTGAGCCTCGCTTCTATTTTTCATTAACACAAAGCAAACACTAAACTCGCATTACCTCACCGAAAAGCCCAAAGGAAACCAAGTTTGATGTTGGATCAACTCTGGCCATGTGGTGGTTTATTGCTATGGTACTGAGACCTCAGGGACCGTGCACATTCTTCTCGTAACTTCTTCACCTGCCAGCATTCTGAGTTCTACTCCAAAATTATGTGAAGGAAATAACTGACTTGTAGGGGAAAAGAAAAGTCCTGATAGAGTTCTTGCACATGATTCTCAGCAGAGCTAACCCAACACGGACTATGTCCTTTTGCAATGTGGCTTTGCTCTACTGGGAACATAAGCGACTTTCCTGATGTACCAACAGCACAAGAAGACTGCACAGGAAGTCACGGCGTAAGTGGCTTTCCTGAAGCCTGTGCTCCCTCATGGATAAGGAGTGCAGTGAAGTAGTGAACTACTAAGAAAGAAAGGAGGTGAGGGACAAAGGAGAAAAGAATAGGAAAAATAATTGTCTATAGAATGAAAAAACATTCCAGCTGAAACATGTTGTGTGCATTTATTTTCAAAGATTGTTGGGAAAGACTTTCTGGTCAAAATCTTTGATAGCTTTTCTTCCTTCTGTCTCCATCTTTCTGCTGCAATTGTCACACTTCAGGTAGTATACCTAAAGTGCTTTTGACAGACTTTATGGCCTTGTCTACACTAGAAAAACTAGTAACAGCTACAGCAACTGCTAGCCATAGTGCTTCTGCAGTGGTGCTAGCAATGGAGTAAGTACTAGTCTATTCCAGGCTCAAGTGTTTTAACCACTGTGTCACAAAAACCTGCACTAACAGCTGCACCCTTCTTGGATACTGCTGTAATATAGGTAGTAGTTTTTCCTAGTGTAGGTATGCCCCATAGGAAGAAATGTAGCCTTGTGATAAAGTCAACACTCGAGTTCTAATCCTTGCTCTTCCACAGACTTCCTGCGTGATCTTGGGCAAGTCACTTAAAACCAGACTTCTAAAGTTTTATATAGATGCTTAAAGATAGGTGCCTAGGCACCTAACTCCCATTGAAATAAATGAGAGTTCTTAACTGCAAAATTAGAAAAATAATACAATGCACTGAGCCAGGGGCGGCTCTACGTTTTTGGCCGCCCCAAGCAGTCATGCACGGGAGGCGCCCCGGAGCCGCGGGAGCAGCGGACCTCCCGCGGGCATGACTGCAGAGGGACCGCTGGACCTCCCCGCGGCTGCGGACGGCTCGCGGGTCCGGCGGCTCCGCTTGAGCTGCCGCAGTCATGCCTGCGGGAGGTCCAGCCGAGCCGCGGGACGAGCGCCCCTCCGCAGTCATGCCTGCGGCAGGTCCGGTCGTCCCGGGGCTCCCGTGGACCTCCCGCAGGCATGACTGCGGCAGATCCGCCGCCGGGCCAGCCTGCCGCCCCCCCCCGGCCGCAGGGGACGCCCCCTAGATTTTGCCGCCCTAGGCACCAGCTTGTTTTGCTGGTGCCTAGAGCCGCCCCTGCACTGAGCATACAAGAGACCACTGACTTCTCATGTATAGACTCAGATTCAACAGTGTGTCAGATATATTACACTGGAGGAATTTCTTTAGAGCTCCACTCTGTTTCTGGAGTAGGAGTATCAGTTCTTTTTATCCCCCTTTGCTTCAGTGCAGTTGTGAGTGTCCAGGGTGCAAAGCATAGCAACAACCCTGAAGTACTAGGTAGTTATGGATTTGTTAGGGCTCGTCTATATGGCAGAGATAGCATGCAGTAAGCCAAAATGTAATTCTACAGTGCACCAGCTTGTTGTGCATAACTTGCCATGTAGAAAAGCCACTAGAATGGGTTTACCTCAGAGGTGCATTGTAAGGCTAGGGTTCATTAATGATATGGTGCTTTGGGATATGTGCAAAGTATTATCATTTTATTCACAGATCCCAATTCCATTAGGCCAATGTCACTTGCTTGTTCCAAGTGTCCGATTTCACCTGTATTTATGCATATCTGAGGAAAAACCCTACAGACTGATGGTAGCGGGAAAATATTCAAGAACCAATTAGAGGTCTCATAAAAAAGGTATTTTCTGTTATGTCCTTGCTGTTGAAGGGTATGGGATCTCCCACCAAAAGTTTCTAGCAGTCTCAATGCAGATCAGCAGTATAAGATCTTGCAGCAGGCATTTCATTATGGTAATCCCATGAACCAGGGATTCCCAAACTTGTTCCACTGCTGGTGCGGGGAAAGCCCCTGGCAGGCCGGGCCGGTTTGTTTACCTGCCGCGTCCGCAGGGTAGGCCAATCACGGCTCCCAGTGGCTGCGGTTCACTGCTCCAGGCCACTGGGAGCCTCGATCGGCCTACCCTGCGGACGCGGCAGGTAAACAAACTGACCCGGCCCACCGGGGCTTTCCCCGCACCAGCAGTGGAACAAGTTTGGGAATAACTGTGATGGACGAATGAGACAGAGAAGATCCTGAAGTTTTATGGATGGAGATCTCCTATGAGATATTTCCCAGTGATACTTTAGTAGAGTAATGATATAGGACTTGCAAGAGAAGTTCCCTTTAGGTGAAATCAGGCCCGCTGACGGGGTGGGGGCAAAGAGGGCAATTGCCCAGAGCCCAGGCAATTTAAGAGGGCCCAGGGGTCCCTGGCCACCATCATCACCGGCAGCAGCACAGCAGGGCTAAAGCAGGCTTCCTGCCCGCCCTCGCTCATGCTCCATGCCGCTCCCTGAAGCGGCTGGCACCATCCCTGTGGCCCCTGAGGGGGTGGGGAGTCTCCACATGCTGCCCCCGCCCTGAGCACTAATTCTACAGCTCCCATTGGCCAGGAACTGCAGCCGATGGGAGCTACAGGGGCGGTGCCTGGGTCCCCTGCCTAGGAGCAGCTTCCAGAGGGCATGTGCCGGTTGCTTTTGGGAGCCGCCCAAGGTAAGTGCTGACCCCCTGATCCCCTCCTTCTCCCAACCCACCTACCCCAGCCTAGAGCCCGTGCCCTGCACCCAAACCCCCTCTCAGGCCTTCACCAGCACCCCCCCCCCGCACCCAAACTCCCTCCCAGTGCCCAACCCCTCACCCCCTCCTGCACCCTACCCCCTGCCCCAGCCTGGTGAAAGTGAGTGAGGGTGGGGGGAGAGCAAGAACAGAGGGAGGGGGGATGGAGTGAGCAGGGGCAGGGACTCAGAAGGGGTGGGATGGGACAGGCCTCATGGAAAGGGCAGGGCAAGGGTCTTCACGATTAGACAGTTGGCAACCCTACTGGGTGGGCATGTGAAAGCCCTGGCTGTACTGGAAGAGTGTGCCCAGTAGTGCAGCTGGCAGCTTGCTGGGCACCAGCCAGTGCTAGCACAGCACTGCCCAAATGTCAGGTGGACCATGTCCACACAGGCGCGGCTTGTGGATGCTTCGGGGCCCATTGACTGTTCTGCCCTGGGGCCTGGAATTGCTGTCCGCGGGCCTGGGTGAAATTGATTAACATGCAATATAGTCTGAGCCCTGGCCATTCATACAGATGATTAAGTCCTTAAGCAGCTTGCTTATTATTTCTTCTTTGCCTTTAATACATATTAAAAATGAGAGTACAAATAACATTAATGAATAACCAGAAATCCACAATACAAGTGAATGTCTGTACTCTTAAAACAGGTCTCAGATCCTCCCGGCACACAGTTATTGCTGTAAGTTCCAGTTCAGAGAGAACTTACAGCCTGTAAACAGAACACACACTGCTGATTCATCAGGTTGAAAGCTGTAGAAATTAAGTTATTGAACTATAGTAATATATGCATTATGTATGCCAGGATTTCTTCTATGGTTGAGATGGTGTTATTTATAAAACCTTCCCATGTGTGCATGTGTAAAATTCTAAGTACCTGTTTTATTTTTCCTCTGTAAAACAGATATATGAATCCTGGTCTTCTTACAGAAGACTCTAACAACATCTTTGGGGATCGTGTTTCATACTGAATATGAATAAACCAAAGATAAATAGTAATGTTGCTACAACTCTGTGATAACACTGACCCCAGGAATATAATGGACTATCTGAAGGCCAATAAAGTAATCCCATTAACACAATATTCTCAGTGTAGGATATTTGATACAAGATGACACAATCGGTTACAAATATTTTGCATATAGTTCACGTAAAGAAAAAAAAATCCATGTGAGCAACAATGAATGAGGTGTGTAACTATGGGACCAATCTGCATGGATTGCAATTGGACAGTGGGAACTGTTACTGATTGTCTGGCAGTTTAACCCTTAGTACCTGGCTGTGCATACTTACTGCACAACTATAGATGATACCACCCTTAATACTGGACTATCTATTCTTTGCTGAAGCATGAAGCAATGTTGTGAAGTTGAAACATTGAGTTGAATCACATCATGAATCCCAAGGAAACCTAGGCTAAAAATGTATTCCATATTCAGTAAGTGTTTGGATTAAGAAAGGGTAATAATGAGAAAGTTAATGTCCGGTTTGCAACCTTTGCACCCTAGCACCATAGAAATCCCAAAAACTAAGGCCTTGTCTACACTGCAAAAAATTCGCCAAAAGGCAGCTTTTGGCAATGAAACAGTGGAGTTATATACAGGGCAATGCCACTTTTGGTAACAAAACTGCTCAGTTTCAGGGACAAAATAAAACCATCTTGACAAGAGTCATAGGGCTTTTTACACAAAAGTTGTGTCACCAAAGTGCCAATGTAGACACCACACTTGATTTAATTGCTATAAATGGCCGCCAGAAGGTGTCCCACGATGCCCATCTGGACCACTGTGATCAGCAGTTCCAACTCCGCTGTGCTTCAAGCCGGATAAGCAACCTTGCACCCCTCCCCTTTAAAGCCCCAGTGTGGAGAGCTCACACTGCATCTTCCCAGCTGATCATGGAAGCTCCACGTGGAGCTTCTGGATCTGCTCAGTATTTGGGGAGAGGAGGCTGTGCAGTCCCAGCTGCACTCCAGTCATAGGAATTTCCATACCAATGGGCAGATTTCTCACAATGGTGCTAAAATGACTATGATCAGGACACACTGCAGAGCAGAGAAAAGATGAAGCAGCTGAGGCACGCATACCAGAAGACAAGGGAGGCAAACCATCCCTCTGGTGCTGCACCACAGATCTGCCATTTTTATAAGGAGTTGGACACTATCCTGGGCAGCGACCCCACCTCCACCACCAAGAGCCCCAGGGATAGTTCAGCAGGGCTGGAGCGGGTGGAAAGTGGACCTAACCCAGAGGATGAAGTCATTGATGAAGAGGTGGACTTAGACAACGACGTGGAGCCTACAGTGGGGTCACCCAGTGGTGTGTCTAGTCAGGAGCTGTTCTCCACTCTGGACGTGTCTAGCCAGTCATACTCTAAGAAGCAGGAGAGGAGACCCCTCGTAAGTAGTTTTGCTTTGTGAAGTATGGAGGTGGGTTGAGGGCATAGAAATGTACAAGGCTCACTGTGTCTGTGTGCTGGACATTTCCCTGTGCAGCTAAGGACTACAGTGGAACAGGGTGTTGGTGCACACAGATTTCACAGGAATCCTCAAGAGAGGTCTCTAGGAAACTTTCCTGGAGGTACTTGGCAGTCATCTGCCAAAGGTTCCTTGGCAGAGCTGCTGTGTTCCTTCTCTCATAGAAGGAAAAAAACCCAAACAAACGAACAAAAAAAAAAACACCCCACAAACCCACACACACACACCTTTCCCATGCCATTCTGCAATCACTTGTACAGAGACCAGAGCAGCACACAGGTGAGTAGCATAGGGACTGGGGTGGGAGCTGCAAGCATGTATTAGATGCACACTTGCTTCCCTTCAGGAGTGAGAGATCTGCTACAATGACACCCATGTGTGGAAAAGGGTGGGAAACTTTAGATTATTATCTCTAGTTGACTGCATCGTGACCCTTTCATATTGCTTTTCTCCCCCTGTACAATGCCCCCTGCTCTGGGGTAAACTCACTGTGCTTATCAAGGATCAGTGTGAAAGGGATTGATATGTTACCAAAGGTATTTTACAGTAATGTTTCAGTGTTGTACATGTACTTAATCATGCTTCTGTGTATTGTTCCTTGTGCTCCTGTAGATGTGCCCACTACACACCAGCACAGTGCTTCTGCCAGATAAACACATGCGATGGCACAAATAAGACATGTTCCAGGAGGTGCTGCAATACTCAGATGCAGAAGAGAGAGAACACAGGCTGTGGATGCAAATGGAAAGGCAGGACTTAAAGGCTGCTTTTTTTTTGGTGGGGGGAGGAGGAGGAAGAACAATGCAACTGAGAGGATGATTAGAGCTGTGAAGCAACAAACTGAGATGCTGAAGTCCCTCATAACACTCCAGACTGATCAGTTATAGGCCTGCCCTCCCCTTAAGCACATTCAGAACTCTTTCCTATGTCCTCCCCAACTCTACCCGTGCATTCCTTTCCGCTTTCTGGGACTTCTTTCCCGTTCACTCCACCCCCATGGACACCTTTTCAAATGATAGCTGGACTTATGCATAGCTCTGAAAGTCAGCCCTCCCCTTGTATCTCCTCTCCCCACAAGCATTTTGTGGGTGGTGGGGGATTTTGTGTGTGTAATAAAAGGAAAGTTTTTTGAATGATAAGCAACCTGTCTCCAGCAACATATAAACAAGCAGTTTAATCATTTGCTGACATTGAATCCTTGGCCACACAAGTCACAAGTGCTTCCTTGCAAAACTTGATTTCATTAAGCGTTGCCGTCTCAGTCATAGCAACATACATTACTGGTCCTCATCTTCAAAGTGTTCCCTCAATGCCTCCCTGATTCTAATTGCCCCCCGTTGTGCCCCTCTGATAATCCTGGTAACTGGCTGCTCAGAAGCAGCAGCCAGGTGTTCTGCCTCAGCAATCCACCCCTGAACAAACTTTTCACCCTTACCTTCACAAATATTGTGCAACATACAAACACATGGCTATGACCATGGGAATATTATCCTCATTGAGGTCTTACCTGCCATAAAAGCATTGCCAGCACACCTCTAATCTGCCAAATGCACATTTCATGGTCATCCTGCACATGATCAGCCTATTAGTGAACCGCTCCTTACTGCTATCCAGGTTTCCTGTGCAAGGCTCCATGAGCCATGGCATTAAGGAGTACGCCAAGTCTCCCAGGATCACTATGGGCATTTCAACATCCCCTATTGTAATCTTCTGGTCTGGAAAGAAAGCCACCACTTGCCGCTTTCTGTACAGGCTGATGTTCCCAAAGATACATGCATCATGCACCTTTCCAGTCCACCCTGCGTGGATGTCAGTGAAATGCCTGTGGTGATCCACAAGCACCTGCAACACCATGGAGAAATACCCCTTCCTATTGATGTACTCTGTCAGAAGATGGTCTGTTGCCAAAATTGGAATACAAGTGCTATCTATCGCCCCTCTGCAGTTAGGGAAACCCATTTCTGCAAAGCCATCCGCTATTTCACCTACATTGCTAAGAGTCATGGTTCTTCATAGCAAGATGCAATTAATGGCCCTGCACACTTGCATTAATGCAGCCCTAACAGTTGACTTCCTGACTCCAAACTGATTTGCAGCTGACTGGCAGCAGTCTGGAATTGCCAGCTTCCACCCTGCGATTGCCAGGTGCTTCTCCTTTGAGAGGGCAGCTCTCATTTGGGTGTCCTTGCACCACAAGGCTGGGCAAGCTCTGCACAGTGTTCCAGGATGGCAGCTTTCCTCATCCAAAAGTTCTGCAGCCACTGCTCATCATCCCAAACCTGCCTAACGATGCAATCCCACCACTCAGTGCTAGTTTCCTGAGCCCGAAAGCAACAGTCCACCATGTGCAGCTGTTCTATGAATGCCAAAAATAATCTAATGTTGCTCCTATCCATGGCAGACAGCACATCAGGCAACTGTGAATCCAGTTGAGTTAGGAACTTCATGATTAACTGCACTGCAATTCGCAATGTGCTACTGACAGCTAGCAGAGCATTGGAGAATATTGTGGGATTCATTCTTTCAGACAGATGGTAGGGCAGACATAAAACAAGGGACATTAAAAATACCATGAACTGAAGATGGAAGCACATGAAATGCTGAGACAGAAGGCAATGCATCATGGGACATTGAGCCCACACCCATGATGTGCTGCGATCCACTCTGCCTTCCCACAAGTCCTAGCGGTAGAAGGTGGAGAGCTGAACTGTGGATAGCTACCCACAGTGCATTACTCTCACAGTTGATACCACTACCCGACGTGTGGATGCGCTCTGCCAACAGAGGAGGACAGTGTGAACATGTAATAAGTATTTTCTTTCAGTGCTTTTTGATTGTTGACCAAACTTTTAGGGAAAAACCTCCACAGGTGTTGACATGGCCTAAAGCTAGTACTATAAATCAACAGGAACTGACTCAGTGGCTGCTGCAGTCAGCTGTACTAGCTGAAGAGCATATTAGCAAGAGAGAGACCTCAGTGTTGGAAGGTAGAATAAGGCATGGGAATAGCTCACATATGGAATGGCAATTACTTTTTGGTACAAGTGCAGTGGCTTTTGTTGGATCAATTCCTGTAAACCTCTTAGAAAAAGAGCAAGTGAGCTGTAAATGCTGTATCTGTTGTTTCTATGTTTCAAAACAAGATGTCCTGGGGGGAATTGCACAGCTCCCCCCCCCCCCCCCACAAAAACTTAGTTAAAAAGGAATTAAGGTTGGAAACATAAGATTGTTTTGGACTAGACTAGCTACACTTTCCTTACAAAAATTCTGTACCTTTTCCTCACAGGGTTAGCTGCCTCTGGCCCAGCCTCACATGTGCCTGGTTTATCCCACCACCCCAAGTAGAGGGATTGAGTACAAGAGTCATATGATGGGGGCAGCAGGAAAAATGCATCTCCAGCAAGGTATGGGAAAGAAGATGAAGAAAAAGGGGCCAAAAAAAAAAAGTGTTAAGAAACAAGGAAGTGGTTTTAAAGGTCTGTGAAGGCTGCTCTTTTTCATCCTCATGGAGGCTCACTGGTCTTAGAAGGGGAAAGGGACAAATCTTCCTTTGTCTACCTTACCCTCCACAAACTGAATTCAATCTAGAAAAAAAGCATAACTTGTTTCAGCATCTGAAGAGATATTATGAAGAATGGATACATTCTTCCCTTATTTTTAAAGAGGGAAAACCCCATAAAAATAAATAAAAGCCAGAAACAATAATATATTAAACAAGTGCTGCATAAGATCTTCTGCTATTTAAGCAGCAGGCTGGAGGAGCTGCTCACTATTGATTCAGAGTAAGTAGCCAGTAGGTAAAATAAAAGGGAAAAAGACAAGTGTATCCCTTCCACAAAAGCTGACAATCAAGAAAGTTGTTTGAGTTAAAAATCCATGAAGTCTGACATTCAAGCAGCAATTAAAGAGCTTAAAAACAGAAATAGCAGAAGACCAAAGGCTCCCTCTTACACCATTGAAATTAATGGGAATTTTGTCATTGAACTACAGGGGAGAGGGATCAGACCTCCAGTCACTAAAATGAAAGCAGACTTGAATGAACATGCAGACAGGGCCACAGACAGAAAAGAAAATGAGCTGGAGCTCAAAGAAGATGACTAATAAAACAATTTAATAATAAAATGTGCCCCAGGAAAGGAGGGCAGAAAAAGGGAACCCTGTGACCTCTGTGGGAGCTCCAGTTAAAAGTTAGGTAAAGATTAATATTAAAATTGGGTGGGAAATTCTTTTCCTGTCCTCCATGAAATTTCCCCATCTTAAATAGGGACAAAAAGTCACTAAAAAACTTTCATGAACCAAGAGTCCTTCACCTGCCCACCCCTCCAAATGTTGACTGGGTCAGTTGAAGCATTGTTGATTTCAACTTTGTGTTACTGTAAACAAATTCACTTCAAAACAATATGCTGTTTTGACCTCACAAAATAGGTATTTTTTTGGATGAAAAAGTTCAGAACAAGATATCTTGAATATTTTGAAGCTTTTTTCCAAAAAAACTTTTTAAAATGGTTCATTAAAACTGTCCCTATCTTTCAAAATTTTGTCTTCAATGAATTGTCAAAAAATTCTTATCCAGTGCTAATTGACACAGCTCATTATGCTCTATTTTCCTTCAAACCCTAGAGACATAGGCCTTCCTCTTTGTTACTATGCTCACAAGGACCAAATTATTAGAACAAACATGAAAATCCAGAGGTCCTCTAGTGATCAAAGGTTAGAGTATAGAAATTTGCCAGGCTCTGTCAACTCTAAGGTTGAAAAATGGTAGATCATTGGTACCATTTTAGATCTCTCCCTCCAAAGCCAACATCCAAGATTGGTGGGAATTCCTCTTAAACTGTGCTGCTCCCATAAAACTGAAATCTTACAATTTTTACTGTAAAAGGTGAAAAGATTCACATACATCTGAACACTGAATTTGATTTAAAGAACAATAAGGGTGGCAGTGACGAGATGGGAAATATGAAAATAAAAGCAATCTGGCCAGTGAAGCCACATGGAGGTAACTTAGCAAGAAATCTCTGGCCAAAAAAGACCTCAGCAGGATCAAAATAAAGATGGTGGTGAAAAAGAGGAAGATGAGGAGTATAACTGAACTAAGTATTGGCTTTGTCTCCACCTTTATGATTAAGCTGGACCCAGGGCCGGCTCCAGACCCCAGCGCTCTAAGCATGCGCTTGGGGTGGCATGCTGCGGGAGGGCGGCAGGTGGCTCCGGTGGACCTCCCACAGGCATGCCTGCGGAGGGTCCGTTGGTCCCGCAGCTTCGGTAGAGCATCCGCAGGCGTGCCTGCGGGAGGTCCACCGGAGCCGCGGGACCAGCGGACCCTCTGCAGGCACGTCTGCGGGAGGTCCACCGGAGCCGCAGGACCGGCGACCGCCAGAGCACCCCCAGCGACGTGCCGCTGTTCTTGGGGCGGCGCAATTCCTAGAGCCACCCCTGGCTGGACCAACCAACAATTTCTCATTACTATTTCAAAGCACTGATGGTTATATTGTTATGAATAGAAATGCCACCCAGATGCCTCAACAGGGTGGGGGAATTTGATGGGGGCAGTGGTAAGGGGGGTATAGTCCCAGCACAAGGGAGGGGACACTGGCTGAGGGACAACAGGTAGCTCCTCCCACCCCCAAGTCTCTGGCCCCTACTGGCTAGCTGTGGGGAAGGGCTGCTCATTGGTTAAATCCTGGGAGCTCAGGAATGCTAACAGGGAGCGGGGACCATGTGGAGCCTCTTGTGGCTCCATTTCAGAAGCCCCACCCTACCCACTCCAAACTAGGAATGGGAACCCAGCCTGACAGGAGGGTCTAGCCAATAGCCTATGGGGTGGAAGAGAAGGAATTTTTATTCCAATAGGCCAATTGGCAGTGGACCAGGGATGGGTAGGTTTTTTGCCTCTCTTTCAGCACCTTCAAGTCATGGTGGGTTAAGCAGGAATGCATTTCGTCCCTAAATGAATTGTTAATTTGTCACAACTTGTGGCTGGTTTCCAGTGTGGTTAAAAAGAATAAAATGATCAGTTCCCAGAGGTAAAAGAGCTGGGATTTACTGAAGAGCCAGGGGCTCATGGGATAGAGTGAGACCTTGTGGCCTTCATGGGCTGAGATCTTCATCCTCTGTCCCCCATGCAGTGAGGAGTGTGCTAGGACTCAGAGAGCTGAATCCTGAGATGTAAACTGAGAAGAGCCTAACCTGAGTTACAACTTATATGGCAAGATGACCTGTAACCCTTGTACTAGTTATGGGTTCTATGATAAGAAGCCTTGGTTCCAGTGTGATGGTTACAATTAAATGCCTGGTATAGGAGAGTCTGGGTGATGGGTGTGTAGTGCACCTCCCCATGCTAAAATCTAATAGAAGTTACAGCCTGATGCTTAATTCCATGCATGCATCTATCCTCATTTCACAGCTGTGTCCATGTCAATTCTACTAATTTAACCCCAACTGTCAACTGGGCAGTATTAAAGGAAGAAATAGCTACCCTCTTTTGAAAGATGAAATCAGTCTCCCCTCTTCTTTGTTACTTGAGGGGCTGGCTGAATTGCATAAGCTGGGTTGAGATCCAGCAACCTGGTGACATTTTCTGTTGACAAGCTTAATAACTAAGGATGCTATTTGTGTAACCATATCTGTGTGGCAGTTACGGATAGGGTTCTGTACTGATATTTAGCAAACTTTGCAGGATGGTGTGTTAGAGGGTGTATTCCTTCACTCTTCAACTTCCCCGGTCCTTCTCACATGGAGAGCGCAACAATACCTGAAGTCTGAAGGTGCAAACAATTTGATGTTTATTGGAGTGAACTTCCAGCAAGTTTAAATCCAAGTTCCTTTTCCCTTATTTTCAAATTCCAACTTACTTCCTGTTTGCCCCTAATTTACATAGTAATATTCTCAGCTATACCTTAACGAATAATTTTACTGAAATTTACCTAACCATGCTACAATATGCTAGGATTGATTAGCTAACCAATTATATCCCACTACTCTAATCACTTTACACCTAGCAAAAATTATACAGACAAATCATTAGAGAACCAGATGGATTAACAATAGGAAAGTGGGGGCCCATAAAGATATACAGAAATGAGGGTTTCACAACCACAACTATTGATGAGGGAGTTATTGCCAGACAGGATGCTATCAAACTAAGTTTTCTTTAACCATCTTTATCAAGCAGTGATAGGAATACAATCCTGTCCTGATAATACCTAACAGCCCAATACCACCTTATTTCAATGTGACTAATTTGCAATGCGAGGATGTGACCTTACGCTTCCCAGCTTATGGCTGCCTCTGCTGCTTAGAGAAAGGCCTTAGCCTAAGAACCAGGTCTCAGACTGTCCTAATGTGAGAAAGCCCTTACATAGGTGGACTGTGATTTTGATTCTCTCTTTTATACCTCTATAACTAGCAAAGTGATAAAAATACACTTAAGTTCTTAAAGTATAGGCCTTTACAGGCAGGCCTGCATATCTATATTCTAATAGTGTGTTACAGCTACATATAAAGGCATAGGTGGGAGGGGGGGGTCATAACTCCATGGCTATATCAATGCATGTGGCAATATTCAAACATGTTTGTATAAAAGAGAATGCTTTTAGCATTCTTCCAGTCTCTGGTTGAGGAGATGCAATGCATGCTTTTGGTTGGGGTCTTTGTCTCCCTGCCTGGAAGAGTCCAGTGGTTTAATATGATTATTGCAGTCATGCTCAGGTGGAACATGGACCAGCTGTTCACCAATCCATGCTGATTGAGAGTTTGAGCCTCTGGTATTGAGATACTTGGTTCATATTGGAAGTTAGAGTGTAAGGATGTAAGAGCTAAGCAGCCTACAGAATAAATCTATTTCTCTCATCCAAACCATGTGTACATGACACCTGATTAGATAATTTAATCTGCCTTTAAATTAGCTCCTTTAGAAACTGATATTTGCCAACTGATTTTGGAGTGATCATTTCTCAACCTCAGTTATCCTATGTGAACAGTGTGAAGGCAAGGCAGAGGCCCCGGAGGGTGAATAACTTATTGCTTAAAGACCAACTAGCCTTCGCTTAAAGAAAACTGAAAGCTATTTTGAAATCACTGAAGCTGGTGAAATATCCAGTAACATTGATTAGAAAGCCTGTAATGCAGTCATAAGAAGCTTATAAGTACTGCTTCTGGGAAGGAAAGATGGAGCCAACCTGAAAGAAACTGACTCCAGGCCAATTTAAAAAAAAAAAAGAAAAAAGACCACCACAGATTTCACATTAAAGAGAATGGAATCCAAAATATGCTTAGAGACTCAACCTCCAGAAGTCTAACTATCAACCTTTCTGCTAATGCTGCACTATTTCCAAACATGGCAATAAATCTCATGTTTGGAAATTTATTCTTGCAACCTTAAAGGACAGAAACTGGGTTGTTTTGTTTTTAACAACAAGAGTTACATTTTGTAGACTGAGAGGGTCACCAGAGAAGTGCTGATACAGACACTATTGAGTTTCAGCTCTATCTGATCTCTGTGTGTAGGACCCCCTACAAATAAGATCCTTGTTTTGATGGAAACCGGGTTGTTCAAAGCATTTTCTAGCAGTACAAAAACTTCTGTTTCTAATAACATAGCAAGCACATTTTTGATGGGATAATTTTACAAGCAGAACCCAGGAACTCTAAACTCATTAATGAGCAGTGGGAGCCAGGACTTCCAGACATGGCTTTTCAGTTTTACTCCATTACATTGGAAGAGATTCCTTTATTTGGACCAGCTCCTTTATAAGGATTTTCCTTGTAGTCACAGAAAACAAACAAAACATGAAAAAGTCAAAGTAGAAAACAGGTGTTTTCATTAAACCAATCCAGGAAGGATCATTCACAACATCTTTCCAACTTCAGCAATTAACTCATCTCAGTGTCTTACTATTAATGGAGTTCATTTATGAGGAACAATCAGAAAACATCAAAAACAAATCACGATGTTAAAAACATGCTACAAGTCAATCACTTACTAGTTCTTTGCTGCTAGTGCTGCAATGAGGGTCTCATTTCACAGCTTGGTTCTGGCACAAAACCTTGCACCTGCTGGGAGTCAACACAAGTCTTTCCTCTGCTTAACATCCCCAGTCCAATGGCCAGACAGCAAGGGCCAACCAAATTCTTAAGGATGATTGGTCTTCACTTCTCCCTTATGTGGAGTTTGTCTACAACACAGGCCATGCATCTACAGGTCAAAGCCATTATTTTACTAACTATGTGTACCACCACCGATTCCACCCTCAATTACCCACGTATTCTTCCTACCTGTCCGCCTCAAACCTTGTGCAGCAAATTTGTCAGGCCCTGAAGAAGCACCTGGGGGTAAGGTTGCCAACCATCCCGGATTGTCCTGCAGTTCCAGGAAGTAAAGATTAATCTTTAATTAAAGATAGTCATATTATGAAACATCCAGTAATATATCCAACCAAAATTAGGAACCCTACCTGGGGGGAAGGGGCAGGAAAGAGCAGACTATAGGAGATATGCAGACCAGCATCAACAGCAAGGCCCCCATCTACTCAGTGGGACATAATGTATGGCTCTCCACACCAATATACCTACTCACAAGCTGGACTTAATGGTTCTTTGGCCCTTTTGAGATCCTGTAACAGGATGTGAACTTCCACTACCCAGCTCTCTGAAGAGTCACCTGGTATTTTATTTTATGTATCACTTTTGAAACCTTACACAGAAAACCCTCTCACAGAGCCTAGCCACCTTCACAGGGACAGAGCCACAAGGAATACATGGGTCACAAGATTCTGGACTCCAAACATAAATATTGCAGGCTCTGGTACTTTACAGAGAAGGAGGGATAATGTCCTAAGGAGTGTACCTGGGAACTTGTACATGCCTCCACACTTGTGATTCCAATGGAATGCTTGCACTCTATGAAGCTTGGTCCTACATCACCCTAAGGGCACCCCTTAGAGAAAGGGGTGATGGCAGGAACTTTGGTTCTTGAACCCACAGCCCCAGGTTTCTTAGGAGCTAGGCAGTCCCAACTTGCCACCCAGTGACCTGCTAACAGCTGCCTGAGGACCCCAGTCCTGGGATCTGATTGATGAAACACAGAGGGTCCTGACTGGGTTAAACAGAAGCTGGGGACCAAGCACAGGAACAGGAAGTTGTCCATACAACTAGGTTCTTCCTCCTCAGGGCTGCTTTCCCTGCAACACCTGCTCCTACTGCCTGCTGCTGATCTATGGGTAACCTGACCCTGCCTGACTCCTGGTTTGCCCTCTGGCCTGTCTCAGACTCTGACCTCCTGGCAGCTGACTCCTGCTCTGACCACTAGGTCAGACTGCTCACATCTCAGTCATGACACCTGCACACTTTAGAGGGATGCTTCATACTGACCCATGCAGAGCTCTGCCATGTGAGGAGAGTCAGAGGAAGGGCCTACAACAAGGGTAGTCAATTATTTTTTTGTCAAGGTCCAAATTTATTGGTCAAGGGATAGTCAAGGTCCAGACTCCAGAGAAAATACAAAATAATGATAAAAGATTTTGGGGTCCATTCAAAAGCATCTGGCAGTCCAGATTTGGCCTATGGTCTGCCTATTGACTACCCCTGGACAAGATCTCCAATTACACAAGAAATAGAACAGAGAGATTTGTATAAGTGGCAGAGAAGGGCTGCAGCAGCTTCCTCCTGTTCAAAACATGCTGATGTTTTCGGGATTTGGACTTTAGTCTACTTGGAACTGGACTAAGACCATTAAATAACTTTAATTGGGCCAAAAAAAACCCAAAAACTTGAGCTTGAGACAAATTTAAGCCTATGACCAAAAAGGATCAGTATGTTAATACCAAGTTTCAGGGTAGAGATTCCCACTTCCAAGTATTCAGTGTCCATACTGCTTCCTGTATTTTACGTGTGATCTGACCAGTGCTGAATGCTGTATTGAGGTACAACCACAAAAGGAGCCTCTATTCTATGCAGCTCTAGAATGCACTGCCCTTTTCTCTATCATTTTGTATTGCTTGCCAGTATGTAACTTCCTGTCCACTGTTACCTTGTGGGCTCTTCCAGCATTACTCTCTTCCAAGTTGCCCCTTCCCATATTCTGGATTAATTCCCCTTCCATGTATTAGTTTGTACTTCAGTTCAAATCACTCTTATTTCCTGCATACATTTCTGATATTAATATTTACTGAGCATTAACAGTTTTCAGTGCTGTGTTCAGTGCTGTAAAAACAGATGAAGACTAATGAGCTCATGAGAGATGGCAAGACTTAGACATTTAATTTTTTGCAATGAGTTTGCATATTGAATTATAATAGGACTTCCCACATGTGTCAAGTTATTCACATGCAAAAGTGTGTGCAGGATTGAGGCCTAAAAAAAGAAATTATTATTCATATTACTCATAGCAGAACCTCAAGGCAAGTACCTGTCTAATCTGACTACCTGCATACCACTGTCCTTCCATGCTTCTTCTACTGTTTGTCACTGTAGGTGGGCATGGCTGTCCCATCTCTGCCTCTGAGGAGGCCACACCTCCTCAGAGCCTGGGCTGCAAGAGTACTTAAAATCAAAGGAAGGGGAATTCACCATACTCAGTGGGTCCCAACCTTCGAGCAGGGCAGGGCTGCAAATAGGCAGGACTCTGACTTGTAGTCACACAGAGCTGTAGCACCAAGCACCATCTATGGGTCTCCAGCAGGGGTGACTGAGGAACACAGTCCTCCTAGTCTAAGGAAGAAGAGTACTGCCACCCCTGATAGTGCGGTGGTAGGGGGACACAAGCCCACTCAACTCCACCACATCATAGCCCAGGACCTAACAGTGGCAGACTACTCTGCCACTGGGTCAACAGGGAATCCCCCTGCAACACACTAGCCACATTTCTAGCAGCACCACAGCCAGACAGTAGTCTGGTTCCCCTGGGCTGCTTCCTACTCTCCCCCTCAGGTGTACCTGCATCCAGGGATTGTCTTCAGTCTCCCTGGGATACACCATCAAGGTACGCCATAGCAGCTTCTCAGCATCAGGAGTGGCAGGGTTCTCTGGAAGCTTGTGCAGGTCCTTGGGGCAGCAGTGGTTCTCCTTGGTTTACCACTCCATCAGTGGGGAAACAGCATCTGTCTCCTACATCAGCTCCCTGTCAACTGAGTTGCTGGGACAGCCTTTTATACTTCCTTTTCCTGTCCCGCCCCTCTGCTTCCAGTGTGTGGGGCATGGCCCTCCTGGTTCCAACCACTAGGCGGCTTGCGGCATTCCCTCCACATCTGCCTCTGAGGGAGGCCATGTCTCCTCGCTACAGTCACCATCTCATTGTGTTGTGTCTAAAATTAGGGCCCATCCCTGCAAACATGTACTCTGAGTTCTATGGAACTGCTCACAAGTTAGGTTATTCATGTGTGTTTGCAGGACTGGATCTTAAATTGTCTAAACTCTTCTGGGCAGGAATCTTATATGTTCCTCTGATGTGAATAACACTTCTAGGTATTGTAAAAAGATTAATAAAATAATGAGTCCCTAGCACTGCAGTCAGAGCATAATGTTCTACATATGTACAAGTCAAATAAACATATGTAGAACGTCAGCAGTATAAAAAGAGGAACAAAATATTCTATTGTGGATTTAAAAAAAAATACATATAAACAATACATTTCTAACCTTTCTAGGTCTCTGTGTTTTTCTTCTCTACAGGCTGCATAATAATGTACTCTTTTAAAATATTATGCTATATTTAATCTCTCTTCCAAATTATTAATGGGGATATAAATAAATTCAGACCTAACATTGATCTATGAGGTACTCTGCTGAATACGTTCTTCTAACTCAATGTGTAATTTGATCATCAGCACTAAACAATCTTGCTTAGCTTTTGGCTTGCTCAGTGAGCTTCTGTGAATCTGATAGTGTTAGAAAATGTTTTGCCTGGTTAGTAAAGATATAATTTGCATATAAATTTAAATGACAATAATTCTCTTTAAATGTTTTAACACAATGCTCAGCTGTGGGGCCTGAGGCAATGTATACTACCAACATCTTCCAAGAGATGACAAAGAAATGAAGGCAAATGAAGGGAAAAGAGGAATGTTGTTTCTTCCACTCTCCCCCTCCACCACCCCCACTGACATTATTGGTATTTCTGACAGAATATGTAATTGATTATTCTAAGTCTTAAGTAAAATATGACCCAGCAGGAAAGATATTTAAGAATATTCCCTACAATGCATCATTTTTTGGAAAACACAAAGAACAATTTAGACAAAGTTACACACTGCCCCTATTTAGAGTAGGGGAACCCTGAATACGGCCCCATATCTAAGGAGAGGAATATTCTACCAGTATATAAGAAAATGTGCTTTTAAAGTATCCTCCAAACAGCAGTGCCTAGCCTCACGGTTTCTTTTATCCAGAATATCCCTGCATGTAAAGCAAAACATCTGGTTATGGGTCTTTCATCATTGATGACAACACATAACTACTGTTTATTCCTCTTTTTCCACCTCATAATTGCTGGCCATTTATTTTAAAGGTGGCAACCTTAGAAAAAATAAAATGACTGATCTTTTGCACAGGCTCCAAATGTCAAGATGTGAAAGATGTTTTATCATCAGCATATGGCATCTGTCTGGTCTTCGTAAGGAGGTCTCTAGCTGGATCAGAAATGTTCTCTAAACTGGATTTCAATGTCTCTAGCTGTTAGGTTGCCTTGACTAAACATCACTCTGAACATTATTTACCTTCGACTTAATTTGACCCTCAGGAATTTACACATAGTTTAAAGTTTCAGAATAAATTCCTCAACTAACTCCTCGTTAAAATTACTTGAAGGATTCTTTTATGATAAAAACATGCTGGCTCCCAGAAGACTGTATCTGCATAAATATACACATTAGTCTTTAAGACTTCCCACATCCTAGTACTGTGGTCAACTGCTTTTTTAAATGAAGATTGAACTCCACAGCATATTTGCTGTGCTAGGAATCAAGATATTTTCAGTACATTGCCAGATAAGGAATTTATTTAAGTCCTTCTTAAATTATCCAGTTCTCTAGATTTCAACTGATACAAAACTGTGCTAGAAAATCCTGTGTAGATTACTAATGGAATAGAGGCAGAATGGCAGGAGGATGGCAAAACAGCGAGTTAGTGAAAGCTATAGCAACTAGAGAAGGCCTATAAAATGTTTGCCTACATCCTATTTAAGTTGGAAAGATATTAATGTAAGCAGTCTGAATGAGCTCTCCCCTGACATCTAGTGGTAAGCTGTGGAAAAAGACTTCAGGAGCTGATTTCGTTTGCATGGACACACTCACCCTGCCTAGGTGCTCAGCATGATGGGATTGCTTGCCCAATGATCACTCATGGCCGGTGTTGGATCCCATGTCTCCTTGTTATTGTGGCAGGAGTAATAAAGGGTTGTCATCCTTGTTATGTGAACCGAGGGCAGCAGAAATGTATCTGGCATACCCCAGTGGAGGGACTCACCCTCAATGGAATGGCACTCACTAGGCAAGGGACATGGGTTCCAAAGCCCAATGAGTGGGAGTGATGGTATGGGCCTGGGGGGGTGTGGTCATAGATACTATTTGACCCACCCTCTTCACAGTATAATAAGAGCTAATTTAGATTCAACTGAGAGTCTTGTTACATATGGCAGAGCTGAAATCACTGATACCTCGGTCTAAGTATTAGACCTACATTGGGACAGAGTCTCTATTACAAGAGACTGCCCAGTGTGCACCAGCAGTGAGGCTCCCCCACTGAGAGCTGAAATCACTGAGAGCTCTGTTAAGTGGGGGGCCCTGAAGACATCTTGGCAAGTGGCCAGCCAGGTGGCTGGTGGAGAGGTGTGGCAAGCAGCCATCAGGGAGGTTGGTGGAGAGAGCCAGAGCAGAGCCCTGCAGAGAGGTGCAGCAATCAGTCATTGGGGTGACAAGCAAGTCCCCAAGCAGTGGGGCATGTAAGGTGCCTCCTTTCCCTCTACACAGGGTGGGAGGTGAACTCTGTGGCTGAACCTCTGAACTCTGGGGCTCCAGTGGCCAAGGATAGCAACTATGAGTAGGGTACAGAGAAGGACAGCACATTAAAGGGACTTTTGGGTTGCTGGACTTAAGCACCTGAGGGGAAAAGGACACTGCCCAACTTACTTAGGGGTGGGTGTTTTGCTCATGGTTTATGTTTATGAACCCTAGTTGTGGTGTTTTCCCAAATTAATGCTGAGTTAATTCCCTCCTTTTATTAAAAGTTTTTCCTACACTCAGACTCTATGCTTGCAAGAGGAGAAGTATTGCCTCTTAGAAGCGCCCAGGAGGTGGTGTGTAATTGTTCCAGGTCACTGGTTGGGGGCTTAAGCCAGTTTTCTGTTGTATTGTTGAAAAGGAACGCCTAGATACTGAACCCAGCCCTGGTTGCTGCTGGCTACACCTGGCAGAAGGGTTACATTAACAATAAGAACTTATTCAGTAGTTCAGACAAACTATATTGTGATTTTGGGACACTTCTGTGAGTCCAGAAATGAAGTGCAGTAGATCATCTGCTTTTTATAGTATGTGACATTTAATAGCATATTTTAAGGCATTTTAATTTATTGTAACTTTTGCTTTTTTAAGGAATTCCAGCCTACATTCAGTCCAGATTTATGCCAGCTTCTTCCAAGGTTAATTCAAAGCTTCTGTAGCACAAAGTCTTGCTAGGAACAGATGTTATGGCAATGGAAAGCAATTACAACTAGCTATGGCCACAGAACATCCACATAGGCCAAGAAGTGGGTGGTGCTATCAGGAAAGCTGGGGGAATGCTGAGCCAGTGCATCCCTCTGCAACCTCAGGCAAAAGGTTTCTAAGCATAAAATGCCTCCCTCTAGTCTTGGAAAACCCAAATTAGGGAAGCAACTTAAGATGATATCAGAAGATGTCAATTGAAATTCCCTGGCCACTTGCTCTCCCTTGGGATAAGTCTCCCTGGAATGCAGTCAGGCTGACCCAGGGAAGTTTCAGGCAACCAGGCCTGGTGGTTGGATTGGTGGTTGAGAACACATACCAAGAGTTTAAGCTACAGATAGAGTCAGGACCAGGCCAAGGGCAGTGCTGAAACCAGGGTCTGAGGACAGGTTGTGGGTCAGAACCAGGGTCAAACACTGTGGACAAGCCAAATCAGGATCGTAGTCTGGATGCAGGCTGAAAGTGGAAGCTGGGTTGAAGTCAGTCCTAGAGTTGCCAACTTTCTACTTGCACAAAAATGAACACCCTTGCTCCACCCCCAATCACTCCTTCGCCCTTCCCTCTGTCACTTACTCTCCCCACCCTCACTCACTCATTTTCACCAGGCTGGCTCAGGGGGTTGGGGTGTAGAAGGGGGTGAGGGCTTTGGGGGTGCAGGCTCTGGGGTGGGGCCAGAAATGAGTTCAGGGTGCAGGAGGGGGCTCTAGACTGGGGCAGGGAGTTAGCATGCGGGGGGTGAGGGCTCCAGCTGGGGGTGTTGGCTCTGGTGTGTGGCCAAGGATAAGGGATTTGGGGTGCAGGAGGGAGCTTCGGGCTGGGGCTGAGGGGTTCAGAGTGTGGGAGGGGGCACTGGGCTGGGGCATAGGCTTGGGGTGGGGGTGGTGGGTAGAGGTGAAGGTTCTGGCAGAGGTGCAGACTGTGGTGTGGAGCTGCGGATGAGAGGTTTGGGGTGCAGAAGGGTGCTCCGGGCAGGGACCGAGGGATTTGGAGGGCGGGAGGGGGATCAGGGCTGAAGCAGAAGGTTGGGGCGCGGGAGGGACTCAGTGGTACAGGCTCCAGGCGGCGCTTACCTCAAGCAGCTCCCAAAAGCAGCAGCATGTCCTCCCTCTGGCTCCTATGCAGAGGCATGGCCAGGCAGCTCTGCGCACTAGCCCATCCACAGACATCACTCCCATTGGCCACGGTTCCCGGCCAATGGGAGCTGCAGAGCCAGCACTTGGGGCAGGGGCAGCATGCAGAGCCCCCTGGCCGCTGCTTCTGGGAGCTGCACAGAGCCACTTCAGGGAGGGAGCCTTAGCCCTGTTGTGTTGCCAACTGGACTTTTAACGGCCCAGTCAGCAGTGCTGATCAGAGCTGCCAGGGTTCCTTTTCGACTGGGCATTCTGGTCAAAAACTGGACAGCTGGCAACCCTGGTCAGTCCAAGAGTCTGGAGATCAAGAGGCTGGTTCAGGGCTCAAGCAGAACAGGAGCAAGCCTGGAGCAAGGTCAGAATAGGGCACGGACAAAGCTGAAGCAGGTTGGAACAAGGACAGGATTGAGGGCATGCTGGAAGTCTAGGGCAGGGTAATCAATTATTTTTTATCAAAGTCCAAATTTATTGGTCAAAGTACAGTCGAGATCCAGATGCCAGAGAAAATAATACAAAAATAATTACAATAATGATAATAAGTAAATAAAAGGATTTCACAGTCCTTTCAAAATCGTCTGGCAGTCCAGAGTTGGCCCGCAGTCTGCCTATTGACTACCGCTGGCCTAGGAAGTCTGTAACACTCTGAGGCAGCAGGAGGGACCCTAGCCAAGTGGTGCTGTTGCACAGGCTACCTTGTGGCTCTGGCAGTGAGAGTGAAATACTTTACATTATCATCTGACCCAGGCCCTGCCCGGAGATGGGTTGCCACAGCTAGAGGAATGAGTTGGAACACAGATTGAAGCACTGGGGATGGGCAGGTGGAAGTACTCCCACATTTAAAGCCATCCCCCTACCTCCAGCCTAAGGAAGTGGTCCACAAACTTTTTACCTTGTGCCCCCCCCCCCCATTACTCCTCAGCTATAGTGAGAGGCAGCTCCAGTCAGTCCCGGTCACCCATGCTGACCATATTGAGCCCATCCCAGAGGACCCCTCAGGTGTTTGCATCAGTCATTTCCAGGGAGAAGAGACTAGCATAGAAGCCCCTGGCTCTTCCACGCATCTGTGAGAGGGATGCTCTCCTCCACCAGAAGGCAGGTGATATGCTTTTTGGGGAGGGTGAGTCATGTAGCTAAGTGAGCAGCCTTGGTCTGGTTGTGGGTTTGCCTCACAGCTGTGAAGAAAACATCAGACCCCATCTCTCATGTGGATTCATTATCTGTTCAAACACACCCATGACCTGATTTTCAAGAGGTTCTGAGCACCCCACCCCACCCCACCCCATCAATCCTCCCGGAGCTAATGAGAGCTGTAGGTACTCAGCCTCATTGTAGCTCTGAGCACTGTAGTATTTTACTCGTCTAGATAAGTGGCTCTCAACCTTTCCAGACTACTGTACCCCTCTCAGGAGTCTGATTTGTCCTATATACCCCAAGTTTCACCTCACTTAAAAACTACTTGCTTACAAAAACAGACATAAAAATACAAAACAGTCTCAGAGCACACTATTACTGAAAAATTGCTTACTTTCTCATTTTTACCATGTAATTAATAAATCAATTGGAATATAAATATTGTACTTACATTTCAGTGTAAAGTATATAGAGAAGTATAAACAAGTAATTGTATGAAATTTGAGTTTGTACTGACTTTGCTAGTGTTTTTTATGTAGCCTGTTGTAAAACAAGGCAAATATCTAGATGAGTTGATGTACCCCCTGAGAGACCGTTGCATACCGCCGGGGATACACGTACCCTTGGTTGAGAACCACTGTTCTAGAGAATAAAGAAGAGTGTGTGTATTACCCTGAGGTGATGTTCATATGAATTTTAATGTGAGCTAAAATCGGGGAGTCACTTATAGCATTTCTAAGGTAAGAAGACTCATATTTCCCATTGGTGCAGAGCAGGGAAATCCTGACCTGAAAGAAAAAGGATAATCTGAGGGAGATTTGAGAGACTGAATGAAGGCTGCATTCTATTTTAAGCAGTCAACATTTGTTGTGATGGATGGAACCTATTCCCCAAACCCTGAAGGCTAAGGATACAGTGTACCCTTGCTATAAAAACTCTAAGACTGTTTCTGTTTATTGAGGATTATTGTGCTTTCTCTCTCAGTGGTTCTGCAGTTTACAATAATCATACTCCATAACATGAAACAGTACAACACAGCTCAGATCAGCCTTACACAGAGGGTTTTCTGTACTAGCTGAAATGTTCACTCGTTAAACATCCATCTTGCAATTAAGCATTCTTCATACAGTATCTCAACAAGAAGAACTCAAGATTATTTCCATAAAGCCCATGTAACTACATTCAACTTGGCAGAATATAAAAGATCTGGAAACACAGGCATGTTTCTGTAGAGATCACAAGCTTCTGGAAATCAGATGTTGACCTTCCACTTCTGCAACTTCAGAGCCAGTTCTGCACACTGTTTTGTTTAAGGTGGCTGCAGAGGCTGGGTTTAAAGAAAATAAATGTGGTGGTTAGTTCTGTTTCCAGTGGCTGCCACACTATGAAGCTTCTCTACATGTGGTAAGTTAGCTCAGGTGAAACTCAATGAAGATGAAAAATTAAAATGCACCTTTTTGAGGAGAAGATATGGCTGATAGATGAAAGCAGGCTTGTTGCTCAGTACTACATAGTAAACTTTAGAGGTGGGTAATCGAAATATGAATTGAATTTATTTAAAAAAAAAGAATTATTTTGGGGGCAAACATTTGTAAAACAGCCCCTCATTTTGTGCCTGCAATGAACTGCAGGGAACAAGGTAGAGGCCAGGGGAGACTACTGCTTTTCTTCTACACCTCTGCTTTTCTTCACATTATTTTAACTGTTGCAGATCATGTTGTTGGAGCCATAGTGCATATTAGTAGACACTGTCCCAAGGCTCAGTCTCACAAGATACTGAGGACACAACTACCATTGCAGTCAAGGGGAGTTGAGTGCATTCACTGATTTTCAAGTTCATACTCTTAGACCATTCATGAAGCTGAGAGATCAAATGAAAAGTTGCAGGCTATTCAAACTGCTTATGGGCTGCTGGGGGATAGAAGGGCATGGCGGTGGTGAGGAGGAGATGCATTGGGTAAGCTAAATATGACAGCAATAAGCACCTACAGTGCTAGTGATTTTAAAGGGTCCAGTTAACTGTCCCCACACCACCATAAGGCCCTCACACATCTATAACTGAGGCCTGTAGAGCTAACAGGCAGCTGGCATCTCCAGGCTGCCACCCAGCAGCAGCTGTAATAAGCTTATGCTCCACTTCCCATGACCCACTGTGGACACAGGCCATGGGAGGCTCTGCCTCAGGGGTTTGACAGATAGCAGCTTCATGGTTCCTGATTGACTACCTGCCCTACCTAAACCCAACGGGCATTCCAGGAACCGTCTTCGCCAGTTGCCATGACTGTTCTTGCCCCTGAGTTCCTGGCTTTGACCTTGGCTTGGTCTGGACTTTGCCTCCTGACTTGGACCCTGACCCTTGGTGTTGACCCTGGCCTGGAATCTATGAACTCCTCCACTACTCCCAGCCACAGCTTTGCCCCTGCTCTGACCTTGGCCATGACTGCCCCTATTGGGATTCTGACAACCAGCAGGGAGCTGCACCAGGCCCTTTAAGGGTTTCCTCCCACTTCTACCCTCTTCCTGCCTCCATATCACATGATCAGCTGTGATAAAGTGCAGATTAGGTGTGGCCTGGCTGCTCAGCCCCAGCACAGCTATAATGGGGATGTGTGGGTCAGAGTCTTTACCGGCACTGCTTCCCCATCCCCAGCAGCAGACAAGGCAAGGAGCCACTGCAGCAGGGTGGCTTTGGCCTGGACAACACCCTCCTCCCCAATGAAAGCAGGTGGTGGTGATGCCTAGGGCAGCAAGATGTCTATCCTCAGCCATGGGGTTAGTTAATCCTCCAGTACCCGGAGGACATGCCTCTTGATTAATAGTCATTGTTACTAAATCCATCCATGACACCATAATTTTACATTGTGAGCATGGCAAACATCCACGGAGCTTTTACAGAGCTGTAAAGCAGCACATTTGTTGTATTCCAATAAGAACATCCTACTCCTCTAACTAAACTACCTTATAAAGCCAAACAAAATAATACAATCTGAAACACTAAGTAAAATTAATGTCTGATACTGCAAGTTGGTTATTTTAAACCAATATCCTATATAGATACACTTCATCACTCTTAAGTATTCACATGGAGAGGCAAAAGTTGCACAATATAGCCTTGTGCCTGAGGCCCTGGTGCCCATTGAAGCAAGGCAAAATATTTGCATCAAACCTCAAAACCCACTTGAACAGACCCTGGGGTTTGCTGTGTATTGCTTTTGTGCATCTCAGCCCTTGATCATGAAAATCTGGAAAATAGGCTGATGTTGTTCCCCCCACCCGGGAGGCCAGAAGTGACCCTTCTGCCATGCTGGCCCCTCATTTCTATACATGCACAGTGCTGCACTCATTCATGCCAACCTCCTAGTAACTACAACTGTGGAAGGATTGCAGAATTGAAACCCTTACTCGTGCTGTAAAAAGTGGATTTTATCCTGATTTTGGGTGTTTCTTAGTTAACTGGCTGCTACCTGCTGCTCCACAATCAGCATAGGAATCACAAAACTCTGGGCCAACTTAATTCCTGGGATAACCTCCAGGAATTATACCAGGATGAGATGGCAGTTTGTAAAATCCACAAAATGCGGGAGTATTGCTTTCCTTCAAACTCTCTGTGATGTATATAGTTTGTTAGTTAAGCTTGCTACAGAGCCTCTGAAGAAGTATGAACATTGCAATGTCTTTAGGGTCTGCAGTACTGGGGGCTATTGCTTTTTCGTTTGTTTTGTTTTGTTTTAATAAATGACTACCATCTGTCTAATGCACATTGAAGCAATAGGACTAAATTTGGGCTCAAACTTGACAATTTTCCTTCAAATGACCTGAGTTATTTGATGAGGAGATTAAATTACTTGCTTTTAGGGCAGGCCAGTAACTTTGTTCCAGCAAAAAAAAAATGCTTGACTTTTAATTTCCAGGGATTTTTGGTGCAAATCTAAATGTGCAGTCATTCCACTGCGATGTCAGCCCCAGTTCTTGTACCTCACTATCTACCTCTGCAGTCATCCTGGCGTAAATCTGTCAAATGTCTTTATACATCAATTCTAGGCATGAGAAAGCTGCTTCAAGAAAAGAATTTTTTTCACAGGAGTATTTAGCTTGAGCCCCATGCTTTTCTTCTGGATTTCTGAGACTACTGCAAAGACGAATTACCACATGCAACATAATATAGTAGCTTCTAAAGGCCCAATAATTTTGTTTAGAGTTCTCTAACACTTCATCAAGGCATCACTGTATGTGATGACACCAAGGAGCACTATTAATTCAAATTGTGGCTCTTTGTACCACTTGAGAATATATTGTAAGACACATTTCATCTATTGGGTTTGGGATATGGTCTCTTTGTAACCCTAGAATACTGTACAAAATAACACAATTGCAACACAAAGGCAACATGAAGCACAATACCAGATAAGTTCCAGATAAGTACTACACCGTATCACTTGAGGTATATAGGCCCTTTTTTCATTTTATCAGTCAATATATTACAACAGGGTATTAACGCAGAGGTATCACTTCAATTATCAATCAGTATTCCTACCTATTTTGCTTAATAAAAAAAAGAAACGCTACTCCTGAGAATGAAGATCAGGGCTGTCTTTCTCTCACACACAACCACCCACCACACTTACTAACTAAATGAAGTGAACTGGTCTTTACAAAGAAGGCAGCATGTGCTTTCTCTTTGTGATGTTTGCCCCTCTGTAGAGAGCTGGCATAAGGTCGTGCACTTTAAGGCTGAAGTGGTGCACAGGTCTAGTGTTGACTCTGCACAGGGGTGCAATTTCCCAAGTATGTATCAGACAAACATTTGCAGGTTTTAGCTTTTCAGTACTGGGCACCGTGCAGGAGACTCCAACTTACTCTTATTGGTGATCAGAGGCCCTCCAGGTCTTACCACTTTCTATTTCTGTGTATGATTCTTTCCATGTCACCTTATATACTGCTATTGTTATTTTCTGTTTGTGAGGTTAACATATGGACTTTTTAAAAACAGAAAAAACGGTTACTCACCTTCTTGTAACTGTTGTTCTTCAAGATGTGTTGTTCATGTCCATTCTAATCAGGTGTGTGTGTGGAATTTTTTTCCCATAGCAGCATCTGTCAAGTCGACCCAGGCACCCCTTGGACTGGGCCCTTCATGTCGCTCAATATAGAACTCTGTCGACCCACCACCCCCTCAGTTCCTTCTTGCCGGCTACTCCAACAGAGGGGTAAATGGATGAGTATTGGAATGGACATGAACAACACATCTCAAAAACAACAGTTACAAGAAGGTGAGTAACTGTTTTTTCTTCTTCGAGTGCCTGTTCATGTCAATTCAGGTGACTCCCAAGCCTAAGTTCTGGAGGCAGGGTTGGAGTTGACTAGTGATTGGAGTACTGCTCTACCGAAGGCTGCATCATCTCTGGCCTGCCAGGTGATCGCATAGTGTGCAGTGAATGTGTATATGGAGGACCACGTTGCTGCTTTGCATATTTCCTGGGTGGGAATCTGCGTTAGGAATGCCATCAAGGAAGCCTGCGCTCTGATGAAGTGCACCGTGAGTGGAAGAGCAGGCACCCCTGCCAAGTTGTAGCACTCCTGGATGCAGGACGTGATCCATGATAAGACCTTTCATCCTGTCTGCCATAGCTACAAAGAGTTGAATAGACTTCCAGAATGGCTTTGTTCTCTCAACATAGAAGGCTAGTGCTCTGCGAACATCCAGTGAGGGCAGCCTCTTCTCCCTGCTGCTTGAATGTGGTTTAGGATAGAACACTGGGAGGAAAGTGTCCTGGTTGATGTGGAATTGGGAAACCACCTTTGAAAGGAAAGCTGGATGTGGTCTGAGTTGAACCTTGTCCTCATAGAACACAGCGTAGGGAGGTTCTGATGTTAGGGCCTTGAGCTCAGACACCTCCTGGCTGAGGTTATCACTACCAGAAATGCCACCTTGTGCGAGAGATAGAGCAGGGATCATGTCACCAGTGGTTCAAAGGGCGGCCCTGTCAATCTAGATAGGACCAGATTGAGGTCCCAGGCTGGGACTGGCTGTCGGACATGTGGGTATAGCCTGTCAAGACCCTTGAGGAAATGGCTAACCGTAGGGTTGGCAAAGATCTCAGCACCTGGATGGAAGGCTGAGATAGTGGCCAAGTTAACCCTTATTGATGACACAGCCCTGCTACTTAAGGTGGAGAAGGTAGGCCAATAAATATGGTATAGAAGTGAGAGTGGGTTACAAACCATGTTGCGTCGACCAGATTGAGAATCTCTTCCACTTGGCTAGGAAGGTAACCCTGGTGGAGGGCTTTCTACTGCCAAGGAGGACTTGTCTGACCGGGTCTGAACAGGAAAGCTTTATTGGATTCAGCCAGGGAGCTTCTATGCTGTGCGGTGTAGTGACTCGAGGTTTGGGTGCTGGAGATGACCATGCTCCTGGGTCAATAAGTCCAGGAAGAGCGGCAAGGTGACTGGGGCTTCCACAGAAATTTTCAGGAGTGATGTGTACCAGTGGTGGCAGGGCCAGGCTGGAGCTATCAATATCACCAAAGCTTGTTCCCTCCATATCCTGAGGAGAACCTTGTGAATGAGCGGAATGGGCAGGAATACATAAAGGAGATGGTCTTCCCACAGGAGAAGGAATGCTTCCGTGATGGAACCCAGACTGTGACTCAGGAAGGAGCAAAACTGCCTACACTTCCTGTTGTGCCATGTGGTGAACAAGTCTATCTGGGGAAAGCCCCACTGATAGAAGATAGAGTTTGCGACATCTGGGTATAAGGACCACTCGTGGCCATGGAATGACCTGCTGAGATAGTCTGCCAACTCATTCTGTACCCCTGGGAGGTACGACACTTGCAGGCATATTGAATGCTCTATGCAGAAGTGCCACAGCACGAGAGCTTCCTGGCACAGGGGAGAGGAGCATGCACCCCCGTTTGTTGATATAGAACATCGCCACGGTGTTGTCTGTCATCACTGATACCCACTTATCAGGGAAATGTGTATAGAAAGTCTGGCATGCCAGGCGCACCACTCTCAGCTCTCTGATATTGATGTGGAGAGCAAGATCTGCCCGAGACCAGAGGCCTTGAGTTCTGAGGACGGTCCCCCAAATGTGCTCTCCAGCCCAGAGCTGATGCGTCCGTCGCTAGGAGAGAGACAGCTGAGGGCTGGAGAAGGGGACCCCTGCACATACTACCAGTGGGTCAAGCCACCACAGGAAGGAGTCAAAAACCTGGCAGGGCAGAGTTACAACCCTGTCCAAATTGTCCAGGGCTGGCTGATACACCAACACTAGCCACAACTGAAGAGGCCTAAATCTGAGTCTGGCATGCTGCACCACATAGGTACAGGCTGCCATGTGTCGTAGAAGTTTCAGGCAGTTCCTTGCTGCAGTGATGGGGAACTGCCTGAGACCTCAAATGATGTTGCTGAGGCCTTGGAACCTCACCTCCAGGAGGTATGCCCTGGCCTGGGTCGAGTCCAGCACTGCCCATATAAATTTTATCTGCTGAACTGGAGACAATGTCAATTTTCCCTCATTCAGAAGAAGGCCCAGATTGTCGAATGTCACTCTTAAGAAGTGGACCTGTGCCTCCACTTGAGCTCTGGAGCGTGCCTTGATGAGCCAGCCATCGAGGTGCAGGAACATCTGTACCTGCTGCCTGCCCAGGAACCTGGCCACGGCTGCCATGCACTTGGTGAACACTCGAGGTGCTGCTGACAGACTGAACGTGAGGACTGTGAACTGATAGTGGCTGTTGTTCACCACAAACCTAAGGTATTTTCTGTGGAGCAGAGTTATTGCTATGTAAAAGTACGCGTCCTTCAAGTCAAGGCTGGCATATCAGTCCCCTGGAGCCAATGAAGGGATGATGGAGGCCAAAGAGACCATGCAGAACTTGAGCTTCTTCACTAACTTGTTGAGTTCTCACAGGTCTAGGATGGGCCTGAGCCCACCTTTGGCTTTTGATATTAGGAAATACCTGGAATAGAAACCCTTGCCCTTCAGCTCCTGAGGAACCTCTTCCACTGCCCCAATGAAAGGAGTGAGTGCACCTCCTGTATGAGGAGTTGCTTGTGAGAAGGGTCCCTGAAGAGGGACAGGGAAAGGAGTGGAAGGGCAGGAGGGCACAGAATTGGATGGAGTATCCCCTCTCTTCTGTGTGGAACACCCAGTGGTCCGAGGTGATATGGAACCATGCACAGTAGAAAGGGAATGGTTGGGATGAGAAGGTAAAGCGGAGTAGATCCAGTTCTTGTTCTGGTCCACTGTCCTCTACCACACCTTCAAAAGGTCAGTTTGGGGCCGGGAGGTGGTTTGGATTGGCCAGAGCCCTGGCCTGAGGACGGGCACAGCCTTTTCCTGCCGCTCCTATTCCTCCTCCGGAAACCGTCCTGTCGGTTCTGTTGTTGGTAGAACCGCGGCGAAGGTTGTGGTCTGGAATGTTTCAGCTGAGTGGTGGGAGTATGGAGGCCCAGTGATTTGAGGGTGGCTCTTGAGTCTTTTAGGCTATGAAGCCTTTTATCTGTCTTTTTGGAAAACAGAGTCACCCTCAAAGGGGAGGTCCTGTATGGTCCGCTGGACCTCGTGTGCCAGACCTGAAACTTGGAGCAAAGAACCCCTTCTCATGGCCACGCCTGTAGCCATCACCCTGGAGGCCGCATTAGCTCCATCTAGCACAGTCTGCAGGGAAGTTCATGATATGAGCTTGCCCTCCTTGACCAAGGCTGAGAACTCAGTATGGGAGGCTTGTGGCAGCAGCTCTGCAAATTTTGCCACATTTTATAGCAGTACCTGCTAACAATGGCCTGCTGATTTGAAATGCAGAGCTCAACCCACCCGTAGAATAGACCTTTCTACCAAAAGGGTCAAGTCTTTTCGCTTCCCTGTTTTTAGGGCAAGGTCCCTAATAACCCTGCTGCTCGCGCTGGTTAGCAGCATCCAAAACCAGGGAATCAGGGGGCGAGTGCGAGTACAGATGCTCATAACCCTCCCATGGCACAAAGTAACGCCTTTCATTGTGCTTAGCTGTGTGGGGCAATGAGGCTGGAGTCTGCTATAAAGTTTTGGTTGTAGCAGATATAGTTTTGATGAGAGGGAGGGCAATGCGTGCAGGTCCGGAGGGTGCTAGGATGTCCACCATGGGATCTTCACCCTCGATTACTTCCTCCGCCTGAAAGCCTAGGTCCTGGGCAACACTCCCCAGCAACTGCTGCAATACCCTGTTGTCCTCCAGAGCTGGGGCTATGGCAGTGCTCACCAGTGCCCCATCTGGCGAGGAGGAGGAAGAAGCCCCCATAAAGGGTGGCTGTTCTCTCCCCTCAGCACCCAAGAGGTCCCATGACTCCTGGGGATCCCAGGCTGGAGCCAACCCGGATGGTGCCATGCCCATAGGTGCCGGCATGGAGGACACCCATGCTGGGGCTGCAGGAAGCATCGCAGGCATCGCTGTAGCCTTCAGTGCCGGCGTTGATGCCGATGTCAGCGCTGTTGTAGTCATCAGTGCTGATGCCAGTGCTGGGGCCGATGGTGATAGTGCTGCAGCTGATGGCATTGATGTATACAGTGGCGATGCCTCAATAGCAGGCTGCTGTGCCTGAGAGATCGCCAGGGCTGCAGGTCCCTGGGGGGCGGAAGGTGGAAACGAAAGTAGCCAAGGCTACCTATGTTGCTGTCGAGCGCAACCCTTGGCTCCATCCCTGGCTCCGATAGAATGCCCAGGGCCTCCCAAAGGGCCACTGCACTGGGTTCTGCCACTGTGGGGGCCACAGTTCCAGGTAAATTTGTCTTTTCCACCATGACCTGGACCTCCTACTTCTGGTTGTGCCAGAGCGATAGGAGTTGGACTCTGACTCCAAGGTCTCCGAGAAGGAAGACCACAGAGGAGCTGCACTGGGGGATGCTGAGTGTTGGGAGCTAGGGGACCGACTGGGCTCTCGTTTCCGAACGACTGGTGTCAGAGGGCGCTGTGGAGAAGGCGAGCACCGGGACAGCATAGCTTGTTTCCCTTCTGACTGTACTGCAGGGTGGACCAGTGCTGTCAATGCCGGCAGTCCGTCCCTCCTTGGAGGTGAGAACGGTGCCGTGAGGCACAACATGTCCGAAGCCGCATTAAATGCCTCTGGGGTCGATGGGAGCTGCAGCTACTGACTCCTGAGGGCTGGCGAGCGGCGGGGGGGCCGGACTCAACTGCACTTCCAGAGCAGGAGTTGACATGACCCTCACAGGCACCGTGGCGCTCTGGCCCAACTGGGGTCTCACAGTTGCCGACTCCTTAGATTTAGCCAGGGGAGAATGATCCCTGTCTGGCTTCTCTTTCTTCTGAGGCACCACCAATGGAGAGCAGTGCCTAGCCGCCGATTGGCTGCAGGAGGAGCCATGACAGTGCCAAGAGTCTCTGGAAGAGTCCTTTCTCGGTACCGGTTCCTTGGATGATGGCACCAGGATGCTCCGCACCGAGGAGGAGGTGTTGTGCGTGGGGTCCTGGGTCTGAATGGGGGCAAAGAGCTGCCTCCATGAGCAGAACTTTGAGCTGCTGTTCCCTCTCTTTCCAAGTTCTGGGGCAGAACTTGCAGCAAATTCTGCAACGGTCCTTTTGGTGACCCTCACCTAGACACCCTAAACATGCAGTGTCTGGGTCACTTTTTGGCATGTGCTTAGCACAGACCTCACACTTTTTGAACCCTGGGGACCGTGGAATACCACAGTTCCATGGATTGGATTGGGTTGGGGGGAACCCCCAACAAACTTTAACTATCTATAACAACTACTAACTATAACAACAACTATTAACTACAGATAACAGAGAAAGGCGCTTGCTAAAGCAAGGGCTATAGGATGTTCCAACTAACCATCACTGGTGGTAAGAAGGAACTGAGGGGGGACAGGTTGACAGGGCTCTATATTGAGAGCCATGAAGGCGCAATTCCAAGGGGCACCTGGGTCAACCCGACGGATGCTGCTATGGGAAAAAATTTCCATCCGCCGTGCACGCGCACACACACACACACCTAATTGGAATGGACATGAACAAGCACTCAAAAAAGAACTGTTGATTTTAAATTTAGAATTTACGTACTGAGTCTTAACTGGAAAACTGGAACTGTCGGAGAACCACCTGCCTTATGTACAGAATAAATAAATACATACCGTGTATGGAAAACAGGAAACAAATCAATGTTGCAACAGATATTTGAGAAGATCCATCATGAGCACTGTGACCAGCCTCATTCTCTCTCATCCCTTTGTTAAACTCAGCCTCATACCAGTATATTCTTCTTTTAGAATGAAGAAAGCCTGATCCCATGCCCAGAGACAGTCAAAAAGCTGCAGAAATACCACTGCTCCATTTCACTGAGGAGGCGGCTAAGAAACAGTAAGGTTGCAGAGAGGGAATCCACAATTCCTTGAGTACCATAAAGCCCTTCAGTATGATGGCATTCTCCATAGGAATGAGCAGCCCATATGGTGTAGCAGTGGTCTTAGCTCAGCTGCACAGGTGCGCTGGTGCTTGCTTTCAGGATGGAAGGAGAGAGAATTCTTCCAAATTGGCCTCTCCCACAAAAGCTGCTGATTCTTACTTTGTTGTAGGAGAGGGGAAAGAGATGGATTTCATCTTTAGCTGGTGAGGAGCATGTTATTTAATCACTCTGCCATCTGGGAATATAAATCCTTTAGCATTGGCAGCTGAGTAGTCTTTTCACTGTTTTACATCTAGGCCCCTAATCCTATCTTCACTGCACAGTAATCTTCACTGTGCCGGACAATCTGTAGGGATGAGAGTGGAAGGAATTCTTTCCTAGCAGGCTGCAGTTTCAAGGCTAGAAGACCCTCCATGGTCAGCATACATTCCCTGATGGGAAAAACGGTCAGAGGATTCACACTGATTTGGTCCACTGATTTCTCTCTCACCTCTAAACTCCTGCATTGCCACACTGAGTCCCCATGGAGCTGGGTTCTGTGGTATGCAAGGTTTATGGACAACCCCAGATCCTACTCTGGTTCCACTGTGCATAGGGGATCCTCTGTGCCAGTGGAGAGGAGTATGCAGAGTTGATCCTTTATGCACGAAAGTGATGTCATTAGCCATTTCTAGCTGGGATAAGAAAACAGTCCCTCTCTCCAAAGCCAGGTAGAATTCCCATGTGGCATCAACTTTGTTCTGGCACAGAATGTCATTAGCTGACAAGCATTTGCAAGTCTTATCAAGAAACTTTTATTTCCAGCCCCATCTCAGGGCCACCATCCCCAGCATCTTCTTTCTCTGCAGGCCCAGTGTAAATGCAACCAGCCATAAATGCTCCTGTTGGGCTTCTGTGGCTGTAGAAGCCACTCCTTCACTTCTCTGGGCCCAGCCAGGAACTGACTTGCTAAGGCCAGGCTGCTCCTTTTATCTGGACCCTCTAGCCCTTGGAGGACCAGGTCTCTGTGGTTTCCCAAATGTCTGCTTCAGAGAGTCCTCTCTAAGCAAGCTTGGAGGACTCACCTTCACTGATCTATTCCTGCCCACTTGCTGCTTCCTGGGACGAGGTGTAGTAGGACCATGTCCCCCACTCCAGGGAGCCACAAAGGTCAAATACACTCCATCACAGGACCAGATATTTAAAGGTAAACATTCAAGTGGGTGCCTGGTAAGATTTTTCAAAAAAGCCTAGGTGCTAACTCAGATAGGAGCTTCAGTGCTTTCGAAAATTCCACTACATGCCTATCTGCATCTTAGGTGCCTACCTAGCTTTAAAAATCTAGCCCTAAGTCCCTCTACTTTGGATCGTTGGTGAAATCCTGGCCACATAAATCAACGAAACAACTCCCATAGACTTCAGTGGACCCAGGATTTCACCCTACATCTTCAAAATTTGTCATTGGGCAACTGCCTTTTGTTGAAAAGCTTTGATGGAGTCTAAGAAATGTATGCAAAATTATTTAAAATTACAAGAATGACCAGATCCTTGGACCTTACTAAGTGCCCGTTGCGTGGAGCCAATGGTGGAAAGGGTTCTTCAAACTGCCTCAAGCAGGCAGCTGAGGAGTCTCTCAGGACAGGGAAATCCTTGGATAGCAATAGCACAAAAACAGCTATGCATTTCTGCCCCTCTCTTGACATGGGAGGTGGGGAGCTGCATGCTGGGGTGGGAGCAGCCAGGGCTGGCCTGTTAATGATAAGTTATTCTGGGAGTTATTTCTGCCTCAGGTTCAGGAAACAGAAACATGGCTTAGAGCCACCTCCCCGCTCCCTCCCCCCAGCTGTGTTGAACATGAGCTCAGCACAGCTGAGGATCTAGCCCTTAATCTTATTTCTCTAGTCGATTGATGAGAGCAATACATCATTCTTTTCCCCAGTCGCCTTTTACTTCTTCCTGCTGTATTTGTTTCCATTTCAATTTAAGTTCAGTAAGAATTGTCTTGGGCAAAAATGACTTAATAATTCCAAAGAAATGAAAGAGAGATAATGTGATGCTGCAAATATGTCTTGGCAACCTGCTAGCTAGGGATGACTTTGGATCAAATTATTATACAATTATTATGCTATCGTATGTACTTCTCAGGCATTCGTCATCTTAGTGGCTCAATGCCACATACTGTAAGTAAATGTTAAGGTACCACAGATTCTAAACCATCCCTTATATGCTCAAGAAACATATTTTTCAAGATACTCAGTGCATTTTGTTGCACAAAATCCTCCAAAAATGGAAACGCTGTGATATAACTGATTCCTTTAATACCATCCTCTAACCAAACATTCCAAAGGACAATATACTCTGATGTTTAATCTGAGTATATTTATTTTTATTACAGGAGTAACTAGAGGCCACCACCAAGATTGGTGCCCCTTTGTGCTAGGCACTGTATGAACACAGAGTCCCTGCCCCAGAGAGTTTACATTTCAAGTAGGCAAGACTGACAAAGGGTGATATGAAATAATTACACAATGTGATTTACTCTCTCAAGGTCAGTGGCTGATCTAGGGACAGAACACTAGTCTCCTGCCTCCCAAGCTACTGCTTTACCAGTGAGACCATACTGCTCCCTTTTATGGGGCTCAGTAGACTGGCTTGGGTATTAAGTCCTTGTGGGTAAGTCTACACAGCCACTGAAAGTGAGCCTCCCTGCCCAGGCTGACAAACTTGGTTTAGTGGGGCTCACTCTAGCACTGTAAAAATAGCTGTGTTAACAGCATTGTGAAGTTATGGCTCAGGCTGGAGCTCAGGCTCTGAAGTCTAGGGAGGGGGATGAGCTTCCAAACCCAAGCTCTAACTTCAAAGTGCCGGCTATGCAGCTATTTTTAGAGCACTAGCATGAGCCCTGCTACCACAAGTCTGTTGAGCAGGTCTGGAAGGCTGACTGCCGCAGGCTGTGTAGACTTACCCTCTGTGTCAGTTCTCATGCTGTCCCACTTCCATGAATTATTTTTGTTCAATTTTTTTAAACTATACCAATAACAAGGATTAAATGATTAGAAATACATTCAATTAATATTATGGGATCACTGTTCAGCCTCAAACGACACCTTTAACTTATACTTCTGATCCAACTAAAAAGATATTTATCAACATGGATAACCAGGAAGAAGAAGTGGGTGACGCTTTTTTTTTTAAAACAGCTAACAAAATAATCCAAAGCACAGAACTTGATGGTGATGGGGGACTTCAACTATCCAGATATCTGTTGGGAAAATAATACAGCGGGGCACAGATTATCCGTCAAGTTCTTGGAATTCATTGGAGACATTTTTATTTTATTTCAGAAGGTAGAGAAAGCAGCTAGGGGAGAGGCTCTTCTATTTGATTTTGACAAATAGGGAGGAACTCGTTGCGGATTTGACAGTGAAAGTCAGTTTAGGTGAAAGTGATCATGAAACGATGAATTCATGATTCTAAGGAATGGAAGGAGGGAAAACAGCAGAATAAAGATAATGGATTTCAAGAAGGCAGACATTAGCAAACTCAGGGAGCTGGTAGGTAAGATTCCATGGGAAAAACAGTTTGAGAGAGTTGGCAGTTTTTCAAAGAGACATTATTAAGGGCACACACAAATTATCCCAGGAGATCTTCAATGATATGAAACTCAAAAAAGAGTCATACAAAAAGTGGAAATTACGTCAAATTACAAAAGATGAATATAAACAAACACAAGCATGTAGGGACAAAATTAGAAATGCCAAGGCACAAAATGAGATTAAACTAGCTAGAGACATAAAGAGTAACAAGAAAACATTCTACAAATACATTGGAAGCAAGAGGGAAGACCAAAGAAAGGGTAAGCCTGTCACTCAATGAGGGGGAAAAGACAATAACAGAAAATGTGTAAATGATAGAAATGCTAAATGATGTTTTTGTTTCAGTTTTCAACAAAAAGTTTAGTAGCGATTGGACATCTAACACAGTGAACACCAGTGAAAATGATGTAGTATCTGAGGTTAAAATAGGGAAAGAACAAGTTAAAGTAAGTTCTGTTTGCCAGAAGCTGGGAATAAGCGACAGAGGATGAATCACTCAATGATTACCTGTTCTGTTCATTCCCTCTGGGGCACCTGGCATTGGCCACTGTTGGAAGACAGGATACTGGGCTAGATGGACCTTTGATCTGACCCAGTATGGCCGTTCTTATGTTATCTAAAAATTACTTAGACAAGTTAGATGTCTGTGAGTTGACAGGACCTGATGAAATATATCCTAGAATACTCAAGGAACTGACTAAGGAGATATCTGAGCCATTACCGATTTTCTTTGAAAACTCATGGAAGACTGGAGAGATGCCAGAGGACTGGAAGAGAGCAAATATAGTGCCAATTTATGAAAAGGGGAATAAGAACAAGCTGGAGTCTTACAGACCAGTCAGCTTAACTTCAGTACCCGGAAAGATAATGGAGCAAATAATCAAGTAATCAATTTGTAAACACCTAGAAGATAAAAAGATGATAGGTAACAGTCAACATGGATTTGTCAAGAACTAATCATGTCAAACTAACCTTATATCTTTCTTTGACAGGGTGAAAAGCCTTGTGGATGGGGGGAATCAGTAGATGTCATATATCTTGACTTTAGTAAGGATTTTGATACTATCTCACATGACCTTCTCAAACAAACTAGGGAAATAGAAGCTACATGGAGCTACTATAAGGTGGGTGAATACCTAGTTGGAAAACTATTCCCCAAGAGTAGTTATCAGTGGTTCACAGTCAAGCTGGAAGGGCATATCGAGTGGGATCCCGCAGGGATTGGTCCTGGGTCCGATTTTGTTCAATATCTTCATCAATGATTTAGATAGATAATGGCATAGAGAATACACTTGTAAAGTTTGCGGATGATACCAAGCTCGGAGGGGTTGCAAGTGCTTTGGAGGGTAGGATTAAAATTCAAAATGATCTGGACAAACTAGAGAAATGGTCTGAGGTAAACAGGAGGAAATTCTATAAGAACAAATGCAAAGTATCTACTTAGGAAGGGACAATCAATTGCACACATACAAAATGGGAAATGACTGCCTAGGAAGGAGTACGGCAGAAAGGGAACTGGGAGTTATAGTGGATCACAAACTAAATATGAGTTAACAGTGTAACACTGTTGCAAAAAAAAGCACATATTCTGGGATGCACTAGCACGAGTGCTGTAAGCAAGACATAAGAAGTAATTCTTCCGCTATACTCTGCACCAATTAGGCCTCAACTGGAGTATTGTGTACAGTTTTGGGTGCCATATTTCAGGAAAGATGTGGACAAATTGGAGAAAGTCCAGAGGAGAGCAACCAAAATGATTAAAGGTCTAGAAAACATGACCTATGAGGAAAGATTTAAAAAATTGGGTTTGTTTAGTCTGGAGAAGAGAAGAGAAGAGAAGAGAAGAGAAGAGAAGAGAAGAGAAGAGAAGAGAAGAGAAGACTGAGGCGGGACATGATAATTTTCCAGTACATAAAAGGTTGTTACAAGGAGGAGAGTGAAAAATTATTCTCTTTAACCACTGAGGATAGTACAAGGAAGCAATGGGCTTAAATTGCAGCAAGGGAGGTTTAGGTTGGACATCAGGAAAAATTTACTAACTGTCAGGGTAGTTAAGCACTGGAAAAAATTGCCTTCAGGAATTGTGGAGATTTTTAAGAACAGATTAGACAAACCCTGTCAGGAATGGTCTAGTTATTACATATTGCTGCCTTGAGTGCAGGGAACTGGACTTGATAACCTCTCAAGGTCCCTTCCAGTCCTACACTTCTATGATGTGGCTATCCAGACTGTTTCTTTAAAACTACAGAAAGAAGCTGGGCAGGAGTGGGTTAGGGAAGTGTCAGGTCAGGAGCTCTGCAGTGAAGACAAGACAGAGCAACTACAGGGATGATACTGTCTTCTATATTCAAATAAAGCCACAAGGAAGTGACTTTCTGTGATTTTTTTTACCACTACCACATGATGTTGTGTCAGACACTGACTCATTTTGAGCGAGCAGAACAGAAAACACCACCTTGCAGTCCTTGAGTGGACTTTCAGCTTGATAGATTCATAGGATGGCCTGAGAGGAAGGCCTGCTGCACTGGATTCTAAACTGCAGTGAAGATTGACACACAGAGTGGTAAAGCACAGGCCAGCCGACTCATTTATTCAATGGAGAGTGAAGATGAAAATATTTATAAACCATTTGCCTTCGCTGAGGAAGGAGAGAAGAATAACGAATACGTCATTCTGCGAAATGATGTGTATATCATTTCCAAACATAAACACAAATGGGCGAAGGATGCAGAGTGAGGGCCAGAGAAAGCATGGAAGACTTTCAAAGGGCCCTTTATGAACAAGCAGACCATTGTGCCGTTAGTGTCAATAAGGATGAACGCATAAGGGTTCATCTAGAAGTTGAGATTTAAAACAAGGAATTTTGAGAAAAATTACTGTTAATATCTCTGGTGACTCTGGAACAGGCATTGCAACTGCCACAGCAGCTGGAGAAAGTGAACACGCAAGTCACCCTACAAGAAAGTGGGGGAGGCATGATGCAAAAAGTAGAAAAGAAAAACTGTCCATGGAAAAGAGAAAAGAGCTATGAAAAGGCCTCCTTAAGAGCATGGAGTTCTCTGGGCAGAAATGTGGTAGGTGCAGCATGGGAGATCTCACGCCAGATGAGGTCTGTCCACCTGGCAGAAACACATGCGGCAAATGTGAGCAAATAGGCATTGGGAATGTATCTTCTGAAGCAAAAGAACTAGGGAGAGAGCCCATTTCTGTGTAAGTAATGCCTATGCCACCCGCCTGCTTCCACAGGTGGGAAACTTGATGGGGCCAGCAGTGACTAGAGCATCTCCAGTAGAAAGGGGAGAGGAGGAGAGCACAGACAGGGGCATGCAGGGGTTGCTCTTTTCCTCTGGAATCTCTACCCATCCATTGGCCAGACAGAGGAGGTGGGGAGCTGATTGGGCCCTTGCTCTCCTATTTCATTAATTTAAACCCCCATCTTGATCCTAAGGAGCCTCTTCTTGCTCCATTTCAGCTTTCTGACCCTGTCTCTGAAACTATATGTCCAGAGTTACATTTAGCAGATGCTGTGGATCTAACCAATCACTTATTTGGGGGGGTCAGGAAGGAATGTTTTCTTTCCATTGAGGCCAAACTGGCAGTGGGTTTTTGCCTTCCGTTCAGCATCCCGAAGGCACAGGTAGGTTAAATAGGAAGAGGATTTAGTAATTTGTGTTAGTACTTGGTAGGGATGTTAGCTCTTGCAACTTGAGGCCAGTTTCCAGTGCATTTAAAAGGCTAAAAGTGACAGTACCCAGAGGCAAAAACACTTAGGATTTTGCTGATAGCCTTTTGCCCTTGGGATGGGGGAAACCTTGTAGCCTTCAGAGGCCAAGGTCGCCCTTTCAGTACCCTCTGTCCAGGGGCGGCTCTAGAAATGACGCTGCCGCCGCCAGCGCCGCCCTTCTTCGCGCCTCGGTTCCGGCGGGTCCCCTCTTCCTGCGGCCCGGTGCCGGCCTGCGGGTCGCAGGCCGCCGGGCGAGGGGAGCGGCCTGCGCCCTGCGCAGGCACCGCGAGCGCTCAACGGAGCGCGGGGAAGACCGGACCGCAGTCAGCTCGCGGCAGGGTCCGCACCCCCCGGCCGGTGGACCTGCCGCAGGCATGCCGGAGCTCCACCGAGCCAAATGCTGCCTCTGTCCCCCTTGCAGGGGAGGGAGGGAGCAAAACAATTCAGAAGAGTGAGCTGAGTCCTAAGGATAGGCTGAGGAGAGTCTACCCCAAATTATGGGTTATATGGTAGGATCCCTATAACCCCTGCACTGGAACCACTTAAAATGCCTGGTATGTGAAAGTCTGCATGTAGCCCCCCTCCCCTGTGTTAAGTATAATAAAAATAGGGCCTGTCTCTTAAAATCCATTGCTGTCTCTCCTCATTCACTGCCGTGTCCAGATCAATTTCCTGGCATCTGTGTCCAGACACAGCATTCATGAATCACCACTGCCTTTCACCTTGAGTAATCGTTGAACTTGTGCAAAGCGAGTGCAAAATGCTACCTCTTTGCACAGACAGAAATGACTATCCAAGATACAGGACAATGAAGAATCAGGCCCTTAGTGTCAAGATTTGTGATAGTGTTGATAAATTTAAAATTGATTCAGAAGCAAAAGAGAGACAGTGTAGCTTCAGTGATAATATTGTCTTCCTTATTCTAATAAAGTTCCTTGTTCTGTTACAAGAAAACCTTCAGTTCTTTACCATTGTCATTTGACAGTACTCACAACCTCCTATTCTATAGTAAAAGAATACAATCCTCTTTAATTGTTGTCAACTTCTACCCTTCTCATAATAATCCAACTGAAGTCTGATATAACTAAGCATAGTCCAAAACAAACAAAGAATATGGTAGGGAGCTAATTTTGTTTTGTTGTTGTTTACAGACACAGGAGTAGCATTTAGCTGCAAAAAGAATCTGTCCCTCTATGTGATCCATCAGCTCAGCTGGTGGAACACCTGAATACTAGCCAAAGGAACTTGGATGTATTCCTGCTTCTGTTTTTTTTCTCTCTTTTCATCTAAACATCTGTTTTCCCATGTTGAGACATGAGCTCATAGCTCCTGGAACAAAGAGAAACCAGTCCTTACAGCAAGTATGTGGAAGTAGCATTAGGTCCTCCCACATATTTCTTAAAAACACCAACTCTCCTCTTCTCCATTTAGCACAAACCCCTCCATGCCAGCTGCTATTCTGTAAAGAATTAGCAATGGACTTCAAGATGATCTGCCACTGTAGGCAAATCTTCAGTGTGCTTCCACCTTCTTCATGGGCCAAGGGATGGCAGATGTGGCCCAGCCATGACAGAGGGGCAGCCAGGCCAAATTTAGTGAGTGCCATTGCAATTTGGTATGCGAGCTCAGAGTGCCATTCAAATTTGGCCTGGCCACCCCTCTGTCATGATGGAGGGGTTGCTGGGTCAAATCTGCCATCCTAGGCAGTCAGCCAAAAATCGGCAGCTGTCTAGTCTGCTAATAGGTAGAGTGGCCTCTGAAGGTTAGCTGCTTTTTGAAAGCATATCCAGGGGTTATGGCATGATCTAATGAAAAATATCAGAGAGAAATGTATTTTTACAAGGAAAACATGACCTTGATAGCAGATCCATGACAAGTGTCACAAATTATATTTTTTCTTTATCACAACATTCAGTGGAACTATTCCCCCGTGTAAAGTTACTTGCATATGTGTTTGAAGATCCAAGGCCTAAATTTAGAACTAAGATGAAAGAGAAAAACTAACTAAGGACTACACAGACATGACCATGTGTTGTTTTCTGTTGTAATGCATGCTTTTCATAGTCTGCTAGTATTAGCTTTTGTTTGTTTGTTCTTTTATATATATTTGTATTGAGACATGAATATGCAAGAAGAATACAAGTCCTTTCATCATATTTTACATATATTGTAAGTTTAGAAGAAGGTGGATCAAGTCAATAGCAGTTATTCAAAATATTTTAAAAGGTCCAACGGTTTCTAATATTTAAATCCAGAACATTTGCTTTCACTAAATCCAATTAATACTTTCTTTATACAATCAGATAATACAGACACAGAGCATCAAGCCTGTAATTGTTACATAAAAACAAAATCACTACATTTTATTTTATTTCTTAGTTCTCTTTTGTTTGAGCAAAACTTGGAGGATAAGAGTCAAGAAGTCAGAAGGGCAAAGAGAGACAAGAAGATGGTGAAGGGGGAGTAGGATGTGGGGGGGACAGGGTCAGTGAAGAAGAGAACTTGGAGTTGGTTAGTAAAGTGAATCAGGTAGTGATACAAGCCAATAGATTAGTGTCAATGTGGGCAAATTGATTAGGAAGATCCAGAAGAGTAAAAGCAGTTTTGGATCAGTCTTGAGTCCTCCAAGTTAATGTAAAAAAAATTAAAAATGTCAGGAGTGCAGTGAACTGCAAGGATAAAGTAAAGCTGCAGCTGGAGACTGAATGTATGAACCTACTGCTGTCTGCTGAGAGCTGTGACCTCTTAGGGTACATCTACATGGCAATTAAATGTCCGCACCTGGCCCAGATCAGCTGACTTGGGCTCACTGGGCTTGAGGTGCAGTGCTGTAGAACTCTTGTATAGACATTTGGATTTGGGATGGAGCCCAAGCTCTGGGATCCCACAAGGCAGGAGGGTCCCAGAGCCAGGGCTCCAGCCCAAGTCAGAGCATCTACACAGAAATTTTCAGCCAGAGCCCCACGAGTCCAAGTCAGCTGACCCAGGCCAGTTGCAGCTGTGCCATGGGTCCTTAACTCCAGTGTAAACTTACCCTTATAGACTGACCTTGGTGTAATGGAACACTAAACTGTATTATACTGTTCAGCCATTAGGTGGCAATGAATTGCAAACAAGCTCCACAAAGAACCTGGAGGTACCAATATCTTCTTTAATTTATGCTAAGGGGAAGTGGACAGAACACGTCTTTAAATTCTTGACTTTCCTGAAGACAGTCACAAAGATGACTATGAAAGGGATCTGGCTATGTTTGATGAATATTTTATATCTCAGAGAAATGTGGTTTATGAAACAGGATATTTCCACCAAAGAATTCAAGAATAAGGGGGAAATGTTGAATGTTTTATAAGACCTCTGCAGACATTGGCTGAAAACTATGAATTGGGGATTGAAAAACATGAAAATATCAGAAACAGGCTGGTTATTGGATTAACAAATAAAAATCTTTCATAATAGTTACAACTGAAGACAGACTTAACCATAGACACAGCTATTCAGATAGCAAAGCAGACTGAGCTGATAAGACAGCAAAACCAAGAACCACTGACCAGCTATGAAAAACAAGAAACTATCTTAGAAGCTGTAAAGAATCATAGAATCATTGAATATCAGGGTTGGAAGGGACCTCAGGAGGTGACTGTTAAAAGACATTATCATAAGACCCATGAGGCTAAGAGGGACAAATTCCAGCCAACATGCCCAAGTTGTGGAAAAAATCATATCCCAAAAGATATTGCATGTCAAGCCAGAAGAAAAAGGAGTAATAAATGCACAAACTATGGACATTTTGCAGCTGTTTGCCAAACTAAAGCAGTCCGGGAGTTGATTAATATTATAGTCAATCAAGAACTATTGTTTCTGTCATCTAGAACTTGTGACAACACAGAACCCGCCTGGAGAGTGAAACTGAATATTCACATCAAGACTATTGACTTTAAAATTGACTCAGGACCTGTTGTCACAGTCATCTCAGAAGGGACTTGCAATCACCTTCAACCCCTCTCAGAGCTGAAGTCACCTGACACAGGTCTGACTAGCCCTGGAGGTATTTTGAACTGCATGAGCCAGTTCACAACAGAAGCAATTTACAAAGACAAAAGCTATGCATTCAGAGTGTATGTGATCAAAGGACCATAGACCAAAAGCCTTCTCAGCCGCAGCGTGGCAGCCATGATAGGCCTAGTGAGAAAAGTGAAAGAACTCGATGGAATATTTGCTGATATTAGACTTTTGAAAGGAGATTCGGTACAAATAATCTTGAGACAATGCTGAACCATATAGTGTACATACACCTCGCTGGATACATATCCCATTACTTCATAAACTGGAACTGTGTTAAAGAGAATGTAATGGATTGGCATAATCAAGAAAATCTCTGAGCCAACAGCATGGTGTGCCTCAGTGGTACCAGTTATAAAGAAGATTAGGAAAATACAAATCTGTATGGATCTTAAAAGACTTAATGAAGCAGATGTGAGAGAAAAATATATCCTCTCAACACTGTATGACTTCCTCCCTAAAGTGAAAAAAGCTACAGTATTTTCCAAGCTGGATGCCTCAAGTGGATTCTGAAAATTCTTTTCATTAAAGAAAGTGCTAAACTGACTACATTCATCACACCCTTTGGGAGATTTTCCATTTGAAGAATCCCCTTTTGGGATTACCAGTGCACCTGAAATTCGCCAAAGAAAGATGGCTGAACTGTTAAAGAACACAAATGGAGTTATAGTTATGTACAATATTTTGATATATGAATCTTCAATGAAAGAATGCAACAAAACCTTTAATGGAGTCCTAAGCCCAATCAGTCAGTCTGGACTGAAGTAAAACAAGGAAAAATGCATTTTCCACCTTCTCCAAATTGAGTTTTTGGAACAGACAATTAACAAAGATGGAATCAGTCCTAGCCCTCAGAAAGTAAAAGCAATTTGAGAATTGAACACACCAACGAATGTACCAGAACTGAGATGCATACTGGAGATGGTAGATTATCTTGGTTGATACCTACAAGACCTTTCTACAGTGACAACACCATGGAATGAACTCTTAAAGTTCAACATATCTTGGCTATGGGGGCCAAATCAAGACATTCCTTTCAAAGAAGTAACGAGACCTGGATCTACTGAGATCATTTCTAAGTACAGTAATACAATCTGAACAACTCCACAGGGTAGGGCACTTAGAGCTAGGGTTAGGGTTCCTATGGGTGGGGCTTCCTACCCTAGGGTTAGGGTTTCTAAGGGTAGGGCACATGGAGCTAGGGTCAGGGTTCCTATGGGTAGGGCTTCCCGCCCTACGGTTAGGGTTCCTAAGCATAGGGAACTTTGAGCGAGGGTTAGGGTTCCTATGGGAAAGACACCCCGCCCTAGGGTTATGGTTCCTAAGGGTACGGCTTCCCGCCGAAGGGATAGGGTTCCTAAAGGTAGGGCACTTGAAGTTCGGGTTAGGGTTCCTAAGGGTAGGACACTTGGAGCTAGGGTTAGGGTTACAATGGGTAGGGCACCCGGAGCTAGGGTTAGGGTTCCTATGGTTACAGTACTTGGAGCTAGGGTTAGGGTTCCTAAGGGTAGGGCACATGGAACTAGGGTCAGGGTTCCTATGGGTAGGGCTTCCCGCCCTACGGTTAGGGTTCCTATGGGTTGGGCACTTGGAACTAGGGTTAGGGTTCCTAAGCATAGGGAACTTTGAGCGAGGGTTAGGGTTCCTATGGGTAGCGGACTTGGAGCTAGGGTTAGGGTTCCTAAGGCTTCCTTGAAGGATACTTGAACCTAGGGTTAGGGTTCCTATGGGCAGGGCTTCCCACTCTAGTGTTAGCGTTCCTAAGGGTAGGACACTTGGAGCTAGGGTTCGGGTTCCTGGGGGTAGGGCACTTGCAGCTAGGGTTAGGGTTCGTATGGGTAGGGCACTAGCAGCTGGAGTAAGGGTTACTATGGGTAGGGCTTCCCTCGCTAGGGTTAGGGTTCCTATAGGAAGGGCACTTGGAGCTAGGATTAGGGTTCCTATAGTACGACTTACCGCCCTAGGGTTAGGGTTCCTATGGGGAGGGCTTCCTGCCCTAGGGTAAGGGATCCTAAGGGTAGGGCACTTGCAGCTAGAGTTAGGGTTCCTATTGGTAGCTCTTCCCGCCCTAAGGTCAGTGTTCCTAAGGGTAGGGCATTAGAGCCGGGGTTAGGGTTCCTATGGGTAGGGCTTCCCTCCCTAGTGTTAGAGTTCCAAAGTATAGGGCACTTGGAGCTAGGGTTCGGGTTCCAATAGGTAGGGCACTTGGAGCTAGGGTTAGGGTTCCTATGGGTAGGGCACCCGGAGCTAGGGTTAGGGTTCCTATGGGTAAGGAACCCCGACCTAGGGTTAGGGTTCCTATGGGTAGGGCGCCCCTCCCTAGGGTTAGGGTTCCTATGGGCAGGGCACTTGGAGCTAAGGTTAGGGTTCCAAAGGGTAGGGCACTTGGAGCAAGGTTAGGGTTCCTATGGGTAGGGCACCCTGTCCTAGGGTTAGGGTTCCCAATGGTAGGTCACTTGGAGCTAGGGTAAGGGTTCCTATGGGTAGGGTGCCAGGAGTTAGGGTTAGGGTTTCTATAGGTCGGGCACTCGGAGCTAGGGTTAGGGTTCCAATCGGTAGGGCACCCCGACCTAGGGTTAGGGTTCCTATGTGTAGGGCACTAGGATCTAAGGTTAGGGTTCCAAAGTGTAGGGCACTTCGAGTTAGGGTTAGGGTTCCTATGGGTAGGGCACCCCGACCTAGGGTTACAGTTCCTATCGGTAGGGCACGTGGAGCTAGGGTTAGGGTTCCAAATGGTAGGGCACTTGGAGCTAGGGTTAGGGTTCCTATGGGTAGGGCACCCTGAACTAGGGTTACGGTTCCTATGGGTAGGGCACCCCGACATAGGGCTAGGGTTCCAAACGGTAGAGCACTTGGAGCTAGGGTTAGGGTTCCAATGGGTTGGGCACCCAGAGCTAGGGTTAGGGTTCATATCGGTAGGGCACCCTGAGCTAGGGTTAGGGTTCCTATGGGTAGGGCGCCCTGCCCTAGGTTAGGGTTCCTAAGGGTAGGGCAGTTGGAACTAGGTTTAGGGTTCCTATGGGTAGGGCACTTGGAGCTAGGGTTAGGGTTCCTATGGGTAGGGCACTTGGAGCTAGGGTTAGGGTTCCTATGGGTAGGGCAAAACCAGCTAGGGTTAGGGTTCCTATGGGTAGGGCACTTGGAGCTAGGGTTAGGGTTCCTATGGGTAGGGCCACCCGCCCGAGGGTTAGGGTTCCTATGGGTAGGGCACTTGGAGCTAGGGTTAGGGTTCCTATGGGTAGGGCACTTGCAGCTAGGGTTAGGGTTCCTATGGGTAGGGCACTTGCAGCTAGGGTTAGGGTTCCTATGGGTAGGGCACTTGGAGCTAGGGTTAGGGTTCCTATGGGTAGGGCACTTGGAGCTAGGGTTAGGGTTCCTATGGGTAGGCCCCCACCCTCGGGTTAGGGTTCCTATGGGTAGGGCACTTGCAGCTAGGGTTAGGGTTCCTATGGGTAGGGCACTTGGAGCTAGGGTTAGGGTTCCTATGGTTACGGCACATGGAGCTAGGGTTAGGGTTCCAATGGGTACGTGTACCCGAGATAGGGTTAGGGTTCCAATGGGTATGCGTACCAAAGCCAGGGTTAGGGTTCCTATGATTAGGGCACTTGGAGCTAGGGTTAGGGTTCCTAAGGGTAGGGCACTTGGAGCTAGGGTTAGGGTTCCTATGGGTAGGGTGCCCAGAGCTAGGTTAGGGTTCCTATGGGTAGGGCACTTGGAGCTGGGTTAGGGTTCCTATGGGTAGGGCACCCGAAGCTAGGGTTAGGGTTCCTATGGGTAGGGCACTTGGAGCTACGGTTAGGGTTCCTATGGGTAGGGCACTTGGAGCTAGGGTTAGGGTTCCTATGGGTAGGGCACCCGGAGCTAGGGTTTGGGTTCCTATGTGTAGGGCACTTGAAACTAGGTTTAGGGTTCCTATGGGTAGGGCTCCCGGACCTACGGTTTGAATTACTATGGGTAGGGCACCCGGAGCTAGGGTTAGGGTTCCAAAGGGTAGGGAACTTCGACCTAGGGTTAGAGTTCCAAAGGGTAGGGCACTTGGAGCTAGGGTTAGGGTTCCTAAGTGTAGATAACCAGGAGCTAGGTTTAGGGTTCCTATGGGTAGGATACTTGGACCTAGGGTTAGGGTTCCTATGGGTAGGGCACCGGAGCTAGGGTTAGGGTTCCTATGGGTAGGGCACCGAGCTAGGGTTAGGTTCCTAAGGGTAGGGCACTTGAGCTAGGGTTAGGGTTCCATGGTAGGGCACCTGGAGCTAGGGTTAGGGTTCCTAAGGGTAGGGCACTTGGAGCTAGGGTTAGGTTCCTATGGGTAGGGCACCCGGAGCTAGGTTAGGGTTCCTAGGGTAGGGCACTTGGAGCTAGGGTTAGGTTCCTATGGGTAGGGCACTGGAGCTAGGTTAGGGTTCCTATGGGTAGGGGACTTCGAGCTAGGGTTAGGGTTCCTATGGGTAGGGCACCTGGAGCTAGGGTTAGGGTTCCTATGTTTAGGGCACTTGGAGCTAGGGTTAGGGTTCCTATGCGTCTGGCACTGGGAGCTAGGATGAGGGTTCCTATGGGTCGGGCACCCGGAGCTAGGGTTAGGGTTCCTATGGGTAGGGCACCCCGACCTAGGGTTAGGGTGCCTATGGGTAGGGCACCCAGAGCTAGGGTTAGGGTTCCTATGGGTAGGGCACCTGGAGCTAGGGTTAGGGTACCTATGGGTAGGGCACCCGGACCTAGGGTTAGGGTTTGGCTTCCTATGGGTAGGGCACTTGAAACAAGGGTTAGGGTTCCAAACGGTAGGGCACTTGGAGCTAGGGTTAGGGTTCCTACGGGTGGGGCACGTGGAGCTAGAGTTAGGGTGCCTATTGGTAGGGCGCCCCTCCCTAGGGTTAGGGTTCCAATGGGTAGGGCACCCGGAGCTAGGGTTAGGGTTCCAATGGGTAGGGCACCCGGAGCTAGGGTTAGGGTTCCTATGGGTAGGGCACCCGGAGCTAGGGTTAGGGTTCCTATGGGTAGGGCACCCCGAGCTAGGGTTAGGTTCCCTATGGGTAGGGCTCTTGGAGCTAGGGTTATGGTTCCAATCGGTAGGGCACACCGAGCTAGCGTTAGGGTTCCAATGGCTGGGGCTCTTGGAGCTATGGTTAGGGTTCCTATGGGTAGGGTGCTTGGAGCTAGGGTTAGGATTCCTAAGGGTAGAGCATCTGGAGCTAGAGTCAGGGTTCCTATGGGTAGGGCACCCCGAGCTAGGGTGAGGGTTGCAAAGGGTAGAGCGCGTGGAGCTCGGGTAAGGGTTCCTATGGGTAGGGCACCTGGAGCTCGGATTAGGGTTCCAAAGGGTAGACCACTTGGAGCTAGGGTTAGGGTTCCTATGGTTAGGGCTTACCGGCCTAGGGTTAGGGTTCCTAATGGGTAGGGATCTTGCAGCTAGGGTTAGGGCTGCTATGGGTAGGGCACTTGAGCTAGGGTTAGGGTTCCTATGGGTAGGGCACCCCGACCTAGGGTTAGAGTTCCAATGGGTAGAGCACTTAGAGCTTGGGTTAGGGTTCCTATGGGTCGGGTACCCAGAGCTCGGGTTTGGTTTCCTATGGGTAGGGCACTTGGAACTAGGGTTAGGATTCCTATGGGCAGGGCACCCCGACCTAGGGTTAGGGTTCCTATGGGTAGGGCACTTGGATCTAGGGTTAGGTTTCCTATGGGAAGGGCCCCCGGAGCTAGGGTTAGGGTTCCTATGGGTAGGGCACTTGGATCTAGGGTTAGGTTTCCTATAGGAAGGGCCCCCGGAGCTAGGGTTAGGGTTCCAAAGGGTATGGCACTTGGAGCTAGGGTTAAGGTTCCAATGGGTAGGGCAGCCGGAGCAAGGTTTAGGGTTCCTAAGGTTAGGATACTTGGAGCTAGTGTTCGGGTTGCTATGGGTAGGGTACCCGGAGCTAGGGTTAGGGTTCCTATGGGTAGGGCACCCGGAGCTAGGGTTAGGGATCCAAAGCTTAGGATACTTGGAGATAGGGTTAGGGTTCCAATGGGTAGGGCACCCCGAGCTAGGGTTAGGGTTCCAATGGGTAGGGCACCCTGAGCTAGGGTTAGGGTTCCAATGGGTAGGGCTCTTGAAGCTAGGGTTAGGGTTCCTATGGGTCGGGCACCCGGAGCTAGGGTTAGGATTCCTATGGGCAGGGCACCCCGACCTAGGGTTAAGGTTCCTATGGGTAGGGCACTTGGATCTAGGGTTAGCTTTCCTATGGGAAGGGCACCCGGAGCTAGGGTTACGGTTCCTATGGGTAGGGCACCCGGAGCTAGGGTTAGGGTTCCTATGGGTAGGGCACCCAGAGATAGGGTTAGGGTTCCTATGGGTAGGGCACACGGAGCTAGGGTTATGGTTCCTATGGGTAGGGCACCCGCAGCTAGGGTTAGGGTTCCAAAGCTTAGGATACTTCGAGATAGGGATAGGGTTCCTATGGGTAGGGCACCCGGAGCTAGGGTTAGGGTTCCTATGGGTAGGGCACCCGGAGCTAGGGTTAGGGTTCCTATGGGTAGGGCACCTGGAGCTAGGGTTAGGGTACCTATGGGTAGGGCACCCGGACCTAGGGTTAGGGTTCCTAAGGTTAGGATACTTGGATTTAGGGTTAGGGTTCCAATGAGTAGGGCACCCAGAGCTAGGGTTATGTTCCTATGGGTAGGGCACCCCGACCTAGGGTTAGAGTTCCAATGGGTAGAGCACTTAGAGCTTGGGTTAGGGTTCCTATGGGTCGGGTACCCCGAGCTCGGGTTAGGGTTCTATGGGTAGGGCACCGGAGCTAGGGTTAGGGTTCCTATGGGTTGGGCACCGGAGCTAGGGTTAGGGTTCCTATGGGTAGGGCACCCGTAGCTAGGGTTAGGGTTGCTATGGGTAGGGCACCGGTAGCTAGGGTTAGGGTTCCTATGGGTAGGGCACCCGGAGCTAGGGTTAGGGTTCCTATGGATAGGGCACTTGGAGCTAGGGTTAGGGTTTCAATGGGTAGCGCTCCCAGAGCTGGGGTTAGGGTTCCTAAGGTATGGATACTTGGAGCTAGAGTTAGGGTTCAAAGGGGTAGAGCACTTGGAGCTACGGTTAGGGTTCCTATGGCGGTGGCACCTGGAGCTAGGTTTAGGGTTCCCATGGGTAGGGCGCCCAGAGCTAGGGCTAGGGTTCCTATGGGTCGGGCACCCGGAGCTAGGGTTAGGATTCCTATGGGCAGGGCACCCCGACCTAGGGTTAGGGTTCCTATGGATTGGGCACCCGCAGCTAGGGTTAGGGTTCCTATGGGTAGGGCACCAGGACCTAGGGTTAGGGTTCCTATGGGTAGGTCACCCGGAATTAGGGTTAGGGTTCCTATGAGTAGGGCACCCGGAGCTAAGGTTAGGGTTCCTATGGGTAGGGTACTTGGAGCTAAGTTAGGGTTCCTATCGGTAGGGCTCCCTGCCCTAAGGTTAGGGTTCCTATGGGTAGGATACTTGGAGTCAGGGATAGAGTTGCAATGGGTAGGGTACTTGGAGCTATGGTTAGTGTTCCTAAGGCTAGGGCACCCGGAGCTCGGGTTAGGGTTCCTATGGGTAGGGCACCCGGAGCTCGGGTTAGGGTTCCTATGGGTAGGGCACCTGGACCTAGGGTTAGGGTTCCTATGGGTAGGGTACCCGGAGCTAGGGTTAGGGTTCCTATGGGTAGGGCACCCGGAGCTAGGGTTAGGGTTCCTATGGGTAGGGCACCCGGAGCTAGGGTTAGGGTTCCTATGGGTAGGGCACCCGGAGCTAGGGTTAGGGTTCCTATGCGTCTGGCACTTGGAGCTAGGGTTAGGGTTCCTATGGGTTGGGCACCCGGAGCTAGGGTTAGTGTTCCTATGGCTCGGGCACCCGGAGATAGGGTTAGGGTTCCTATGGTTAGGGTGCCCAGAGCTAGGGTTAGGGTTCCTACGGGTAGGGCACCCGCAGCTAGGTTTAGGGTTCCTACGGGTAGGGCACCCGCAGCTAGGGTTAGGGTTCCTACGGGTAGGGCACCCGCAGCTAGGGTTAGGGTTCCTACGGGTAGGGCACCCGCAGCTAGGGTTAGGGTTCCTAAGGGTAGGGCACCCGCAGCTAGGGTTAGGGTTCCTATGGGTAGGGTACTTGGAGCTATGGTTAGGGTTCCCATGGGTAGGGCACCAAGAGCTAGGGTCAGGGTTCCTATGGGTAGGGCTCCCGGAGCTAGGGTTAGGGTTCCTATGCGTAGGGTACAAGGAGCTAGAGTTAGGGTTCCTATCGGTAGGGCACCACGACCGAGGTTTAGGTTTCCTTTGGGTAGGGCACCCCGCCTAGGGTTAGGGTTCCAAAGGGTAAGGCACTTGGAGCTAGGGTTAGGGTTCCAAATGGTATGGAATTTGGAGCTAGGGTAAGGGTTCCTATGGGTAGGGTGCCTAGAGTTAGGGTTAGGGTTTCTATAGGTCGGGAACTCAGAGCTAGGGTTAGGGTTCCAATGGGTAGAGCACCCAGAGCTAGGGTTAGGGTTCCTATGGGTTGGGCACCCGCAGCTAGGGTTAGGGTTCCTATGGGTTGGGCACCCGCAGCTAGGGTTAGGGTTCCTATGGGTAGGGCACCCGCAGCTAGGGTTAGGGTTCCTATGGGTAGGGCACCCGGAGCTAGGGTTAGGGTTCCTATGAGTAGGGCACCCGGAGCTAAGGTTAGGGTTACTATGGGTAGGGCACGCGGAGCTTTGGATAGTGTTCCTATGGGTAGGGCACCCAGAGCTAGGGTTAGGGTTCCTAAGCTTAGGATACTTGGAGTTAAGGTTAAGGTTCCAAAGGGTAGAGCACTTGGACCTAGGGTTAGGGTTCCTATGGGTAGGGCACCCGGAGCTAGGGTTAGGGTTCCTATGGGTAGGGCACCCGGAGCTAGGGTTAGGGTTCCTATGGGTAGGGCACCCGGAGCTAGGGTTAGGGTTCCTATGGGTAGGGCACCCGGAGCTAGGGTTAGGGTTCCTATGGGTAGGGCACCCGGAGCTAGGGTTAGGGTTCCTATGGGTAGGGCACCCGGAGCTAGGGTTAGGGTTCCTATGGGTAGGGCACCCGGGGTTAGGGTTCCTATGGGTAGGGCACCCGGAGCTAGGGTTAGGGTTCCTATGGGTAGCGCACCCGGAGCTAGGGTTAGGGTTCCTATGGGTAGGGCACCCGGAGCTAGGTTAGGGTTCCTATGGGTAGGGCACCGGAGCTAGGGTTAGGGTTCCTATGGGTAGGGCACCGGAGCTAGGGTTAGGGTTCCTATGGGTAGGGCACCGCAGCTAGGGTTAGGGTTCCTATGGGTAGGGCACCCGGAGCTAGGGTTAGGGTTCCTAAGCGTAGGCAACAAGGACCTAGGGTTAGGGTTCCTATGGGTAGGGCACCCGGAGCTAGGGTTAGGGTTCCTATGGGTAGGGCACCCGGAGCTAGGGTTAGGGTTCCTATGGGTAGGGCACCCAGAGCTAGGGTTAGGGTTCCTATGGGAAGGGCACCCAGAGCTAGGGCTACGGTTCCTATGGGTAGGGCCCCCGGAGCTAGGGTTAGGGTTCCAATGGGTAGGGCAGCCGGAGCAAGGTTTAGGGTTCCTAAGGTTAGGATACTTGGAGCTAGTGTTCGGGTTGCTATGGGTCTGACCCCCGGGAGCTAGGGTTAGGGATCCTTTGGGTAGGGTACTTGGAGCTATGGTTAGGGTTCCCATGGGTAGGGCACCAAGAGCTAGGGTCAGGGTTCCTATGGGTAGGGCACCCAGAGCTAGGGTTAGGGTTCCTAAGCTTAGGATACTTGGACCTAGGGTTAGGGTTCCAATGGGTAGGGCACCCGGAGCTATGGTTAGGGTTCCTATGTGTAGGGTACAAGGAGCTAGAGTTAGGGTTCCTATCGGTAGGGCACCACGACCGAGGTTTAGGTTTCCTTTGGGTAGGGCACCCGAGCTAGGGTTAGGTTTCCTATGGGTAGGGCACCCGGAGCTAGGGTTAGGGTTCCTATGGGTAGGGCACCCGGAGCTAGGGTTAGGGTTCCTATGGGTAGGGCACCGGGAGCTAGGGTTAGGGTTCCAAAGCTTAGGATACTTCGAGCTAGGGATAGGGTTCCGATGGGTAGGGCACCTGAAGGTAGGGTTAGGGTTCCTATGGGTAGGGCACCCGGAGCTAGGGTTAGGGTTCCTATGGGTAGGGCACCCGGAGCTAGGGTTAGGGTTCCTATGGGTAGGGCACCCGGAGCTAGGGTTAGGGTTCCTAAGCTTAGGATACTTGGACCTAGGGTTAGGGTTCCAATGGGTAGGGCACCCGGAGCTAGGGTTAGGGTTCCTATGGGTAGGGCACCCGGAGCTAGGGTTAGGGTTCCTATGGGTAGGGCACGTGAGCTAGGTTAGGGTTCCTATTGGTAGGGCACCCGGAGCTAGGGTTAGGGTTCCTATGGGTAGGGCACCCGGAGCTAGGGTTAGGGTTCCTATGGGTAGGGCACCTGTAGCTAGGGTTAGGGTTCCTATGGGTAGGGCACCAAGAGCTAGGGTTAGGGTTCCTATGGGTAGGGCACCCGGAGCTAGGGTTAGGGTTCCTATGGGTAGGGCACCCGGAGCTAGGGTTAGGGTTCCTAAGCTTAGGATACTTGGAGCTAGGGTTAGGGTTCCTATGGGTAGGGCACCCGGAGCTAGGGTTAGGGTTCCTATGGGTAGGGCACCCGGAGCTAGGGTTAGGGTTCCTATGGGTAGGGCACCCCGAGCTAGGGTTAGGGTTCCTATGGGTAGGGCACCCGGAGCTAGGGTTAGGGTTCCTATGGGTAGGGCACCCGGAGCTAGGGTTAGGGTTCCTATGGGTAGGGCACCCGGAGCTAGGGTTAGGGTTCCTATGGGTAGGGCACTCTGAGCTAGGGTTAGGGTTCCTATGGGTAGGGCACCCGGAGCTAGGGTTAGGGTTCCTATGGGTAGGGCACCCGGAGCTAGGGTTAGGGTTCCTATGGGTAGGGCACCCTGAGCTAGGGTTAGGGTTCCTACGCGTAGGTCACCCGGAGCTAGGGTTAGGGTTCCTATGGGTAGGGCACCCGGAGCTAGGGTTAGGGTTCCTATGGTTAGGGCACCCGAGCTAGGGTTAGGGTTCCTATGGGTAGGGCACCGGAGCTAGGGTTAGGTTCCTTTTGTGTGGTCACCCGGAGCTAGGGTTAGGGTTCCTATGGGTAGGGCACCCGGAGCTAGGGTTAGGGTTCCTATGGGTAGGGCACCCGGAGCTAGGGTTAGGGTTCCTATGGGTAGGGCACCCGGAGCTAGGGTTAGGGTTCCTATGGGTAGGGCACCCGGAGCTAGGGTTAGGGTTCCTATGGGTAGGGCACGCGGAGCTATGGATAGTGTTCCTATGGGTAGGGCACCGGGAGCTAGGGTTAGGGTTCCAAAGCTTAGGATACTTGGACCTAGGGATAGGGTTCCAATGGGTAGGGAACCCTGAGCTAGGGTTACGGTTCCTATGGGTAGCGCACCCGGAGCAAGGGTTAGCGTTCCAATGGGTAGGGCACCCGGAGCTAGGGTTAGGGTTCCTATGGGTAGGGCACACGGAGCTAGGGTTAGGGTTCCTATGGGTAGGGCACCCGGAGCTAGGGTTAGGGTTCCTATGGGTAGGGCACCCGGAGCTAGGGTTAGGGTTCCTATGGGTAGGGCACCAGCAGCTAGGGTTAGGGTTCCTATGGGTAGGGCACCCGGAGCTAGGGTTAGGGTTCCTATGGGTAGGGCACCCGGAGCTAGGGTTAGGGTTCCTAAGGGTAGGGCACCCGGAGGTAGGGTTAGGGTTCCTATGGGTTGGGCACCCGGAGCTAGGGTTAGTTTTCCTATGGGTAGGGCACCCGGAGCTAGGGTTAGGGTTCCTATGGGTAGGGCACACGGAGCTAGGGTTAGGGTTCCTATGGGTAGGGCACCCGGAGCTAGGGTTAGGGTTCCTATGGGTAGGGCACCCGGAGCTAGGGTTAGGGTTCCTATGGGTAGGGCACCCGGAGCTAGGGTTAGGGTTCCTATGGGTAGGGCACGCGGAGCTAGGGTTAGGGTTCCTATGGGTAGGGCACCCGGAGCTAGGGTTAGGGTTCCTATGGGTAGGGCACGCGGAGCTAGGGTTAGGGTTCCTATGGGTAGGGCACCGGGAGCTAGGGTTAGGGTTCCTATGGGTAGGGCACCGGGAGCTAGGGTTAGGGTTCCAAATCTTAGGATACTTCGACCTAGGGATAGGGTTCCAATGGGTAGGGCACCCGGAGCTAGGGTTAGGTTTCCTATGGGTAGGGCACCCGGAGCTAGGGTTAGGTTTCCTATGGGTAGGGCACCCGGAGCTAGGGTTAGGGTTCCTATGGGTAGGGCACCCGGAGCTAGGGTTAGGGTTCCTATGGGTAGGGCACCCGGAGCTAGGGTTAGGGTTCCTATGGGTAGGGCACCCGGAGCTAGGGTTAGGGTTCCTATGGGTAGGGCACCCGGAGCTATGGTTAGGGTTCCTATGGGTAGGGCACCCCAAGCTAGGGTTAGGGTTCCTATGGGTAGGGCACCCGGAGCTAGGGTTAGGGTTCCTATGGGTAGGACACTCCTAGATTAGGGTTAGGGTTCCTATGGGTAGGAAACCCGGAGCTAGGGTTAGGGTTCCTATGGGTAGGTCTCCCAGAGCTAGGGTTAGGGTTCCTATCGTTCAGTAACCCTGAGCTAGCTTTAGGGTTCCTATGGGTAGGGCACACTGAGCAAGTGTTAGGGTTCCTATGGTTACGGCACCCCGAGCTAGGGGTAGGGTTCCTATGGGTAGGGCAGTAGGATCTAGGGCTAGGGTTCCTATGGGTTGGGCTACCGGAGCTATGTTTTGTGCTCCTATGGGTAGGGCACCCGGAGCTAGGGTTAGGGTTCCTGTGGGTTGGGCACCCGGAGCTAGGGTTAGGGTTCCAAAGCTTAGGATACTTGGACCTAGGGATAGGGTTCCAATGGATAGGGTACCCCGAGCTAGGCTTACAGTTCTTATGGGTAGGGCACCCGGAGCTAGGGTTAGGATTCCTCTGGGTAGGGAACCCTGAGCTAGGGTTAGGGTTCCTATGGGTAGGGCACCCCGAGCTAGGGTTTGGGTTCCTATCGATAGGGCTCCCAGCGCTAGGGTTAGCGTTCCTATGTGTAGGGCACCCGGAGCTAGGGATAGGGTTCCAATGGGTAGGGCACGTTGGGCTAGGGTTAGGGTTCCAATAGATAGGGCACCCCGAGCTAGGGTTAGCGTTCCTATGGGTAGGGCACCTGGAACTAGGATTAGGGTTTCTTTGGTTAGGGCACCCGGCGCTAGGGTTAGGGTTCCCATGGGTAGCGCTCCCCGCGCTAGGCTTAGGGTTCCAATGTGTAGGGCTCCCGGCGCTAGGGTTAGGGTTCCAATAGATAGGGCACCCCGAGCTAGGGTTAGGGTTACTATTGGTAGGGCACCTGGAGCTGTGGTTAGGGTTCCTATGGGTAGGGCACCCCAAGCTAGGGTTAGAGTTCCTATGGGTAGAGCCCCCCGAGCTAGGTTTAGGGTTCCTATGGGTAGGGCACCCGGAGCTAGGGTTAGGGTTCCTATGGGTAGGGCACCCGGAGCTAGGGTTAGGGTTCCTATGGGTAGGGCACCCGGAGCTAGGGTTAGGGTTCCTATGGGTAGGGCTCCCGGAGCTAGGGTTAAGGTTCCTAAGATTAGGATACTTGGTGTTAAGGTTAGGGTTCCTATGGGTAGGGCACCCGTAGCTAGGGTTAGGGTTCCTATGGGTAGGGCACCCGGAGCTAGGGTTAGGGTTCCTATGGGTAGGGCACCCGGAGCTAGGGTTAGGGTTCCTATGGGTAGGGCACCCGGAGCTAGGGTTAGGGTTCCTATGGGTAGGGCACCTGGAGCTAGGGTTAGGGTTCCTATGGGTAGGGCACCCGGAGCTAGGGTTAGGGTTCCTAAGGTTAGGGGACTTGGACATAGGGTTAGGGTTCCTATGGGTAGGGCACCCGCAGATAGGGTTAGGGTTCCTATGGGTAGGGCACCCGGAGCTAGGGTTAGGGTTCCTATGGGTAGGGCACCCGGAGCTAGGGTTAGGGTTCCTATGGGTAGGGCACCCGGACCTAGGGTTAGGGTTCCTATGGGTAGGGCACGCGGAGCTATGGATAGTGTTCCTATGGGTAGGGCACCGGGAGCTAGGGTTAGGGTTCCAAAGCTTAGGATACTTCGACCTAGGGATAGGGTTCCAATGGGTAGGGCACCCGGAGCTAGGGTTAGGGTTCCTATGGGTAGGGCACCCGGAGCTAGGGTTAGGGTTCCTATGGGTAGGGCACCCGGAGCTAGGGTTAGGGTTCCTATGGGTAGGGCACCCGGAGCTAGGGTTAGGGTTCCTATGGGTTGGGCACCGGGAGCTAGGGTTAGGGTTCCTATGGGTTGGGCACCCGGAGCTAGGGTTAGGGTTCCTATGGGTTGGGCACCCGGAGCTAGGGTTAGGGTTCCTATGGGTAGGGCACCCGGAGCTAGGGTTAGGGTTCCTATGGGTAGGGCACCCGGAGCTAGGGTTAGGGTTCCTATGGGTAGGGCACCCGGAGCTAGGGTTAGGGTTCCTATGGGTAGGGCACCCGGAGCTAGGGTTAGGGTTCCTATGGGTAGGGCACACGGAGCTAGGGTTAGGGTTCCTATGGGTAGGGCACCCGGAGCTAGGGTTAGGGTTCCTATGGGTAGGGCACCCGGAGCTAGGGTTAGGGTTCCTATGGGTAGGGCACCCGGAGCTAGGGTTAGGGTTCCTATGGGTAGGGCACCCGGAGCTAGGGTTAGGGTTCCTATGGGTAGGGCACCCGGAGCTAGGGTTAGGGTTCCTATGGGTAGGGCACGCGGAGCTATGGATAGTGTTCCTATGGGTAGGGCACCGGGAGCTAGGGTTAGGGTTCCTAAGCTTAGGATACTTGGACCTAGGGTTAGGGTTCCTATGGGTAGGGCACCCGGAGCTAGGGTTAGGGTTCCTATGGGTAGGTACCCGGAGCTAGGGTTATGGTTCCTATGGGTAGGGCACCCGGAGCTAGGGTTAGGGTTCCTATGGGTAGGGCACCGGGAGCTAGGGTTAGGGTTCCTATGGGTAGGGCACCCGGAGCTAGGGTTAGGGTTCCTATGGGTAGGGCACCCGGAGCTAGGGTTAGGGTTCCTATGGGTAGGGCACGCGGAGCTATGGATAGTGTTCCTATGGGTAGGGCACCGGGAGCTAGGGTTAGGGTTCCAAAGCTTAGGATACTTCGACCTAGGGATAGGGTTCCAATGGGTAGGGCACCCGGAGCTAGGGTTAGGGTTCCTATGGGTAGGGCACCCGGAGCTAGGGTTAGGGTTCCTATGGGTAGGGCACCGGGACCTAGGGTTAGGGTTCCTATGGGTAGGGCACCCGGAGCTAGGGTTAGGGTTCCTATGGGTAGGGCACCCGCAGCTAGGGTTAGGGTTCCTATGGGTAGGGCACCCGGAGCTAGGGTTAGGGTTCCTAGGGGTAGGGCACCCGGAGCTAGGGTTAGGGTTCCTAAGCTTAGGATACTTGGACCTAGGGTTAGGGTTCCTATGGGTAGGGCACCCGGAGCTAGGGTTAGGGTTCCTATGGGTAGGGCACCCGGAGCTAGGGTTAGGGTTCCTAAGCTTAGGATACTTGGACCTAGGGTTAGGGTTCCAATGGGTAGGGCACCCGGAGCTAGGGTTAGGGTTCCTATGGGTAGGGCACCCGGAGCTAGGGTTAGGGTTCCTACGGGTAGGGCACCCGCAGCTAGGTTTAGGGTTCCTACGGGTAGGGCACCCGCAGCTAGGGTTAGGGTTCCTATGGGTAGGGCACCCGCAGCTAGGGTTAGGGTTCCTATGGGTAGGGCACCCAGAGCTAGGGTTAGGGTTCCTATGGGTAGGGCACCCGGAGCTAGGGTTAGGGTTCCTATGGGTAGGGCACCCGGAGCTAGGGTTAGGGTTCCTATGGGTAGGGCACCCAGAGCTAGGGTTAGGGTTCCTATGGGTAGGGCACCCGGAGCTAGGGTTAGGGTTCCTATGGGTAGGGCACCCGGAGCTAGGGTTAGGGTTCCTAAGATTAGGATACTTGGAGTTAAGGTTAGGGTTCCTATGGGTAGGGCACCCGGAGCTAGGGTTAGGGTTCCTATGGGTAGGGCACCCGGAGCTAGGGTTAGGGTTCCTATGGGTAGGGCACCCGGAGCTAGGGTTAGGGTTCCTATGGGTAGGGCACCCGGAGCTAGGGTTAGGGTTCCTATGGGTAGGGCACCCGGAGCTAGGGTTAGGGTTCCTATGGGTAGGGCACCCGGAGCTAGGGTTAGGGTTCCTATGGGGTGGGCACCAGGAGCTAGGGTTAGGGTTCCTATGGGTAGGGCACCCGGAGCTAGGGTTAGGGTTCCTATGGGTAGGGCACCCGGAGCTAGGGTTAGGGTTCCTATGGGTAGGGCACCCGGAGCTAGGGTTAGGGTTCCTATGGGTAGGGCACCCAGAGCTAGGGTTAGGGTTCCTATGGGTAGGGCACCCAGAGCTAGGGTTAGGGTTCCTATGGGTAGGGCACCCGGAGCTAGGGTTAGGGTTCCTATGGGTAGGGCACCTGGAGCTAGGGTTAGGGTTCCTATGGGTAGGGCACCCGGAGCTAGGGTTAGGGTTCCTAAGGTTAGGATACTTGGAGCTAGGGTTAGGGTTCCTATGGGTAGGGCACCCGGAGCTAGGGTTAGGGTTCCTATGGGTAGGGCACCCGGAGCTAGGGTTAGGGTTCCTATGGGTAGGGCACCCGGAGCTATGGATAGTGTTCCTAAGCTTAGGATACTTGGATTTAAGGTTAAGGTTCCAAAGGGTAGAGTACCCAGAGCTAGGGTTAGGGTTCGTAAGGGTAGGGCACCCAGAGCTAGGGTTAGGGTTCCTATGGTTAGGGCACCCGAAGCTAGGGTTAGGGTTCCTATGGCTAGGGAACCCAGAGCTAGGGTTAGGGTTCCTATGGGTAGGGCACCCGGATTTAGGGTTAGGGTTCCTATGGGTAGGGCACCCAGAGCTAGGGTTAGGGTTCCTATGGGTAGGGCACCCGGAGCTAGGGTTAGGGTTCCTATGGGTAGGGCACCCAGAGCTAGGGTTAGGGTTCCTATGGGTAGGGCACCCGGAGCTAGGGTTAGGGTTCCTATGGGTAGGGCACCCGGAGCTAGGGTTAGGGTTCCTAAGCTTAGGATACTTGGACCTAGGGTTAGGGTTCCAATGGGTAGGGCACCCGGAGCTAGGGTTAGGGTTCCTATGGGTAGGGCACCTGGAGCTAGGGTTAGGATTCCTATGGGTAGGGCACCTGGAGCTATGGATAGTGTTCCTATTGGTAGGGCACCCGGAGATAGGGTTAGGGTTCCTAAGCTTAGGATACTTGGATCTAGGGTTAGGGTTCCAATGGGTAGGGCACCCGGAGCGAGGGTCTAGGTTCCTATGGGTAGGGCACCCGGAGCTAGGGTTAGGGTTCCTATGGGTAGGGCACCCGGAGCTAGGGTTAGGGTTCCTATGGGTAGGGCACCCGGAGCTAGGGTTAGGGTTCCTATGGGTTGGGCACACGGAGCTAGGGTTAGGGTTCCTATGGGTAGGGCACCGGAGCTAGGGTTAGGGTTCCTATGGGTAGGGCACCCGGAGCTAGGGTTAGGGTTCCTATGGGTAGGGCACCCGGAGCTAGGGTTAGGGTTCCTATGGGTAGGGCACCCGGAGCTAGGGTTAGGGTTCCTATGGGTAGGGCACACGGAGCTAGGGTTAGGGTTCCTATGGGTAGGGCACCCTGACCTAGGGTTAGGGTTCCTAAGATTAGGATACTTGGAGTTAAGGTTAGGGTTCCAATGGGTAGGGCACCTGGATCTAGGGTTAGGGTACCTATGGGTAGGGCTCCCGGAGCTAGGGTTAGGGTTCCTATGGGTAGGGCACCCAGAGCTAGGGTTAGGGTTCCTATGGGTAGGGCACCCGGAGCTAGGGTTAGGGTTCCTATGGGTAGGGCACCCGGAGCTAGGGTTAGGGTTCCTATGGGTTGGCCACAAAGAGCTAGGGTTAGGGTTCCTATGGGTAGGGCACCCGGAGCTAGGGTTAGGGTTCCTATGGGTAGGGCACCCGGAGCTAGGGTTAGGGTTCCTATGGGTAGGGCACCCGGAGCTAGGGTTAGGGTTCCTATGGGTAGGGCACCCGGAGCTAGGGTTAGGGTTCCTATTGGTAGGGCACACGGAGCTAGGGTTAGGGTTCCTATGGGTAGGGCACCCGGACCTAGGGTTAGGGTTCCTATGGGTAGGGCACGCGGAGCTATGGATAGTGTTCCTATGGGTAGGGCACCGGGAGCTAGGGTTAGGGTTCCTAAGCTTAGGATACTTGGACCTAGGGTTAGGGTTCCAATGGGTAGGGCACCCGGAGCTAGGGTTAGGGTTCCTATGGGTAGCGCACCCGGAGCAAGGGTTAGCGTTCCAATGGGTAGGGCACCCGGAGCTAGGGTTAGGGTTCCATGGGTAGGGCACCCGGAGCTAGGGTTAGGGTTCCTATGGGTAGGGCACCCGGAGCTATGGATAGTGTTCCTATGGGTAGGGCACCCGGAGCTAGGGTTAGGGTTCCTAAGCTTAGGATACTTGGACCTAGGGTTAGGGTTCCAATGGGTAGGGCACCCAGAGCTAGGGTTAGGGTTCCTATGGGTAGGGCACTTGGAGCTACGGTTAGGGTTCCTATGGGTAGGGCACTTGGAGCTAGGGTTAGGGTTCCTATGGGTAGGGCACCCGGAGCTAGGGTTTGGGTTCCTATGTGTAGGGCAATCGGAGCTAGGGTTAAGGTTCCTACGGGTAGGGCACTCGGTTTTAGGGTTAGGGTTCCTATGGGTAGGGCACCCGTAGCTAGGGTTTGGGTTCCTATGGGTAGGGCACCCGGAGCTAGGGTTTGGGTTCTTATGGGTAGGACACCCGTATCTATGGTTCGGGGTCCTATGGGTAGGGCACCCGGAGCTAGGGTTAGGGTTCCTATGGGTAGGGCACCCGGAGCTAGGGTTAGGGTTCCTATGGGTAGGGCACCCGGAGCTAGGGATAGGGTTCCTATGGGTAGGGCACCCGGAGCTAGGGTTAGGGTTCCTATGGGTAGGGCACCCGGAGCTAGGGTTAGGGTTCCTATGGGTAGGGCACCGGCAGCTATGGATAGTGTTCCTATGGGTAGGGCACCCGGAGCTAGGGTTAGGGTTCCTAAGATTAGGATACTTGGAGTTAAGGTTAGGGTTCCTATGGGTAGGGCACCCGGAGCTATGGATAGTGTTCCTATGGGTAGGGCACCCGGAGCTAGGGTTAGGGTTCCTATCGGTAGGGCACCCAGAGCTAGGGTTAGGGTTCCTATGGGTAGGGCACCCGGAGCTAGGGTTAGGGTTCCTATTGGTAGGGCACACGGAGCTAGGGTTACGGTTCCTATGGGTTGGGCACCCGGAGCTAGGGTTAGGGTTCCTATGGGTTGGGCACCCGGAGCTAGGGTTAGGGTTCCTATGGGTAGGGCACCCGGAGCTAGGGTTAGGGTTCCTATGGGTAGGGCACCCGGAGCTAGGGTTAGGGTTCCTATGGGTAGGGCACCCGGAGCTAGGGTTAGGGTTCCTATGGGTAGGGCACCTGGAGCTAGGGTTAGGGTTCCTATGGGTAGGGCACCCGGAGCTAGGGTTAGGGTTCCTATGGGTAGGGCACCCGGAGCTAGGGTTAGGGTTCCTAAGCTTAGGATACTTGGACCTAGGGTTAGGGTTCCAATGGGTAGGGCACCCGGAGCTAGGGTTTTGGGTTCCTATGGGTAGGGCACCCGCAGCTAGGTTTAGTGTTCCTATGGGTAGGGCACCCGAAGCTAGGGTTAGGGTTCCTAAGCTTGGGATACTTGGAGCTAGGGTTAGGGTTCCAATGGGTAGGGCACCAGAGCTAGGGTTAGGGTTCCTATGTGTAGGTCACCTTGAGCTATGGTTAGGGTTCCTATGGGTAGGGCACCCGGAGCTAGGGTTAGGGTTCCTATGGGTAGGGCACCGGGACCTAGGGTTAGGGTTCCTATGGGTAGGGCACCCGGAGCTAGGGTTAGGGTTCCTATGCGTAGGGCACCCGCAGCTAGGTTAGGGGTCCTATGTGTTGGGCACCCGGAGCTAGGGTTAGGGTTCCTATGGGTAGGGCACCCGGAGCTAGGGTTAGGGTTCGTATGGGTTGGGCACCCGCAGCTAGGGTTAGGGTTCCGATGGGTTGGGCACCCACAGCTAGGGTTAGGGTTCCTATGGGTAGGGCACCCGGAGCTAGGGTTAGGGTTCCTTTGGTTAGGGCATCCTGAGCTAGGGTTTTGGTTCCTATGGGTAGAGCACCCGGAGCTAGGGTTAGGGTTTCTATGGGTAGGGCACCGGGAGCTATGGATAGTTTTCCTATGCGTAGGGCACCCGGAGCTAGGGTTAGCGTTCCTAAGATTAGGATACTTGGAGTTAAGGTTAGGGTTCCAAAGGTTAGAGCACTTGGACCTAGGGTTAGGGTTCCTATGGGTAGAGCACCCGGAGCTAGGGTTAGCGTTTCTATGGGTAGGGCACCGGAGCTAGGTTAGGGTTCCTATGGGTAGGGCACCGGAGCTAGGGTTAGGGTTCCTATGGTTTGGACACTTGGAGCTAGGGTTAGGGTTCCTATGGGTAGGGCACCCTGAGCTAGGGTTAGGGTTCCTATGGGTAGCGCACCCGGAGCAAGGGTTAGGGTTCCAATGGGTAGGCACCCGGAGCTAGGGTTAGCGTGCCAATGGGTAGGGCACCACGAGCTAGGGTTAGGTTCCAATGTGTAGGGAACCCGGAGCTAGGGTTAGGGTTCCTATGGGTTGGGCACCCGGAGCTAGGGTTTGGGTTCCAAAGGATAGAGCACTTGGACCTAGGGTTAGGGTTCCAATGGGTAGAGCACCCAGAGCTAGGGTTAGGGTTCCAATGGGTAGAGCACCCAGAGCTAGGGTTAGGGTTCCTATGGGTAGAGCACCCAGAGCTAGGGTTAGGGTTCCTAAGCTTAGGATACTTGGACCTAGGGTTAGGGTTCCAATGGGTAGGGCACCCGGAGCTAGGGTTAGGGTTCCTATGGGTAGGGCACCCGGAGCTAGGGTTAGGGTTCCTATGGGTAGGGCACCCGGAGCTAGGGTTAGGGTTCCTATGGGTAGGGCACCCGGAGCTAGGGTTAGGGTTCCAATGGGTAGGGCACCCGGAGCTAGGGTTAGGGTTCCTATGGGTAGGGCACCCGCAGCTAGGGTTAGGGTTCCTATGGGTAGGGCACCCGGAGCTAGGGTTAGGGTTCCTATGGGTAGGGCACCCGGAGCTAGGGTTAGGGTTCCTATGGGTTGGGCACCCGCAGCTAGGGTTAGGGTTCCTATGGGTAGGGCACCCGGAGCTAGGGTTAGGGTTCCTATGGGTAGGGCACCCGGAGCTAGGGTTAGGGTTCCTTTGGTTAGGGCATCCTGAGCTAGGGTTAGGTTTCCTATCGGTAGGGCACCCGGAGCTAAGGTTATGGTTCCTTTGGGTAGGGCACCCGGAGCTATGGATAGTGTTCCTATGGGTAGGGCACCCGGAGCTAGGGTTAGGGTTCCTAACCTTAGGATAATTGGAGTTAATGTTACGGTTCCAAAGGTTAGAGCACTTGGACCTAGGGTTAGGGTTCCTATGGGTAGAGCACCCGGAGCTAGGGTTAGCGTTTCTATGGGTAGGGCACCGGGAGCTATGGATAGTGTTCCTATGCGTAGGGCACCCGGAGCTAGGGTTAGCGTTCCAAAGCTTAGGATACTTGGACCTAGGGATAGGGTTCCAATGGGTAGGGAACCCTGAGCTAGGGTTACGGTTCCTATGGGTAGCGCACCCGGAGCTAGGGTTAGGGTTCCTATGGGTAGGGCACCCGGAGCTAGGGTTAGGGTTCCTATGGGTAGGGCACCCGGAGCTAGGGTTAGGGTTCCTATGGGTAGGGCACCCGGAGCTATGGATAGTGTTCCTATGGGTAGGGCACCCGGAGCTAGGGTTAGGGTTCCTAAGCTTAGGATACTTGGACCTAGGGTTAGGGTTCCAATGGGTAGGGCACCCAGAGCTAGGGTTAGGGTTCCTATGGGTAGGGCACCCGGAGCTAGGGTTAGGGTTCCTATGGGTAGGGCACCCGGAGCTAGGGTTAGGGTTCCTATGGGTAGGGCACCCGGAGCTAGGGTTAGGGTTCCTATGGGTAGGGCACCCGGAGCTAGGGTTAGGGTTCCTATGGGTAGGGCACACGCAGCTAGGGTTAGGGTTCCTATGGGTAGGGCACCCGGAGCTAGGGTTAGGGTTCCTATGGGTAGGGCACCCGGAGCTAGGGTTAGGGTTCCTATGGGTAGGGCACCCCGAGCTAGGGTTAGGGTTCCTATGGGTAGGCCAACCGGAGCTAGGGTTAGGGTTCCTATGGGTAGGGCACCCGGAGCTAGGGTTAGGGTTCCTATGGGTAGGGCACCCGGAGCTAGGGTTAGGGTTCCTATGGGTAGGGCACCCGGAGCTAGGGTTAGGGTTCCTATGGGTAGGGCACCCGGAGCTAGGGTTAGGGTTCCTATGGGTAGGGCACCCGGAGCTAAGGTTAGGGTTCCTATGGGTAGGGCACCCGGAGCTATGGATAGTGTTCCTATGGGTAGGGCACCCGGAGCTAGGGTTAGGGTTCCTAAGCTTAGGATACTTGGAGTTAAGGTTAAGGTTCCAAAGGGTAGAGCACTTGGACCTAGGGTTAGGGTTCCTATGGGTTGGGCACCCAGAGGTAGGGTTAGGGTTCCTATGGGTAGGGCACCCAGAGCTAGGGTTACTGTTCCTATGGGTAGGCCACTTGGAGGTAGGGTTAGAATTCCTATGGGTAGGGAACCCCGAACTAGGGTTAGGGTTCCTATGGGTAGGGCACCCGGAGCTAGGGTTAGGGTTCCTATGGGTAGGGCACCCGGAGCTAGGGTTAGGGTTCCTATGGGTTGGGCACCCGGAGCTAGGGTTAGGGTTCCTATGGGTAGGGCACCCTGAGCTAGGGTTAGGGTTCCTATGGGTAGGGCACCCGGAGCTAGGGTTAGGGTTCCTATGGGTAGGGCACCTGGAACTAGGATTAGGGTTTCTTTGGTTAGGGCACCCGGCGCTAGGGTTAGGGTTCCTATGGGTAGGGCACCCGGAGCTATGGATAGTGTTCCTATGGGTAGGGCACCCGGAGCTAGGGTTAGGGTTAGGGTTAGGGTTAGGGTTAGGGTTCCTAAGCTTAGGATACTTGGACCTAGGGTTAGGGTTCCAATGGGTAGGGCACCCGGAGCTAGGGTTAGGGTTCCTATGGGTAGGGCACCCGGAGCTAGGGTTAGGGTTCCTATGGGTAGGGCACCCGGAGCTAGGGTTAGGGTTCCTAAGCTTAGGATACTTGGACCTAGGGTTAGGGTTCCTATAATAGGTCGCCCGGAGCTAGGATGAGGGTTCCTATGTGTCAGGAACCCGGAGCTAGGGTTAGGGTTCATATATGTAGGGAACCCCGACCTAGGGTTATGGTTCCTATAATAGGTCGCCCGGAGCTAGGATGAGGGTTCCTATGGGTCAGGCACCCGGAGCTAGGGTTAGGGTTCCTATGGGTAGGGCACCAGGAGCTAGGGTTAGGGTTCCTATTGGTAGGGCACACGGAGCTAGGGTTACGGTTCCTATGGGTTGGGCACCCGGAGCTAGGGTTAGGGTTCCTATGGGTAGTCCTCCCTGAGCTAGGGTTAGGGTGCCTATGGGTAGGGCACCCAGAGCTAGGGTTAGGGTTCCTATGGGTAGGGCACCTGGAGCTAGGGTTAGGGTACCTATGGGTAGGGCACCCGGACCTAGGGTTAGGGTTCCTATGGGTAGGGCACCCGGAGCTAAGGTTATGGTTCCTTTGGGTAGGGCACCCGGAGCTAGGGTTAGGGTTCGTAATCTTAGGATACTTGGACCTAGGGTTAGGGTTCCAATGGGTAGGGCACCCAGAGCTAGGGTTAGGGTTCCTATGGGTAGGGCACCCGGAGCTAGGGTTAGGGTTCCTATGGGTAGGGCACCGGGAGCGAGGGTTAGGGTTCCTATGCGTAGGGAACCGGAGCTAGGGTTAGGTTCCTAAGATTAGGATACTTGGAGTTAGGGTTAGGGTTCCTATGGGTAGGGCACCCGGAGCTAGGGTAAGGGTTCCTATGGGTAGGGCACCTGGAGTTAGGGTTAGGGTTTCTATGGGTAGGGCACCGGGAGCTATGGATAGTGTTCCTATGCGTAGGGCACCCGGAGCTAGGGTTAGGGTTCCTAAGATTAGGATACTTGGAGTTAAGGTTAGGGTTCCTATGGGTAGGGCCCCAGGAGCTAGGGTTAGGGTTCCTAAGATTAAGATACTTGGAGTTAAGGTTAAGGTTCCAAAGGGTAGAGCACTTGGACCTAGGGTTAGGGTTCTTATCGGTAGAGCACCCAGAGCTAGGGTTAGGGTTCCAATGGGTAGAGCACCCGCAGCTTGGGTTAGGGTTCCTATGGGTAGGGCACCCGGATCTAAGATTACGGTTCCTATGGGCAGGGCACCCGGAGCTATGGATAGTGTTCCTATGGGTAGGGCACCCAGAGCTATGGATAGTGTTCCTAAGCTTAGGATACTTGGATTTAAGGTTAAGGTTCCAAAGGGTAGAGCACCCGGAGCTAGGGTTAGGGTTCCTATGGGTAGGGCACCCGGAGCTAGGGTTAGGGTTCCTATGGGTAGGGCACCCGGAGCTAGGGTTAGGGTTCCTATGGGTTGGGCACCCGGAGGTAGGGTTTGGGTTCCTATGGGTTGAGAACACGTAGCTAGGGTTAGGGTTCCTATGGGTTGGGCACCCGCAGCTAGGTTTAGGGTTCGTAAGGGTAGGGCACCCGGAGCTAGGGTTAGGGTTCCTATGGGTAGGGCACCCGGAGCTAGGGTTAGGGTTCCTATGGGTAGGGCACCCGGAGCTAGGGTTAGGGTTCCTATGGGTAGGGCACCCGGAGCTAGGGTTAGGGTTCCTATGGGTAGGGCACCTGGAGCTAGGGTTAGGGTACCTATGGGTAGGGCACCCGGACCTAGGGTTAGGGTTCCTATGGGTAGGGCACCCGGAGCTAGGGTTAGGGTTCCTATGGGTAGGGCACGCGGAGCTATGGATAGTGTTCCTATGGGTAGGGCACCCGGAGCTAAGGTTAGGGTTCTTAAGCTTAGGATACTTCGACCTAGGGATAGGGTTCCAATGGGTAGGGCACCAGGAGCTAGGGTTAGGGTTCCTATGGTTAGGGCACCTGGAGCTATGGATAGTGTTCCTATTGGTAGGGCACACAGAGCTAGGGTTAGGGTTCCTAAGCTTAGGATACTTGGACCTAGGGTTAGGGTTCCAATGGGTAGGGCACCCAGAGATAGGGTCTAGCGTTCCTATGGGTAGGGCACCCGGAGCTAGGGTTAGGGTTCCTATGGGTAGGGCACCCGGAGCTAGGGTTAGGGTTCCTATGGGTTGGGTACCCGGAGCTAGGGCTAGGGTTCCTATGCGTAGGCCACCCGGAACTAGGTTTAGGGTTCCTATGGGTAGGGCACCCGGATCTAGGGTTAGGGCTCCTATGGGTAGGGCACCTGGAGCTATGGATAGTTTTCCTATTGGTAGGGCACCCGGAGCTAGGGTTAGGGTTCCTAAGCTTAGGATACTTGGACCTAGGGTTAGGGTTCCAATGGGTAGGGCACCCGGAGCTAGGGTTAGGGTTCCTATGGGTAGGGCACCCGGAGCTAGGGTTAGGGTTCCTATGGGTAGGGCACCCGGAGCTAGGGTTAGGGTTCCTAAGCTTAGGATACTTGGACCTAGGGTTAGGGTTCCAATGGGTAGGGCACCCGGAGCTAGGGTTAGGGTTCCTATGGGTAGGGCACCCGGAGCTAAGGTTAGGGTTCCTATGTGTCAGGAACCCGGAGCTAGGGTTAGGGTTCATATATGTAGGGAACCGGAGCTAGGGTTAGCGTTCCTATGTTTAGAGCCCCCTGAGCTAGGGTTAGGGTTCCTATAGGTAGGGAACCCCGAGCTAGGGTTAGGGTTCCTATGGGTAGGGCACCCGGAGCTAGGGTTAGGGTTCCTATGGGTAGGGCACCCGGAGCTAGGGTTAGGGTTCCTATGGGTAGGGCACCCGGAGCTAGGGTTAGGGTTCCTATGGGTAGGGCACCCGGAGCTAGGGTTAGGGTTCCTATGGGTAGGGCACCCGGAGCTAGGGTTAGGGTTCCTATGGGTAGGGCACCCAGAGCTAGGGTTAGGGTTCCTATGGGTAGGGCACGCGGAGCTATGGATAGTGTTCCTATGGGTAGGGCACCGGGAGCTAGGGTTAGGGTTCCTAAGATTAGGATACTTGGAGTTAAGGTTAGGGTTCCTATGGGTAGGGCACCCGTAGCTAGGGTTAGGGTTCCTATGGGTAGGGCACCCGGAGCTAGGGTTAGGGTTCCTATGGGTAGGGCACCCAGAGCTAGGGTTAGGGTTCCTATGGGTAGGGCACCCGGAGCTAGGGTTAGGGATCCTAAGCTTAGGATACTTGGACCTAGGGTTAGGGTTCCAATGGGTAGGGCACCCGGAGCTAGGGTTAGGGTTCCTATGGGTAGGGCACCCGGAGCTAGGGTTAGGGTTCCTATGGGTAGGGCACCCTGAGCTAGGGTTAGGGTTCCTATGGGTAGGGCACCCAGAGCTAGGGTTAGGGTTCATATGGGTAGGCACCCTGACCTAGGGTTATGGTTCCTATAGGTAGGTCGCCCGGAGCTAGGATGAGGGTTCCTATGGGTCGGGCACCCGGACCTAGGGTTAGGGTTCCTATGGGTAGGGCACTTGGAGCTAGGGTTAGGGTAGCAAAGGGTAGGGCACTTGCAGCTATGGTTTGGGTTCCTATGGTAAGGGCACCCGGAGGTAAGTTTAGGATCTCTATGGCTAGACCGCCCAGAGATAGGGTTAGGGTTCCTATGGTTAGGGTGCCCAGAGCTAGGGTTAGGGTTCCTATGGGTAGGGCACCCGGAGCTAGGGTTAGGGTTCCTATGGGTAGGGCACCCGGAGCTAGGGTTAGGGTTCCTATGGGTAGGGCTACCCGAGCTAGGGTTAGGGTTCCTATGGGTAGGTCTACGTGAGCTAGGGTTAGGGGTCCTATGGGTAGGGCACCCGGAGCTAGGGTTAGGGTTCCTATGGGTAGGGCACCCGGAGCTAGGGTTAGGGTTCCTATGGGTAGGGCTCCCGGAGCTAGGGTTAGGGTTCCTATGGGTAGGGCACTTGGAGCTAGGGTTAGGGTTCCTATGGGTAGGGCACCTGGAGCTAGGGTTAGGGTTCCTATGGGTAGGGCACCCGGAGCTAGGGTTAGGGTTCCTAAGCTTAGGATACTTGGACCTAGGGTTAGGGTTCCAATGGGTAGGGCACCCGGAGCTAGGGTTAGGGTTCCTATGGGTAGGGCACCCGGAGCTAGGGTTAGGGTTCCTATGGGTAGGGCACCCGGAGCTAGGGTTAGGGTTCCTAAGCTTAGGATACTTGGACCTAGGGTTAGGGTTCCAATGGGTAGGGCACCCGGAGCTAGGGTTAGGGTTCCTATGGGTAGGGCACCCGGAGCTAGGGTTAGGGTTCCTATGGGTAGGGCACCCGGAGCTAGGGTTAGGGTTCCTATGGGTAGGGCACCCGGAGCTAGGGTTAGGGTTCCTATGGGTAGGGCACCCGGAGCTAGGGTTAGGGTTCCTATGGGTTGGGCACCAGCAGCTAGGATTAGGGTTCCTATGGGTAGTGCACCCCAAGCTAGGGTTAGGGCTCCTATGCGTAGGGCTCCCAGCGCATTGGTTAGGGATCCTTTGGGTAGGGCCCCCCGAGCTAGGGTTAGGGTTCCTATGAGTAGTGCACCTGGAGCTAGGGTTAGGGTTCCTATGGGTACGGCACCCGGAGATAGGATTATGCTTTCTATGGATAGGGCCCCTCGAGCTAGGGTTAGGGTTAGGTTTCCTATTGGTAGGGCACCCCGCCCTAGTTTTAGGGTTCCTATGGGTAGGGCACCCGGAGCTAGGGTTAGGGTTCCTATGGGTAGGGCACCCGGAGCTAGGGTTAGGGTTCCTAAGCTTAGGATACTTGGACCTAGAGTTAGGGTTCCAATGGGTAGGGCACCAGGAGCTAGGGTTAGGGTTCCTATGGGTAGGGCACCCGGAGCTAGGGTTAGGGTTCCTATGGGTAGGGCACCCGGAGCTAGGGTTAGGGTTCCTATGGGTAGGGCACCCGGAGCTAGGGTTAGGGTTCCTAAGATTAGGATACTTGGAGTTAAGGTTAGGGTTCCTATGGGTAGGGCACCCGGAGCTAGGGTTAGGGTTCCTAAGATTAGTATACTTGGAGTTAAGATTAATGTTTCTATGGGTAGGGCACCGGGAGCTATGGATAGTGTTCCTATGCGTAGGGCACCCGGAGCTAGGGTTAGGGTTCCTAAGATTAGGATACTTGGAGTTAAGGTTAGGGTTCCTATGGGTAGGGCACCCGGAGCTAGGGTTAGGGTTCCTAAGATTAGGATACTTGGAGTTAAGGTTAAGGTTCCAAAGGGTAGAGCACTTCGACCTAGGGTGAGGGTTCCTATGGGTAGGTAACCCAGAGCTAGGGTTAGGGTTCCTATGGGTTGGGCACCGGAGCTACGGTTAGGGTTCCTATGGGTAGGGCACCCGGAGCTAGGGTTAGGGTTCCTATGGGTAGGGCACCCGGAGCTATGGTTAGGGTTCCTATGGGTAGGGCACCCGGAGCTAGGGTTAGGGTTCCTAAGCTTAGGATACTTGGATTTAAGGTTAAGGTTCCAAAGGTAGAGCACCCAGAGCTAGGGTTAGGGTTCCTATGGGTAGGGCACCCGGAGCTAGGGTTAGGGTTCCTATGGGTAGGGCACCCGGAGCTAGGGTTAGGGTTCCTATGGGTAGGGCACCCGGAGCTAGGGTTAGGGTTCCTATGGGTAGGGCACCCGGAGCTAGGGTTAGGGTTCCTATGGGTAGGGCACCCACAGCTAGGTTTAGGGTTCATATGGGTAGGGCAACGGCAGCTAGGGTTAGGGTTCCTATGGGTAGGGCACCCGGAGCTAGGGTTAGGTTTCCTATGGGTAGGGCACCCGGAGCTAGGGTTAGGGTTCCTATGGGTAGGGTACCCGGAGCTAGGGTTAGGGTTCCTATGGGTAGGGCAACCGGCGCTAGGTTTAGGGTTCCCATGGGTAGGGCACCCGGAGCTAGGGTTAGGGTTCCTATGGGTAGGGCACCCGGAGCTAGGGTTAGGGTTCCTATGGGTAGGGCACCCGGAGCTATGGATAGTGTTCCTATGGGTAGGGCACCCGGAGCTAGGGTTAGGGTTCCTAAGCTTAGGATACTTGGACCTAGGGTTAGGGTTCCAATGGGTAGGGCACCCGGAGCTAGGGTTAGGGTTCCTATGGGTAGGGCACCCGGAGCTAGGGTTAGGGTTCCTAAGCTTAGGGCACCCGGACCTACGGTTAGGGTTCTAAGCTTGGATACTTGGACCTAGGGTTAGGGTTCCAATGGGTAGGGCACCCGGAGCTAGGGTTAGGGTTCCTATGGGTAGGGCACCCGGAGCTAGGGTTAGGGTTCCTATGGGTAGGGCACCCGGAGCTAGGGTTAGGGTTCCTATGGGTAGGGCACCAGGAGCTAGGGTTAGGGTTCCTATTGGTAGAGCACCGGAGCTAGGTTTTGGTTTCCTATGGGTAGGGCACCCGGAGCTAGGGTTAGGGTTCCTATGGGTAGGGCACCCGGAGCTAGGGTTAGGGTTCCTATGGGTAGGGCACCCGGAGCTAGGGTTAGGGTTCCTAAGCTTAGGATACTTGGACCTAGGGTTAGGGTTCCAATGGGTAGGGCACCATGAGCTAGGGTTAGGGTTCCTATGGGTAGGGCACCCGGAGCTAGGGTTAGGGTTCCTATGGGTAGGGCACCCGGAGCTAGGGTTAGGGTTCCTAAGCTTAGGATACTTGGACCTAGGGTTAGGGTTCCTATGGGTAGGGCACCTGGAGCTAGGGTTAGGGTACCTATGGGTAGGGCACCCGGACCTAGGGTTAGGGTTCCCCTACGTAGGCACCCGGAGCTCGGGTTAGCATCACTATGGGTAGGGCACCACGACCTAGGGTTAGGGTTTGGCTTCCTATGGGTAGGGCACTTGAAACAAGGGTTAGGGTTCCAAACGGTAGGGCACTTGGAGCTAGGGTTAGGGTTCCTATGGGTACGGCACCCCGCGGTAGGGTTAGGGTTCCTATGGGTTGGGCACCCGGAGCTAGGGTCAGGGTTCCCATGGGTAGGGCACCCGGAGCTAGGGTCAGGGTTCCCATGGGTAGGTCACCCCGACCTTGGGTTACGGTTCCTATGCGTAGTACACCCTGAGCTAGGGTTAGGGTTCCTATGAGTAGGGCACCCAGAGCTAAGATTAGGGTTACTATGGGTAGGGCACGCGGACCTATGGATAGTGTTCCTATGGGTAGGGCTCCCAGAGCTAGGGTTAGGGTTCCTATGGGTAGGTACCCGGAGCTAGGGTTAGGGTTCCAAAGGGTAGGGCACTTGAATCTAGGGTTAGCTTTCCTATGGGAAGGGCACCCAGAGCTAGGGCTACGGTTCCTATGGGTAGGGCCCCCGGAGCTAGGGTTAGGGTTCCAATGGGTAGGGCAGCCGGAGCAAGGTTTAGGGTTCCTAAGGTTAGGATACTTGGAGCTATGGTTAGGGTTCCTATGGGTCAGGTACCCAGAGCTAGGGTTAGGGTTCCTACGGGTAGGGCACCCGGAGCTAGGGTTAGGGTTCCTATGGGTAGGGCACCCGGAGCTATGGATAGTGTTCCTTTGGGTAGGGCACCCGCAGCTAGGGTTAGGGTTCCTATGGGTTGGCCACCCGGAGCTAGGGTTAGGGTTCCTATGGGTAGGGCACCCGGAGCTAGGGTTAGGGTTCCTATGGGTAGGGCACCCGGAGCTAGGGTTAGGGTTCCTATGGGTAGGGCACACGGAGCTAGGGTTAGGGTTCCTATGGGTAGGGCACCCGGAGCTAGGGTTAGGGTTCCTATGGGTTGGGCACCCGCAGCTAGGGTTAGGGTTCCTATGGGTAGGGCACTCGGAGCTAGGGTTAGGGTTCCAAAGGGTAGAGCACTTGGACCTAGGGTTAGGGTTCCTATGGGTAGGGCACCCGGAGCTAGGGTTAGGGTTCCTATGGGTAGGGCACCTGGAGCTAGGGTTAGGGTTCCTATGGGTAGGGCACCCGGAGCTAGGGTTAGGGTTCCTAAGATTAGGATACTTGGAGTTAAGGTTAGGGTTCCTATGGGTAGGGCACCCGGAGCTAGGGTTAGGGTTCCTATGGGTAGGGCACCCGGAGCTAGGGTTAGGGTTCCTATGGGTAGGGCACCCGGAGCTAGGGTTAGGGTTCCTAAGCTTAGGATACTTGGAGTTAAGGTTAGGGTTCCAAAGGGTAGAGCACTTGGAGCTAGGGTTAGGGTTCCTATGGGTAGGGCACCCGGAGCTAGGGTTAGGGTTCCTATGGGTAGGGCACCCGGAGCTAGGGTTAGGGTTCCTATGGGTAGGGCACCCGGAGCTAGGGTTAGGGTTCCTATGGGTAGGGCACCCGGAGCTAGGGTTAGGGTTCCTATGGGTAGGGCACCCGGAGCTAGGGTTAGGGTTCCTATGGGTAGGGCACCCGGAGCTAGGGTTAGGGTTCCTATGGGTAGGGCACCAGGAGCTAGGGTTAGGGTTCCTATGGGTAGGGCACCCGGAGCTAGGGTTAGGGTTCCTATGGGTAGGGCACCCAGAGCTAGGGTTAGGGTTCCTATGGGTAGGGCACCCGGAGCTAGGGTTAGGGTTCCTATGGGTAGGGCACCCGCAGCTAGGGTTAGGGTTCCTATGGGTAGGGCACCCGCAGCTAGGGTTAGGGTTCCTAAGCTTAGGATACTTGGACCTAGGGTTAGGGTTCCAATGGGTAGGGCACCCGGAGCTAGGGTTAGGGTTCCTATGGGTAGGGCACCCGGAGCTAGGGTTAGGGTTCCTATGGGTAGGGCACCCGGAGCTAGGGATAGGGTTCCTATGGGTAGGGCACCCGGAGCTAGGTTTAGGGTTCCTATGGGTAGGGCACCTGGAGCTATGGATAGTGTTCCTATTGGTAGGGCACCCGAGGCTAGGGTTAGGGTTCCTAAGCTTAGGATACTTGGACCTAGGGTTAGGGTTCCAATGGGTAGGGCACCCGGAGCTAGGGTTAGGGTTCCTATGGGTAGGGCACCCGGAGCTAGGGTTAGGGTTCCTATGGGTAGGGCACCCGGAGCTAGGGTTAGGGTTCCTATGGGTAGGGCACCCGGAGCTAGGGTTAGGGTTCCTATGGGTAGGGCACCAGCAGCTAGGGTTAGGGTTCCTATGGGTAGGGCACCCGCAGCTAGGGTTAGGGTTCCTATGGGTTGGGCACCCGCGGCTAGGGTTAGGGTTTCTATGGGTTGGGCACCCGCAGCTAGGGTTAGGGTTCCTATGGGTAGGGCACCCGCAGCTAGGGTTAGGGTTCCTATGGGTTGGGCACCCGCAGCTAGGGTTAGGGTTCCTAAGCTTAGGATACTTGGAGTTAAGGTTAAGGTTCCAAAGGGTAGGGCACCCGGAGCTAGGGTTAGGGTTCCTAAGATTAGGATACTTGGAGTTAAGATTAGGGTTCCTATGGGTAGGGCACCCGGAGCTAGGGTTAGGGTTCCAATTGTTAGGATACTTCGAGCTAGGGTTAGGGGTCCTATGGGTAGGGCACCCGGAGCTAGGGTTAGGGTTCCTATGGGTAGGGCACCTGGAGCTAGGGTTAGGGTACCTATGGGTAGGGCACCCGGACCTAGGGTTAGGGTTCCTAAGATTAGGATACTTGGAGTTAAGGTTAGGGTTCCCATGGGTAGGGCACCCGGATCTAGGGTTAGGGTTCCTATGGGTAGGGCACCCAGAGCTAGGGTTAGGGTTCCTATGGGTAGGGCACCCGGAGCTAGGGTTAGGGTTCCTATGGGTAGGGCACCCGGAGCTAGGGTTAGGGTTCCTATGGGTAGGGCACACGGAGCTAGGGTTAGGGTTCCTATGGGTAGGGCACCCGGAGCTAGGGTTAGGGTTCCTATGGGTAGGGCACACGGAGCTAGGGTTAGGGTTCCTATGGGTAGGGCACCCGGAGCTAGGGTTAGGGTTCCTAAGCTTAGGATACTTGGACCTAGGGTTAGGGTTCCAATGGGTAGGGCACCCGGAGCTAGGGTTAGGGTTCCTATGGGTAGGGCACCCGGAGCTAGGGTTAGGGTTCCTATGGGTAGGGCACCCGGAGCTAGGGTTAGGGTTCCTATGGGTAGGGCACCCGGAGCTAGGGTTAGGGTACCTATGGGTAGGGCACCCGGACCTAGGGTTAGGGTTCCTAAGATTAGGATACTTGGAGTTAAGGTTAGGGTTCCCATGGGTAGGGCACCCGGATCTAGGGTTAGGGTTCCTAAGCTTAGGATACTTGGACCTAGGGTTAGGGTTCCAATGGGTAGGGCACCCGGAGCTAGGGTTAGGGTTCCTATGGGTAGGGCACCCGGAGCTAGGGTTAGGGTTCCTATGGGTAAGGCACCCGGACCTAGGGTTAGGGTTCCTATGGGTAGGGCACCCGGAGCTAGGATAGGGTTCCTATGGGTAGGGCACCCGGAGCTAGGGTTAGTGTTCCTATGGGTAGGGCACCCGGAGCTAGGGTTAGGGTTCCTAAGCTTAGGATACTTGGACCTAGGGTTAGGGTTCCTATGGGTAGGGCACCCGGAGCTAGGGTTAGGGTTCCTATGGGTAGGGCACCCGGAGCTAGGGTTAGGGTTCCTATGGGTAGGGCACCCGGAGCTAGGGTTAGGGTTCCTATGGGTAGGGCACCCGGAGCTAGGGTTAGGGTTCCTAAGCTTAGGATACTTGGACCTAGGGTTAGGGTTCCAATGGGTAGGGCACCCGGAGCTAGGGTCTAGGGTTCCTATGGGTAGGGCACCCGGAGCTAGGTTTAGGGTTCCTATGGGTAGGGCACCCGGAGCTAGGGTTAGGGTTCCTATGGGTAGGGCACCCGGAGCTAGGGTTAGCGTTCCTATGGGTAGGGCACCCGCAGCTAGGGTTAGGGTTCCTATGGGAAGGGCACCCGCAGCTAGGTTTAGGGTTCCTATGGGTTGGGCACCCGCAGCTAGGGTTAGGGTATCTATGGGTTGGGCACCCGCAGCTAGGGTTAGGGTTCCTATGGGTTTGGCACCGAGCTAGGGTTAGGGTTCCTATGGGTTGGGCACCCAGCTAGGGGTTAGGGGTCCTAAGCTTAGGATACTTGGAGTTAAGGTTAAGGTTCCAAAGGGTAGAGCCCTTGGACCTAGGGTTAGGGTTCCTATGGGTAGGGCACCCGGAGCTAGGGTTAGGGTTCCTATGGGTAGGGCACCCGGAGCTAGGGTTAGGGTTCCTATGGGTTGGGCACCAGCAGCTAGGATTAGGGTTCCTATGGGTTGGGAACCCGAAGCTAGGGTTAGGGTTCCTATGGGTAGGGCACCCGGAGCTAGGGTTAGGGTTCGTATGGGTTGGGCACCCGCAGCTAGGGTTAGGGTTCGTATGCGTAGGGAACCCGAGCTAGGGTTAGGGTTCCTAAGCTTAGGATACTTAGACCTAGGGTTAGGGTTCCAATGGGTAGGGAACCCCGAGCTAGGGTTCGGGTTACTATGGGTAGGGCACCCGGAGCTGGGGTTAGGGTTCCTATGGGTAGGGCACCGGAGCTAGGGTTAGGTTTCCTATCGGTAGGGCACCCGGAGCTAAGGTTATGGTTCCTTTGGGTAGGGCACCCGGAGCTATGGATAGTGTTCCTATGGGTAGGGCACCCGGAGCTAGGGTTAGGGTTCCTAACCTTAGGATACTTGGACCTAGGGTTAGGGTTCCAATGGGTAGGGCACCCGGAGCTAGGGTTAGGGTTCCTATGGGTAGGGCACCCGGAGCTAGGGTTAGGGTTCCTATGGGTAGGGCACCCGGAGCTAGGGTTAGGGTTCCTATGGGTAGGGCACCCGGAGCTAGGGTTAGGGTTCCTATGGGTAGGGCACCCGGAGCTAGGGTTAGGGTTCCTATGGGTAGGGCACCCGGAGCTATGGATAGTGTTCCTATGGGTAGGGCACCCGGAGCTAGGGTTAGGGTTCCTATGGGTAGGGCACCCGGAGCTAGGGTTAGGGTTCCTATGGGTAGGGCACCTGGAGCTAGGGTTAGGGTTCCTATGGGTAGGGCACCCGGAGCTAGGGTTAGGGTTCCTAAGATTAGGATACTTGGAGTTAAGGTTAGGGTTCCTATGGGTAGGGCACCCGGAGCTAGGGTTAGGGTTCCTAAGATTAGGATACTTGGAGTTAAGGTTAGGGTTCCTATGGGTCGGGCACCCGGATCTAGGGTTAGGGTTCCTAAGCTTAGGATACTTGGACCTAGGGTTAGGGTTCCAATGGGTAGGGCACCCGGAGCTGGGGTTAGGGTTCCTATGGGTAGGGCACCCGGAGCTTGGGTTAGGGTTCCTATGGGTAGAGCACCCAGAGCTAGGGTTAGGGTTCCTATGGGCAGAGCACCCGCAGCTAGGTTAGGGTTCCTATGGTTAGGGCACCCGGAGCTAGGGTTAGGGTTCCTATGGGTAGGGCACCCGGAGCTAGGGTTAGGGTTCCTATGGGTAGGGCACCCGGAGCTAGGTTTAGGGTTCCTATGGGTAGGGCACCCGGAGCTAGGGTTAGGGTTCCTATGGGTAGGGCACCAGGAGCTAGGGTTAGGGTTCCTATTGGTAGGGCACACGGAGCTAGGGTTACGGTTCCTATGGGTTGGGCACCCGGAGCTAGGGTTAGGGTTCCTATGGGTTGGGCACCCGCAGCTAGGGTTAGGGTTCCTATGGGTAGGGCACCCGGAGCTAGGGTTAGGGTTCCTATGGGTAGGGCACCCGGAGCTAGGGTTAGGGTTCCTAAGCTTAGGATACTTGGACCTAGGGTTAGGGTTCCAATGGGTAGGGCACCCGGAGCTAGGGTTAGGTTTCCTATGGGTAGGCACCGGAGCTAGGGTTAAGGTTCCTATGGGTAGGGCACATGGATCTAGGGTTAGCTTTCCTATGGGTAGGGCACCCGGAGCTAGGGTTAGGGTTCCGATGGGTAGGGCCCCAGGAGATCGGGTACGGGTTCCCATGGGTAGGGCACCCGGAGCTAGGGTTAGGGTTCCTATGGTTTGGGCAACCGGAGCTAGGGTTAGGGTTCCTATGGGTAGGGCACCCGGAGCTAGGGTTAGGGTTCCTATGGGTAGGGCACCAGGAGCTAGGGTTACGCTTCATATGGGTAGGGCACCGGAGCTAGGGTTAGGGTTCCTATGGGTAGGGCACCCGGAGCTAGGGTTAGGGTTCCTATGGGTAGGGCACCCGGAGCTAGGGTTAGGGTTCCTATGGGTAGGGCACCCGGAGCTAGGGTTAGGGTTCCTATGGGTAGGGCACCCGGAGCTAGGGTTAGGGTTCCTATGGGTAGGGCCCTGGAGCTAGGGTTAGGGTTCTATGGGTAGGGCACCCGGAGGTAGGGTTAGGGTTCCTATGGGTAGGGCACCCGGAGCTAGGGTTAGGGTTCCTATGGGTAGGGCACCCGGAGCTAGGGTTAGGGTTCCTATGGGTAGGGCACCCGGAGCTAGGGTTAGGGTTCCTATGGGTAGGGCACCCGGAGCTAGGGTTAGGGTTCCTATGGGTAGGGCACCCGGAGCTAGGGTTAGGGTTCCTATGGGTAGGGCAGCCGGAGCAAGGTTTAGGGTTCCTAAGGTTAGGATACTTGGAGCTAGTGTTCGGGTTGCTATGGGTCGGACCCCTGGGAGCTAGGGTTAGGGTTCCTATGGGTAGGTTACCTGGAGCTAGGTTTAGGGTTCCTATGGGTACGGCACCCCGCGGTAGGGTTAGGGTTCCTATGGGTTGGGCACCCGGAGCTAGGGTTAGGGTTCCTATGGGTAGGGCACCCGGAGCTAGGGTTAGGGTTCCTATGGGTAGGGCACACGGAGCTAGGGTTAGGGTTCCTATGGGTAGGGCACCCGGAGCTAGGGTTAGGGTTCCTATGGGTAGGGCACCCGGAGCTAGGGTTAGGGTTCCTATGGGTTGGGCACCCGCAGCTAGGGTTAGGGTTCCTATGGGTAGGGCACCCGGAGCTAGGGTTAGGGTTCCTATGGGTAGGGCACCCGGAGCTAGGGTTAGGGTTCCTATGGGTAGGGCACCCGGAGCTAGGGTTAGGGTTCCTATAGGTAGGGCACTCAACCTAGGGTTAGGGTTCCTATGGGGTGGGCACCCGGAGCTAGGGTTAGGGTTCCTATGGGTAGGGCACCCGGAGCTAGGGTTAGGGTTCCTATGGGTAGGGCACCCGGAGCTAGGGTTAGGGTTCCTATGGGTAGGGCACCCGGAGCTAGGGTTAGGGTTCCTATGGGTAGGGCACCCGGAGCTAGGGTTAGGGTTCCTATGGGTAGGGCACCCGGAGCTAGGGTTAGGGTTCCTATGGGGTGGGCACCCGGAGCTAGGGTTAGGGTTCCTATGGGTAGGGCACCCGGAGCTAGGGTTAGGGTTCCTATGGGTAAGGCACCGGAGCTAGGTTAGGGTTCCTATGGGTAGGGCACCGGAGCTAGGGTTAGGGTTCCTATGGGTTGGGCACCGGAGCTACGGTGAGGGTTCCTATGGGTAGGGCACCCGGAGCTAGGGTTAGGGTTCCTATGGGTAGGGCACCCGGAGCTAGGGTTAGGGTTCCTATGGGAAAGGCACCCGGAGCTAGGGTTAGGGTTCCTATGGGTAGGGCACCCGGAGCTAGGGTTAGGGTTCCTATGGGTAGGGCACCGGAGCTAGGGTTAGGGTTCCTATGGGAAGGGTAACCCGAGCTAGGGTTAGGGTTCCTATGGGTAGGGCACCCCGAGCTAGGGTTAGGGTTGCTATGGGTCGGGCAGACCCATCTAGGGTTAGGGTTCCTATGGGTTGGGCACCCTCAGCTAGGGTTAGGGTTCCTATGGGTAGGGCACTTGAATCTAGGGTTAGCTTTCCTATGGGAAGGGCACCCAGAGCTAGGGCTACGGTTCCTATGGGTAGGGCCCCCGGAGCTAGGGTTAGGGTTCCAATGGGTAGGTCACCCCGAGCTAGGGTTAGGGTTCCTATGGGTAGGGTACCCCGAGCTAGGGTTAGGGTTGCTATGGGTAGGGCAACCGGAGCTAGGGTTAGGGTTCCTATGGGTAGGCCACCGGAGCTAGGGTTAGGGTTCCTATGGGTAGGGCACCGGAGCTAGGGTTAGGGTTCCTATGGGTAGGGCACCCGAGCTAGGGTTGGGGTTCCTCTGGGTCGGGCACCGCGAGCTAGGGTTAGGGTTCCTATGGGTAGGGCACCCCGAGCTAGGGTTAGGGTTGCTATGGGTAGGGCACCAGGAGCTAGGGTTAGGGTTCCAATGGGTGGGCACCGGAGCTAGGGTTAGGGTTCCTATGGGTAGGGCACCGGAGCTAGGGTTAGGGTTCCTATGGGTAGGGCACCGGAGCTAGGGTTAGGGTTCCTATGGGTAGGGCACCGGAGCTAGGGTTAGGGTTCCTATGGGTAGGGCACCCAGAGCTAGGGTTAGGGTTCATATGGGTAGGGCACCCTGAGCTAAGGTTAGGGTTCATATGGGTAGGCACCCTGACCTAGGGTTATGGTTCCTATAGGTAGGTCGCCCGGAGCTAGGATGAGGGTTCCTATGGGTCGGGCACCCGGAGCTAGGGTTAGGGTTCCTATGTGTTGTGCAGCCTGAGCTACGGTTAGGGTTCCTATGGGTAGGGCACCCGGATCTAGGGTTAGGGTTCCTATGGGTAGGGCTCCCGGAGCTAGGGTTAGGGTTCCTAAGATTAGGATACTTAGAGTTAAGGTTACGGTTCCTATGGGTAGGGCACCCGGAGCTAGGGTTAGGGTTCCTATGGGTAGGGCACCGGGACCTAGGGTTAGGGTTCCTATGGGTAGGGCACCCGGAGCTAGGGTTAGGGTTCCTATGGGTAGGGCACCCGGAGCTAGGGTTAGGGTTCCTATGGGTAGGGCTCCTGGAGCTAGGGTTAGGGTTCCTATGGGTAGGGCACCCGGAGCTAGGGTTAGGGTTCCTATGGGTAGGGCACCCGCAGATAGGGTTAGGGTTCCTATGGGCAGGGCACCCGCAGCTAGGGTTAGGGTTCCTATGGGTAGGGCACCCGGAGCTAGGGTTAGGGTTCCTATGGGTAGGGCACACGGAGATAGGGTTAGGGTTCCTATGGGTATGGCACTCCGAGCTTGGGTTAGGGTTCCTATGGGTAGGATACTTGGAGCTAAGGTTAGGGTTCCTATGTGTCAGGCACCCGGAGCTAGGGTTAGGGTTCATATGGGTAGGCACCCTGACCTAGGGTTATGGTTCCTATAGGTAGGGCACCGGAGCTAGGGTTAGGGTTCCTATGGGTAGGGCACCCCGATCGAGGGTTAGGATACCTAGGGGTACGGCAGACCGAGCTAGGGTTAGGGTTCCTATGGGTAGGGCACCCGGAGCTAGGGTTAGGGTTCCTAAGATTAGTATACTTGCAGTTAAGGTTAGGGTTCCTATGAGTAGGGCACCGGCAGCTATGGATAGTGTTCCTATGGGTAGGGCACCCGGAGCTAAGGTTAGGGTTCCTATGGGTAGGGCACCCCGAGCTAGGGTTAGGGTTCCTATGGGTAGGGCACCCCAAGCTAGGGTTAGGGTTCCTATGTGTAGGGCACCCCGAGCTAGGGTTAGGGTTGCTATGGGTACGGCTTCCCGATCTAGGGTTAGGGTTCCTATGGGAAGGGCACCCCGATCTAGGGTTAGGGTTCCTATGGGTAGGGCACCCGGAGCTAGGGTTAGGGTTCCTATGGGTAGGGCACCCGGAGCTAGGGTTAGGGTTCCTATGGGTAGGCCACCCGGAGCTAGGGTTAGGGTTCCTATGGGTAGGGCAACCCGAGCTAGGGTTAGGGTTCCTATGGGTAGGCCACTTGGAGCTAGGGTTAGGGTTCCTATGGGTAGGGCACCCCGAGCTAGGGTTAGGGTTCCTATGGGTAGGGCACCCCGAGCTAGGATTAGGGTTCCTATGGTTAGGGCACTTTGAGCTATGGTTTGGGTTCCTATGGGTAGGGCACCCGGGGCTAGGGTTAGGGTTCCTATGGGTACGGACCCCCGAGCTAGGGATAGGATTCCTATGGGTATGGCCCCCCGAGCTAGGGTTAGGGTTCCTATGGGTAGGGCTCCCGGATCTAGGGTTAGGGTTTCTATGGATCGGGCACCCCGAGCTTGGGTTAGGGTTCCTATGGGCATGGCACCCCGCCCTAGGGTTAGGGCTCCTATGGGTAGGGCACCGGGAGCTAGATTTAGGGTTCCTATGGGTAGGGCACCCCAAGATAGGGTTCGGATTCCTATGGGTAGGGCTCCCGGCGCTAGGGTTAGGGTTCCTATGGGTAGGGCACCCCGAGCTAGGGTTAGGGTTGCTATGGGTAGGGCACCCCGAGCTAGGGTTAGGGTTCCAATGGGTAGGGCTCTTGGAGCTAGGGTTAGGGTTGCTATGGGTAGGGCACCCCGAGCTAGGGTTAGGGTTCCTATGGGTAGGGCACCCGGAGCTAGGGTTAGGGTTCCTATGAGTAGGGCACACGGAGCTAGGGATAGGGTTCCTATCGGTAGGGCACCCGGAGCTAGGGTTAGGGTTCCTAAGCTTAGGATACTTGGACCTAGGGTTAGGGTTCCAATGGGTAGGGCACTTGGAGCTAGGGTTAGGGTTCCTATGGGTAGGGCACGGGGAGCTAGGGTTAGGGTTCCTATGGGTAGGGCACCCGGAGCTAGGGTTAGGGTTCCTATGGGTAGGGCACCCGGAGCTAGGGTTAGGGTTCCTATGGGTAGGGCACCCGGAGCTAGGGTTAGGGTTCCTATGGGTAGGGCACCCGGAGCTAGGGTTAGGGTTCCTATGGGTAGGGCACCCGGAGCTAGGGTTAGGGTTCCTATGGGTTGGGCACCCGGAGCTAGGGTTAGGGTTCCTATGGGTTGGGCACCCGGAGCTAGGGTTAGGGTTCCTATGGGTTGGGCACCCGGAGCTAGGGTTAGGGTTCCTATGGGTTGGGCACCCGGAGCTAGGGTTAGGGTTCCTATGGGTAGGGCACCCGGAGCTAGGGTTAGGGTTCCTATGGGTAGGGCACCCGGAGCTAGGGTTAGGGTTCCTATGGGTTGGGCACCCTGAGCTAGGGTTAGGGTTCCTATGGGTAGGGCACCCGGAGCTAGGGTTAGGGTTCCTATGGGTAGGGCACCCGGAGCTAGGGTTAGGGTTCCTATGGGTTGGGCACCCGGAGCTAGGGTTAGGGTTCCTATGGGTAGGGCACCTGGAGCTAGGGTTAGGGTTCCTATGGGTAGGGCACCCGGAGCTAGGGTTAGGGTTCCTATGGGTAGGGCACCCGGAGCTAGGGTTAGGGTTCCTATGGGTAGGGCACCCGGAGCTAGGGTTAGGGTTCCTATGGGTGGGCACCCGGAGCTAGGGTTAGGGTTCCTATGGGTAGGGCACCCGGAGCTAGGGTTAGGGTTCCTATGGGTTGGGCACCCGGAGCTAGGGTTAGGGTTCCTATGGGTTGGGCACCCGGAGCTAGGGTTAGGGTTCCTATGGGTTGGGCACCCGGAGCTAGGGTTAGGGTTCCTATGGGTAGGGCACTTGGAGCTAGGGTTAGGGTTCCTATGGGTAGGGCACTTGGAGCTAGGGTTAGGGTTCCTATGGGTAGGGCACCCGGAGCTAGTGTTAGGGTTCCTGTGGGTAGGGCTTCCCGCCCTAGGGTTAGGGTTCCTATGGGTAGGGCACCTGGAGCTAGGGTTAGGGTTCCTGTGGGTAGGGCTTCCCGCCCTAGGGTTAGGGTTCCTATGGGTAGAGCACCCAGAGCTAGGGTTAGGGTTCCTATGGGTTGGGCACCCGGAGCTAGGGTTTGGGTTCCAAAGGATAGAGCACTTGGACCTAGGGTTAGGGTTCCAATGGGTAGGGCACTTGCAGCTATGGTTTGGGTTCCTATGGGTAGGGCACCGGAGCTAGGTTAGGGTTCCTATGGGTAGGGCACCCGGAGCTAGGGTTAGGGTTCCTATGGGTAGGGCACCCGGAGCTAGGGTTAGGGTTCCTATGGGTAGGGCACCCGGAGCTAGGGTTAGGGTTCCTATGGGTTGGGCACCCGGAGCTAGGGTTAGGGTTCCTATGGGTAGGGCACCCGGAGCTAGGGTTAGGGTTCCTATGGGTTGGGCACCCGGAGCTAGGGTTAGGGTTCCTATGGGTAGGCACTTGAGCTAGGGTTAGGGTTCCTATGGGTAGGGCACTTGGAGCTAGGGTTAGGGTTCCTATGGGTAGGGCACCCGGAGCTAGGGTTAGGGTTCCTATGGGTAGGGCACCCGGAGCTAGGGTTAGGGTTCCTATGGGTAGGGCACCCAGAGCTAGGGTTAGGGTTCCTATGGGTTGGGCACCCGGAGCTAGGGTTTGGGTTCCTATGGGTAGGGCACCCGGAGCTAGGGTTAGGGTTCCTACGGGTAGGGCACCGGAGCTAGGGTTAGGGTTCCTATGGGTAGGGCACCCGGAGCTAGGGTTAGGGTTCCTATGGGTGGGCACCGGAGCTAGGGTTAGGGTTCTTATGGGTAGGGCACTTGGAGCTAGGGTTTGGGTTCCTATGGGTAGGGAACCCCGAGCTACGGTTAGGGTTCCAGTGGATAGGGAACCGCGAGCTAGGGTTAGGGTTCCTATGGGTAGGGCCCCAGGAGCTAGGGTTAGGGTTCCTATGGGTAGGGCCCCAGGAGCTAGGGTTAGGGTTCCTAAGATTAGGATACTTGGAGTTAGGTTAGGGTTCCTATGGGTAGGGCACTTGGAGCTAGGGTTAGGGTTCCTATGGGTAGGGCACCCGGAGCTAGTGTTAGGGTTCCTCGGGGTAGGGCACCGGAGCTAGGTTAGGGTTCCTATGGGTAGGGCACCGGAGCTAGGGTTAGGGTTCCTATGGGTGGGCACCCAGAGCTAGGGTTAGGGTTCCTATGGGTAGGGCACCCGGAGCTAGGGTTAGGGTTCCTATGGGTAGGGCACCCGGAGCTAGGGTTAGGGTTCCTATGGGTAGGGCACCCGGAGCTAGGGTTAGGGTTCCTATGGGTAGGGCACCCGGAGCTAGGGTTAGGGTTCCTATGGGTAGGGCACCCGGAGCTCGGGTTAGGGTTCCTATGGGTAGGGCACCCGGAGCTAGGTTAGGGTTCCTATGGGCAGGGCACCCGCAGCTAGGGTTAGGGTTCCTATGGGTAGGGCACTTGCAGCTAGGGTTAGGGTTCCTATGGGTAGGACCGGAGCTAGGGTTAGGGTTCCTATGGGTAGGGCACCCGGGGCTAGGGTTAGGGTTCCTATGGGTAGGGCACCCGGAGCTAGGGTTAGGGTTCCTATGGGTAGGGCACCCGGAGCTAGGGTTAGGGTTCCTATGGGTAGGGCACCCGGAGCTAGGGTAGGGTTCCTATGGGTAGGGCACCAGGAGCTAGGGTTAGGGTTCCTATGGGTAGGGCACCCGGAGCTAAGGTTAGGGTTCCTAAGATTAGGATACTTGGACCTAGGGTTAGGGTTCCAATGGGTGGCACCCGGAGCTAGGGTTTAGGTTCCTATGGGTAGGGCACCGGAGCTAGGGTTAGGGTTCCTATGGGTAGGGCACCCGGAGCTAGGGTTAGGGTTCCTATGGGTAGGGCACCCGGAGCTAGGGTTAGGGTTCCTATGGGTACGGCACCCGCAGCTAGGGTTAGGGTTCCTATGGGTTGGGCACCCGAGCTAGGGTTAGGGTTCCTAAGCTTAGGATACTTGAGTTAAGCTTAAGGTTCCAAAGGGTAGAGCACTTGGACCTAGGGTTAGGGTTCCTATGGGTAGGGCACCCGGAGCTAGGGTTAGGGTTCCTATGGGTAGGGAACCCGGAGCTAGGGTTAGGGTTCCTATGGGTAGGGCACCCGGAGCTAGGGTTAGGGTTCCTATGGGTTGGGCACCCGGAGCTAGGGTTAGGGTTCCTATGGGTTGGGCACCCGGAGCTAGGGTTAGGGTTCCTATGGGTTGGGCACCCGGAGCTAGGGTTAGGGTTCCTATGGGTAGGGCACCCGGAGCTAGGGTTAGGGTTCCTATGGGTAGGGCACCCGGAGCTAGGGTTAGGGTTCCTATTGGTAGGGCGCCTCTCCCTAGGGTTAGCGTTCCAATGAGTAGGGTACCAGGACCTAGGGTTAGGGTTCCTAAGGTTAGGGTACTTGGAGCTATGGTTAGGGTTCCTATGGCTAGGGCACCCGGAGCTAGGGTTAGGGTTCCTAAGATTTGAATACTTGGAGTTAAGATTAGGGTTCCTATGGGTAGGGCACCCGGAGCTAGGGTTAGGGTTCCTATGGGTAGGGCACCCGGAGCTAGGGTTAGGGTTCCTATGGGTAGGGCACCCGGAGCTAGGGTTAGGGTTCCTATGGGTAGGGCACCCGGAGCTAGGGTTAGGGTTCCTAAGATTAGGATACTTGGAGTTAATGTTAAGGTTCCAAAGGTTAGAGCACTTGGACCTAGGGTTAGGTTCGTATGGGTAGGGCACCCAGAGCTAGGGTTAGGGTTACTATGTGTAGGGCACCCGGAGCTAGGGTTAGGGTTCCTATGGGTAGGGCACCCGGAGCTAGGGTTAGGGTTCCTATGGGTAGGGAACCCGGAGCTAGGGTTAGGGTTCCTATGGGTAGGGCACCAGGAGCTAGGGCTAGGGTTCCTATGGGTAGGGCACCCGGAGCTAGGGTTAGGGTTCCTATGGGTAGGGCACCCGGAGCTAGGGTTAGGGTTCCTATGGGTAGGGCACCCGGAGCTAGGGTTAGGGTTCCTATGGGTAGGGCACCCGGAGCTAGGGTTAGGGTTCCTATGGGTAGGGCACCCGGAGCTAGGGTTAGGGTTCCTATGGGTAGGGTACAGCGAGCTAGGGTTAGGGTTCCTAAGAGTAGGGTACTTGGAGCTAGGGTTATGGTTCCTATGGTTAGGGAACCCCGAGCTAGCGTTAGGGTTCCTATGGGTAGGGAACCGTGAGCTAGGGTTAGGGTTCCTATGGGTAGGGCCCCCCGAGCTAGGCTTAGGGTTCCAATGGGTAGGGCTCCCAGCACTAGGGTTAGGGTTCCTATGCGTAGGGCACCCCGAGCTAGGGTTACGGTTCCTATGGGTAGGGCACCCGGAGCTAGGGTTAGGGTTCCTAAGCTTAGGATACTTGGACCTAGGGTTAGGGTTCCAATGGGTAGGGCACCCCGAGCTAGGGTCTAGGGTTCTTATGGGTAGGGCACCCGGAGCTAGGGTTAGGGTTCCTATGGGTAGGGCACCCGCAGCTAGGGTTAGGTTTCCTATGGGTTGGGCACCAGCAGCTAGGGTTACGGTTCCTATGGGTAGGGCACCCGGAGCTAGGGTTAGGGTTCCTATGGGTTGGGAACCCGGAGCTAGGGTTAGGGTTCCTAAGCTTAGGATAATTGGAGTTAAGGTTAAGGTTCCAATGGGTAGGGTAGGGCACTTGGAGCTAGGGTTAGGGTTCCTATGGTTAGGGTGCCCAGAGCTAGGTTAGGGTTCCTATTGATCGGGCGCCCGGAGATAGGGTTAGGGTTCCTATGGTAAGGCACCCCGACCTAGGGTTAGGGTTTCTATTGTTAGGGCACCCGGATCTAGGGTTAGGGTTCCTATGGTTAGGCCACCCGGAGCTAGGGTTAGGGTTCCTATTGGTAGGGCACCCGGAGCTAGGGTTAGGGTTCCTATGGGTAGGGCACCCGGAGCTAGGGTTAGGGTTCCTATGGGTAGGGCACCCGGAGCTAGGGTTAGGGTTCCTATGGGTAGGGCACCCGGAGCTAGGGTTAGGGTTCCTATGGGTAGGGCACCGGAGCTAGGGTTAGGGTTCCTATGAGTAGGGCACACGGAGCTAGGGTTAGGGTTCCAAAGGGTCGTGCACTAGGACCTAGGGTTAGGGTTCCTATGGGTAGGGCACCCGGAGCTAGGGTTAGGTTTCCTATGGGTAGGGCACCCGGAGCTAGGGTTAGGGTTCCTATGGGTAGGGCACCCGGAGCTAGGGTTAGGGTTCCTATGGGTAGGGCACCCGGAGCTAGGGTTAGGGTTCCTATGGGTAGGGCACCCGGAGCTAGGGTTAGGGTTCCTAAGCTTAGGATACTTGGAGTTAAGGTTAAGGTTCCAAAGGGTAGAGCACTTGGACCTAGGGTTAGGGTTCCTATGGGTAGGGCACCCGGAGCTAGGGTTAGGGTTCCTATGGGTAGGGCACCCGGAGCTAGGGTTAGGGTTCCTATGGGTAGGGCACCCGGAGCTAGGGTTAGGGTTCCTATGGGTTGGGCACCCGGAGCTAGGGTTAGGGTTCCTATGGGTTGGGCACACGGAGCTAGGGTTAGGGTTCCTATGGGTAGGGCACCAGGAGCTAGGGTTAGGGTTCCTATGGGTAGGGCACCCGGAGCTAGGGTTAGGGTTCCTATGGGTAGGGCACCCGGAGCTAGGGTTAGGGTTCCTATGGGTAGGGCACCCGGAGCTAGGGTTAGGGTTCCTATGGGTAGGGCACCCGGAGCTAGGGTTAGGGTTCCTATGGGTAGGGCACCCGGAGCTAGGGTTAGGGTTCCTATGAGTAGGGCACACGGAGCTAGGGATAGGGTTCCTAAGCTTAGGATACTTGGACCTAGGGTTAGGGTTCCAATGGGTAGGGCACCCGGAGCTAGGGTTAGGGTTCCTATGGGTAGGGCACCCGGAGCTAGGGTTAGGGTTCCTATGGGTAGGGCACCCGGAGCTAGGGTTAGGGTTCCTATGGGTAGGGCACCCGGAGCTAGGGTTAGGGTTCCTATGGGTTGGGCACCCGCAGCTAGGGTTAGGGTTCCTAAGCTTAGGATACTTGGAGTTAAGCTTAAGGTTCCAAAGGGTATAGCACTTGGACCTAGGTTTAGGGTTCCTATGGGTAGTGCACCCGGAGCTAGGGTTAGGGTTCCTATGGGTAGGGCACCCGGAGCTAGGGTTAGGGTTCCTATGGGTAGGGCACCCGGAGCTAGGGTTAGGGTTCCTATGGGTTGGGCACCCGAAGCTAGGGTTAGGGTTCCTAAGCTTAGGATACTTGGACCTAGGGTTAGGGTTCCAATGGGTAGGGCACCCGGAGCTAGGGTTAGGGTTCCTATGGGTAGGGCACCCGGAGCTAGGGTTAGGGTTCCTATGGGTAGGGCACCCGGAGCTAGGGTTAGGGTTCCTACGGGTAGGGCACCCGCAGCTAGGGTTAGGGTTCCTACGGGTAGGGCACCCGCAGCTAGGGTTAGGGTTCCTACGGGTAGGGCACCCGCAGCTAGGGTTAGGGTTCCTACGGGTAGGGCACCCGCAGCCAGGGTTAGGGTTCCTAAGCTTGGGATACTTGGACCTAGGGTTACGGTTCCAATGGGTAGGGCACCAGGAGCTAGGGTTAGGGTTCCTATGGGTAGGGCACCCGGAGCTAGGGTTAGGGTTCCTATGGGTAGGGCACCCGGAGCTAGGGTTAGGGTTCCTATGGGTAGGGCACCCGGAGCTAGGGTTAGGGTTCCTATGGGTAGGGCACCCGGAGCTAGGGTTAGGGTTCCTATGGGTAGGGCACCCAGAGCTAGGGTTAGGGTTCCTAAGCTTAGGATACTTGGAGTTAAGGTTAAGGTTCCAAAGGGTAGAGCACTTGGACCTAGGGTTAGGGTTCCTATGGGTAGGGCACCCGGAGCTAGGGTTAGGGTTCCTATGGGTAGGGCACCCGGAGCTAGGGTTAGGGTTCCTATGGGTAGGGCACCCGGAGCTAGGGTTAGGGTTCCTATGGGTTGGGCACCCGGAGCTAGGGTTAGGGTTCCTATGGGTTGGGCACCCGGAGCTAGGGTTAGGGTTCCTATGGGTTGGGCACCCGGAGCTAGGGTTAGGGTTCCTATGGGTAGGGCACCCGGAGCTAGGGTTAGGGTTCCTATGGGTAGGGCACCCGGAGCTAGGGTTAGGGTTCCTATGGGTAGGGCACCCGCAGCTAGGGTTAGGGTTCCTATGGGTAGGGCACCCGGAGCTAGGGTTAGGGTTCCTATGGGTAGGGCACCCGGAGCTAGGGTTAGGGTTCCTAAGATTAGGATACTTGGAGTTAAGATTAGGGTTCCTATGGGTAGGGCACCCTTAGCTAGGGTTAGTGTTCCTAAGATTAGGATACTTGGAGTTAAGATTAGGGTTCCTATGGGTAGGGCACCCGGAGCTAGGGTTAGGGTTCCTATGGGTAGGGCACCCGCAGCTAGGGTTAGGGTTCCTATGGGTAGGGCACCCGCAGCTAGGGTTAGGGTTCCTATGGGTAGGGCACCCGGAGCTAGGGTTAGGGTTCCTATGGGTAGGGCACCCGGAGCTAGGGTTAGGGTTCCTAAGATTAGGATACTTGGAGTTAAGGTTAAGGTTCCAAAGGGTAGAGCACTTCGACCTAGGGTGAGGGTTCCTCTGGGTAGAGCACCCAGAGCTAGGGTTAGGGTTCCAATGGGTAGGGCACCCGGAGCTAGGGTTAGGGTTCCTATGGGTAGGGCACCCGGAGCTAGGGTTAGGGTTCCTATGGGTAGGGCACCCGGAGCTAGGGTTAGGGTTCCTATGGGTAGGGCACCAGGAGCTAGGGTTAGGGTTCCTATGGGTAGGGCACCCGGAGCTAGGGTTAGGGTTCCTATGGGTAGGGCACCAGCAGCTAGGGTTAGGGTTCCTATGGGTAGGGCACCCGGAGCTAGGGTTAGGGTTCCTATGGGTAGGGCACCCGGATCTAGGGTTAGGGTTCCTAAGCTTAGGATACTTGGACCTAGGGTTAGGGTTCCAATGGGTAGGGCACCCGGAGCTAGGGTTAGGGTTCCTATGGGTAGGGCACCCGGAGCTAGGGTTAGGGTTCCTATGGGTAGGGCACCCGGAGCTAGGGTTAGGGTTCCTATGGGTAGGGCACCCGCAGCTGGGGTTAGGGTTCGTATGGGTTCGGCACCCGCAGCGAGGGTTAGGGTTCCTATGGGTAGGGCTCCCAGAGCTAGGGTTAGGGTTCCTAAGCTTAGGATACTTGGAGTTAAGGTTAAGGTTCCAAAGGGTAGAGCACTTGGACCTAGGGTTAGGGTTCCTATGGGTAGGGCACCCGGAGCTAGGGTTAGGGTTCCTATGGGTAGGGCACCCGGAGCTAGGTTTAGGGTTCCTATGGGTAGGGCACCCGGAGCTAGGGTTAGGGTTCCTATGGGTTGGGCACCCGGAGCTAGGGTTAGGGTTCCTATGGGTTGGGCACACGGAGCTAGGGTTAGGGTTCCTATGGGTTGGGCACCAGGAGCTAGGGATAGGGTTCCTATGGGTAGGGCACCCGGAGCTAGGGTTAGGGTTCCTATGGGTAGGGCACCCGGAGCTAGGGTTAGGGTTCCTATGGGTAGGGCACCCGGAGCTAGGGTTAGGGTTCCTATGGGTAGGGCACCCGCAGCTAGGGTTAGGGTTCCTATGGGTAGGGCACCCGCAGCTAGGGTTAGGGTTCCTATGGGTAGGGCACCCGGAGCTAGGGTTAGGGTTCCTAAGCTTAGGATACTTGGACCTAGGGTTAGGGTTCCAATGGGTAGGGCACCCGGAGCTAGGGTTAGGGTTCCTATGGGTAGGGCACCCGGAGCTAGGGTTAGGGTTCCTATGGGTAGGGCACCCGGAGCTAGGGTTAGGGTTCCTATGGGTAGGGCACCCGGAGCTAGGGTTAGGGTTCCTATGGGTTGGGCACCCGGAGCTAGGGTTAGGGTTCCTATGGGTTGGGCACCCGCAGCTAGGGTTAGGGTTCCTAAGCTTAGGATACTTGCAGTTAAGGTTAAAGTTCCAAAGGGTAGAGCACTTGGACCTAGGGTTAGGGTTCCTATGGGTAGGGCACCCGGAGCTCGGGTTAGGGTTCCTATGGGTAGGGCACCCGGAGCTAGGGTTAGGGTTCCTATGGGTAGGGCACCCGGAGCTAGGGTTAGGGTTCCTATGGGTTGGCCACCCGGAGCTAGGGTTAGGGTTCCTATGGGTTGGCCAAAAAGAGCTAGGGTTAGGGTTCCTGTGGGTTGGGCACCCGGAGGTAGGGTTAGGGTTCCTATGGGTTGGGCACCCGGAGCTAGGGTTAGGGTTCCTATGGGTTGGGCACCCGGAGCTAGGGTTAGGGTTCCTATGGGTTGGGCACCCGGAGCTAGGGTTAGGGTTCCTATGGGTTGGGCACCCGGAGCTAGGGTTAGGGTTCCTATGGGTAGGGCACCCGGAGCTAGGGTTAGGGTTCCTATGGGTAGGGCACCCGCAGCTAGGGTTAGGGTTCCTATGGGTAGGGCACCCGCAGCTAGGGTTAGGGTTCCTATGGGTTGGGCACCCGCAGCTAGGGTTAGGGTTCCTATGGGTTGGGCACCCGCAGCTAGGGTTAGGGTTCCTATGGGTTTGGCACCCGCAGCTAGGGTTAGGGTTCCTATGGGTTGGGCACCCGCAGCTAGGGTTAGGGTTCCTAAGCTCAGGATACTTGGTGATATGGTTATGGTTCCAATGGGTAGAGCACTTGGAGCTAGGGTTAGGGTTCCTATGGGTAGGGCACCCGGAGCTAGGGTTAGGGTTCCTATGGGTAGGGCACCCGGAGCTAGGGTTAGGGTTCCTATGGGTAGGGCACCTGGAGCTAGGGTTAGGGTTCCTATGGGTTGGGCACCCGCAGCTAGGGTTAGGGTTCCTATGGGTTGGGCACCCTGAGCCAGGGTTTGGTTTCCTTTGGGTTTGTCAGCCGGATCTAGGGTTAGGGTTCCTATGGGTTGGGCACCCGCAGCTAGGGTTAGGGTTCCTAAGCTTAGGATACTTGGAGTTAAGGTTAAGGTTCCAAAGGGTAGAGCACTTGGACCTAGGGTTAGGGTTCCTATGGGTAGGGCACCCGGAGCTAGGGTTAGGGTTCCTATGGGTAGGGCACCCGGAGCTAGGTTTAGGGTTCCTATGGGTAGGGCACCCGGAGCTAGGTTTAGGGTTCCTATGGGTAGGGCACCCGGAGCTAGGGTTAGGGTTCCTATGGGTAGGGCACCCGGAGCTAGGGTTAGGGTTCCTATGGGTAGGGCACCCAAAGCTAGGGTTAGGGTTCCTATGGGTAGGGCACCCGGAGCTAGGGTTAGGGTTCCTATGGGTAGGGCACCCGGAGCTAGGGTTAGGGTTCCTATGGGTAGGGCACCCGCAGCTAGGGTTAGGGTTCCTATGGGTAGGGCACCCGCAGCTAGGGTTAGGGTTCCTATGGGTAGGGCACCCGGATCTAGGGTTAGGGTTCCTAAGCTTAGGATACTTGGACCTAGGGTTAGGGTTCCAATGGGTAGGGCACCCGGAGCTAGGGTTAGGGTTCCTATGGGTAGGGCACCCGGAGCTAGGGTTAGGGTTCCTATGGGTAGGGCACCCGGAGCTAGGGTTAGGGTTCCTATGGGTAGGGCACCCGCAGCTAGGGTTAGGGTTCCTATGGGTTTGGCACCCGCAGCTAGGGTTAGGGTTCCTATGGGTTGGGCACCCGCAGCTAGGGTTAGGGTTCCTAAGCTTAGGATACTTGAAGTTAAGGTTAAGGTTCCAAAGGGTAGAGCACTTGGACCTAGGGTTAGGGTTCCTATGGGTAGGGCACCCGGAGCTAGGGTTAGGGTTCCTATGGGTAGGGCACCCGGAGCTAGGGTTAGGGTTCCTATGGGTAGGGCACCCGGAGCTAGGGTTAGGGTTCCTATGGGTTGGGCACCCTAAGCTAGGGTTAGGGTTCCTATGGGTTCGGCACCCGGAGCTAGGGTTACGGTTCCTATGTGTTGGGCATCCGGAGCTAGGGTTAGGGTTCCTATGGGTAGGGCACCCGGAGCTAGGGTTAGGGTTCCTATGGGTAGGGCACCCGGAGCTAGGGTTAGGGTTCCTATGGGTAGGGCACCCGGAGCTAGGGTTAGGGTTCCTAAGATTAGGATACTTGGAGTTAAGGTTAGGGTTCCTATGGGTAGGGCACCCGGAGCTAGGGTTAGGGTTCCTAAGATTAGGATACTTGGAGTTAAGATTAGGGTTCCTATGGGTAGGGCACCCTTAGCTAGGGTTAGTGTTCCTAAGATTAGGATACTTGGAGTTAAGGTTAGGGTTCCTATGGGTAGGGCACCCGGAGCTAGGGTTAGGGTTCCTATGGGTAGGGCACCCGGAGCTAGGGTTAGGGTTCCTATGGGTAGGGCACCCGGAGCTAGGGTTAGGGTTCCTATGGGTAGGGCACCCGGAGCTAGGGTTAGGGTTCCTAAGATTAGGATACTTGGAGTTAAGGTTAAGGTTCCAAAGGGTAGAGCACTTCGACCTAGGGTGAGGGTTCCTCTGGGTAGAGCACCCAGAGCTAGGGTTAGGGTTCCAATGGGTAGAGCACCCGCAGCTTGGGTTAGGGTTCCTATAGGTAGGGCACCCGGAGCTAGGGTTAGGGTTCCTATGGGTAGGGCACCCGGAGCTAGGGTTAGGGTTCCTATGGGTAGGGCACCAGGAGCTAGGGTTAGGGTTCCTGTGGGTAGGGCACCCGGAGCTAGGGTTAGGGTTCCTATGGGTAGGGCACCCGGAGCTAGGGTTAGGGTTCCTATGGGTAGGGCACCCGGAGCTAGGGTTAGGGTTCCTATGGGTAGGGCACCCGTAGCTAGGGTTAGGGTTCCTATGGGTAGGGCACCCGGAGCTAGGGTTAGGGTTCCTAAGCTTAGGATACTTGGACCTAGGGTTAGGGTTCCAATGGGTAGGGCACCCGGAGCTAGGGTTAGGGTTCCTATGGGTAGGGCACCCGCAGCTAGGGTTAGGGTTCCTATGGGTAGGGCACCCGGAGCTAGGGTTAGGGTTCCTATGGGTAGGGCACCCGGAGCTAGGGTTAGGGTTCCTATGGGTAGGGCACCAGCAGCTAGGGTTAGGGTTCCTATGGGTAGGGCACCCCGAGCTAGGGTTAGGGTTCCTATGGGTAGGGCACCCGGAGCTAGGGTTAGGGTTCCTAAGCTTAGGATACTTGGACCTAGGGTTAGGGTTCCAATGGGTAGGGCACCCGGAGCTAGGGTTAGGGTTCCTATGGGTAGGGCACCCGGAGCTAGGGTTAGGGTTCCTATGGGTAGGGCACCCGGAGCTAGGGTTAGGGTTCCTATGGGTAGGGCACCCGCAGCTAGGGTTAGGGTTCCTATGGGTTGGGCACCCGCAGCTAGGGTTAGGGTTCCTATGGGTTGGGCACCCGCAGCTAGGGTTAGGGTTCCTAAGCTTAGGATACTTGAAGTTAAGGTTAAGGTTCCAAAGGGTAGAGCACTTGGACCTAGGGTTAGGGTTCCTATGGGTAGGGCACCCGGAGCTAGGGTTAGGGTTCCTATGGGTAGGGCACCCGGAGCTAGGTTTAGGGTTCCTATGGGTAGGGCACCCGGAGCTAGGGTTAGGGTTCCTATGGGTTGGGCACCCGGAGCTAGGGTTAGGGTTCCTATGGGTTGGGCACCCGGAGCTAGGGTTAGGGTTCCTATGGGTTGGGCACCCGGAGCTAGGGTTAGGGTTCCTATGGGTAGGGCACCCGGAGCTAGGGTTAGTGTTCCTATCGGTAGGCCACTTGGAGATAGGGTTAGGTTTGCTATGGGTCGGGCCCCCGGCGCCAGGGTTAGGGTTCCTATGGGTAGGGCACCCGGAGCTAGGGTTAGGGTTCCTATGGGTAGGGCACCCGCAGCTAGGGTTAGGGTTCCTATGGGTAGGGCACCCGGATCTAGGGTTAGGGTTCCTAAGCTTAGGATACTTGGACCTAGGGTTAGGGTTCCAATGGGTAGGGCACCCGGAGCTAGGGTTAGGGTTCCTATGGGTAGGGCACCCGGAGCTAGGGTTAGGGTTCCTATGGGTAGGGCACCCGGAGCTAGGGTTAGGGTTCCTATGGGTTTGGCACCCGCAGCTAGGGTTAGGGTTCCTATGGGTTGGGCACCCGCAGCTAGGGTTAGGGTTCCTAAGCTTAGGATACTTGGAGTTAAGGTTAAGGTTCCAAAGGGTAGAGCACTTGGACCTAGGGTTAGGGTTCCTATGGGTAGGGCACCCGGAGCTAGGGTTAGGGTTCCTATGGGTAGGGCACCCGGAGCTAGGTTTAGGATTCCTATGGGTAGGGCACCCGGAGCTAGGGTTAGGGTTCCTATGGGTTGGGCACCCGAAGCTAGGGTTAGGGTTCCTATGGGTTGGGCACACGGAGCTAGGGTTAGGGTTCCTATGGGTTGGGCACCAGGAGCTAGGGATAGGGTTCCTATGGGTAGGGCACCCGGAGCTAGGGTTAGGGTTCCTATGGGTAGGGCACCCGGAGCTAGGGTTAGGGTTCCTATGGGTAGGGCACCCGGAGCTAGGGTTAGGGTTCCTACGGGTAGGGCACCCGCAGCTAGGGTTAGGGTTCCTATGGGTAGGGCACCCGCAGCTAGGGTTAGGGTTCCTATGGGTAGGGCACCCGGAGCTAGGGTTAGGGTTCCTAAGCTTAGGATACTTGGACCTAGGGTTAGGGTTCCAATGGGTAGGGCACCCGGAGCTAGGGTTAGGGTTCCTATGGGTAGGGCACCCGGAGCTAGGGTTAGGGTTCCTATGGGTAGGGCACCCGGAGCTAGGGTTAGGGTTCCTATGGGTAGGGCACCCGCAGCTAGGGTTAGGGTTCCTATGGGTTGGGCACCCGCAGCTAGGGTTAGGGTTCCTAAGCTTAGGATACTTGAAGTTAAGGTTAAGGTTCCAAAGGGTAGAGCACTTGGACCTAGGGTTAGGGTTCCTATGGGTAGGGCACCCGGAGCTAGGGTTAGGTTTCCTATGGGTAGGGCACCCGGAGCTAGGTTTAGGGTTCCTATGGGTAGGGCACCCGGAGCTAGGGTTAGGGTTCCTATGGGTTGGGCACCCGAAGCTAGGGTTAGGGTTCCTAAGCTTAGGATACTTGGACCTAGGGTTAGGGTTCCAATGGGTAGGGCACCCGGAGCTAGGGATAGGGTTCCTATGGGTAGGGCACCCAAAGCTAGGGTTAGGGTTCCTATGGGTAGGGCACCCGGAGCTAGGTTTAGGGTTCCTATGGGTAGGGCACCAGGAGCTAGATTGAGGGTTTCTATGGGTATGGCACCCCACCCTAGGGTTAGGGTTCCTATGGGTAGGGCACCGGGAGCTAGGGTTAGGGTTCCTATGGGTAGGGCTTCTGGCGCTAGGGTTAGGGTTCCTAAGCTTAGGATACTTGGACCTAGGGTTAGGGTTCCTATGGGTAGGGCACCCGGAGCTAGGGTTAGGGTTCCTATGGGTAGGGCACCCGGAGCTAGGGTTAGGGTTCCTATGGGTAGGGCACCCGGAGCTAGGGTTAGGGTTCCTATGGGTAGGGCACCCGCAGCTAGGGTTAGGGTTCCTATGGGTTTGGCACCCGGAGCTAGGGTTAGGGTTCCTATGGGTTGGGCACCCGGAGCTAGGGTTAGGGTTCCTAAGCTTAGGATACTTGGAGTTAAGGTTAAGGTTCCAAAGGGTAGAGCACTTGGACCTAAGGTTAGGGTTCCTATGGGTAGGGCACACGGAGCTAGGGTTAGGATTCCTATGGGTAGGGTACCCGGAGCTAGGGTTAGGGTTCCTATGGGTAGGGCACCCGGAGCTAGGGTTAGGGTTCCTATGGGTTGGGCACCCGGAGCTAGGGTTAGGGTTCCTATGGGTTGGGCACCCGGAGCTAGGGTTAGGGTTCCTATGGGTTGGGCAACCGGAGCTAGGGTTAGGGTTCCTATGGGTAGGGCACCCGGAGCTAGGGTTAGGGTTCCTATGAGTAGGTCACAAGGAGCTAGGGTTAGGGTTCCTATGGGTAGGGCACCCGTAGCTAGGGTTAGGGTTCCTATGGGTAGGGCACCCGGAGCTAGGGTTAGGGTTCCTATGGGTAGGGCACCCGGAGCTAGGGTTAGGGTTCCTAAGATTAGGATACTTGGAGTTAAGGTTAGGGTTCCTATGGGTAGGGGACCCTTAGCTAGGGTTAGTGTTCCTAAGATTAGGATACTTGGAGTTAAGGTTAGGGTTCCTATGGGTAGGGCACCCGGAGCTAGGGTTAGGGTTCCTATGGGTAGGGCACCCGCAGCTAGGGTTAGGGTTCCTATGGGTAGGGCACCCGGAGCTAGGGTTAGGGTTCCTATGAGTAGGGCACCGGCAGCTATGGATAGTGTTCCTATGGGTAGGGCACCCGGAGCTAAGGTTAGGTTTCCTAAGATTAGGATACTTGGAGTTAAGGTTAAGGTTCCAAAGGGTAGAGCACTTGGACCTAGGGTTAGGGTTCTTATGGGTAGAGCACCCAGAGCTAGGGTTAGGGTTCCTATGGGTAGAGCACCCAGAGCTAGGGTTAGGGTTCCTATGGGTAGGGCACCCGGAGCTAGGGTTAGGGTTCCTATGGGTAGGGCACCCGGAGCTAGGGTTAGGGTTCCTATGGGTTAGGCCCCGCAGCTAGGGTTAGGGTTCCTATGGGTAGGGCACCCGGAGCTAGGGTTAGGGTTCCTATGGGTAGGGCACCCGCAGCTAGGGTTAGGGTTCCTATGGGTAGGGCACCCGCAGCTAGGGTTAGGGTTCCTATGGGTAGGGCACCCGGAGCTAGGGTTAGGGTTCCTAAGCTTAGGATACTTGGACCTAGGGTTAGGGTTCCAATGGGTAGGGCACCCGGAGCTAGGGTTAGGGTTCCTATGGGTAGGGCACCCGGAGCTAGGGTTAGCATTCCTATGGGTAGGGCACCCGGAGCTAGGGTTAGGGTTCCTATGGGTAGGGCACCCGCAGCTAGGGTTAGGGTTCCTATGGGTTTGGCACCCGCAGCTAGGGTTAGGGTTCCTATGGGTTGGGCACCCGCAGCTAGGGTTAGGGTTCCTAAGCTTAGGATACTTGAAGTTAAGGTTTGGGTTCCAAAGGATAGAGCACTTGGACCTAGGGTTAGGGTTCCAATGGGTAGAGCACCCAGAGCTAGGGTTAGGGTTCCTATGGGTAGGGCACCCGGAGCTAGGGTTAGGGTTCCTATGGGTAGGGCACCCGGAGCTAGGGTTAGGGTTCCTATGGGTTGGGCACCCGGAGCTAGGGTTAGGGTTCCTATGGGTTGGGCACACGGAGCTAGGGTTAGGGTTCCTATGGGTTGGGCACCCGGAGCTAGGTTTAGTGTTCCTATGGCTCGGGCACCCGGAGCTAGGGTTAGGGTTCCTATGGGTAGGGCACCCGGAGCTAGGGTTAGGGTTCCTATGGGTAGGGCACCCGGAGCTAGGGTTAGGGTTCCTATGGGTTGGGCACCCGCAGCTAGGGTTAGGGTTCCTATGGGTAGGGCACCCGCAGCTAGGGTTAGGGTTCCTATGGGTAGGGCACCCGGAGCTAGGGTTAGGGTTCCTAAGCTTAGGATACTTGGACCTAGGGTTAGGGTTCCAATGGGTAGGGAACCCGGAGCTAGGGATAGGGTTCCTATGGGTAGGGCACCCGGAGCTAGGGTTAGGGTTCCTATGGGTAGGGCACCCGGAGCTAGGGTTAGGGTTCCTATGGGTAGGGCACCCGCAGCTAGGGTTAGGGTTCCTATGGGTTTGGCACCCGCAGCTAGGGTTAGGGTTCCTATGGGTTGGGCACCCGCAGCTAGGGTTAGGTTTCCTAAGCTTAGGATACTTGAAGTTAAGGTTAAGGTTCCAAAGGGTAGAGCACTTGGACCTAGGGTTAGGGTTCCTATGGGTAGGGCACCCGGAGCTAGGGTTAGGTTTCCTATGGGTAGGGCACCCGGAGCTAGGTTTAGGGTTCCTATGGGTAGGGCACCCGGAGCTAGGGTTAGGGTTCCTATGGGTTGGGCACCCGAAGCTAGGGTTAGGGTTCCTATGGGTTGGGCACACGGAGCTAGGGTTAGGGTTCCTATGGGTTGGGCACCCGGAGCTAGGGTTAGGGTTCCTATGGGTTGGGCACCCGGAGCTAGGGTTAGGGTTCCTATGGGTTGGGCACCCTAAGCTAGGGTTAGGGTTCCTATGGGTTGGGCACCCGGAGCTAGGGTTAGGGTTCCTATGGGTTGGGCCCCCGGAGCTAGGGTTAGGGTTCCTATGGGTAGGGCACCCGGAGCTAGGGTTAGGGTTCCTAAGGGTAGGGCACCGTAGCTAGGGTTAGGGTTCCTATGGGTAGGGCACCCGCAGCTAGGGTTAGGGTTCCTATGGGTTGGGCACCCGCAGCTAGGGTTAGGGTTTCTATGGGTTGGGCACCCGCAGCTAGGGTTAGGGTTCCTATGGGTTTGGCACCCGCAGCTAGGGTTAGGGTTCCTATGGGTTGGGCACCCGCAGCTAGGGTTAGGGTTCCTAAGCTCAGGATACTTGGAGTTAAGGTTGAGGTTCCAAAGGGTAGAGCACTTGGACCTAGGGTTAGGGTTCCTATGGGTAGGGCACCCGGAGCTAGGGTTAGGGTTCCTATGGGTAGGGCACCCGGAGCTAGGGTTAGGGTTCCTATGGGTAGGGCACCCGGAGCTAGGGTTAGGGTTCCTATGGGTTGGGCACCCGGAGCTAGGGTTAGGGTTTCTATGGGTTGGGCACCCGCAGCTAGGGTTAGGGTTCCTATGGGTTTGGCACCCGCAGCTAGGGTTAGGGTTCCTATGGGTTGGGCACCCGCAGCTAGGGTTAGGGTTCCTAAGCTTAGGATACTTGGAGTTAAGGTTACGGTTCCAAAGGGTAGAGCACTTGGACCTAGGGTTAGGGTTCCTATGGGTAGGGCACCCGGAGCTAGGGTTAGGGTTCCTATGGGTAGGGCACCCGGAGCTAGGTTTAGGGTTCCTATGGGTAGGGCACCCGGAGCTAGGTTTAGGGTTCCTATGGGTAGGGCACCCGGAGCTAGGGTTAGGGTTCCTATGGGTTGGGCACCCGAAGCTAGGGTTAGGGTTCCTATGGGTTGGGCACCCGGAGCTAGGGTTAGGGTTCCTATGGGTTGGGCACCCGGAGCTAGGGTTAGGGTTCCTATGGGTTGGGCACCCGGAGCTAGGGTTAGGGTTCCTATGGGTTGGGCACCCTAAGCTAGGGTTAGGGTTCCTATGGGTTGGGCACCCGGAGCTAGGGTTAGGGTTCCTATGGGTTGGGCACCCGGAGCTAGGGTTAGGGTTCCTATGGGTAGGGCACCCGGAGCTAGGGTTAGGGTTCCTATGGGTAGGGCACCCGCAGCTAGGGTTAGGGTTCCTATGGGTAGGGCACCCGCAGCCAGGGTTAGGGTTCCTATGGGTTGGGCACCCGCAGCTAGGGTTAGGGTTTCTATGGGTTGGGCACCCGCAGCTAGGGTTAGGGTTCCTATGGGTTTGGGACCCGCAGCTAGGGTTAGGGTTCCTATGGGTTGGGCACCCGCAGCTAGGGTTAGGGTTCCTAAGCTCAGGATACTTGGAGTTAAGGTTGAGGTTCCAAAGGGTAGAGCACTTGGACCTAGGGTTAGGGTTCCTATGGGTAGGGCACCCGGAGCTAGGGTTAGGGTTCCTATGGGTAGGGCACCCGGAGCTAGGGTTAGGGTTCCTATGGGTAGGGCACCCGGAGCTAGGGTTAGGGTTCCTATGGGTTGGGCACCCGCAGCTAGGGTTAGGGTTTCTATGGGTTGGGCACCCGCAGCTAGGGTTAGGGTTCCTATGGGTTGGGCACCCGCAGCTAGGGTTAGGGTTCCTATGGGTTGGGCACCCGGAGCTAGGGTTAGGGTTCCTATGGGTTGGGCACCCGGAGCTAGGGTTAGGGTTCCTATGGGTAGGGCACCCGGAGCTAGGGTTAGGGTTCCTATGGGTAGGGCACCAGGAGCTAGGGTTAGGGTTCCTATGGGTAGGGCACCCGGAGCTAGGGTTAGGGTTCCTATGGGTTGGGCACCCGAAGCTAGGGTTAGGGTTCCTATGGGTAGGGCACCCGGAGCTAGGGTTAGGGTTCCTATGGGTAGGGCACCCGGAGCTAGGTTTAGGGTTCCTATGGGTAGGGCACCCGGAGCTAGGGTTAGGGTTCCTATGGGTAGGGCACCAGGAGCTAGGGTTAGGGTTCCTGTGGGTAGGGCACCCGGAGTTAGTTAGGTTCCTTTGGGTTGGGCACCCAGAGCTAGGGTTAGGGTTCCTATGGATTGGGCACCCTGAGCTAGGGTTAGGGTTCCTATGGGTTGGGCACCCGGAGCTAGGGTTAGGGTTCCTATGGGTTGGGCACCCAGAGCTAGGGTTAGGGTTCCTATGGGTAGGGCACCCGGAGCTAGGGTTAGGGTTCCTATGGGTATGGCACCCGCAGCTAGGGTTAGGGTTCCTATGGGTAGGGCACCCGCAGCTAGGGTTAGGGTTCCTATGGGTTGGGCACCAGCAGCTAGGGTTAGGGTTCCTATGGGTTGGGCACCCGCAGCTAGGGTTACGGTTCCTATGGGTTGGGCACCCGCATCTAGGGTTAGGGTTCCTATGGGTAGGGAACCCAGAGCTAGGGTTAGGGTTCCTAAGATTAGGATACTTGGAGTTAAGGTTAAGGTTCCAAAGGGTAGAGCACTTGGACCTAGGGTTAGGGTTCCTATGGGTAGGGCACCCGGAGCTAGGGTTAGGGTTCCTATGGGTAGGGCACCCGGAGCTAGGGTTAGGGTTCCTATGGGTAGGGCACCCGGAGCTAGGGTTAGGGTTCCTATGGGTTGGGCACCCGCAGCTAGGGTTAGGGTTCCTATGGGTTTGGCACCCGCAGCTAGGGTTAGGGTTCCTATGGGTTGGGCACCCGCAGCTAGGGTTAGGGTTCCTAAGCTTAGGATACTTGGAGTTAAGGTTAAGGTTCCAAAGGGTAGAGCACTTGGACCTAGGGTTAGGGTTCCTATGGGTAGGGCACCCGGAGCTAGGGTTAGGGTTCCTATGGGTAGGGCACCCGGAGCTAGGGTTAGGGTTCCTATGGGTTGGGCACCCGGAGCTAGGGTTAGGGTTCCTATGGGTTGGGCACCCAGAGCTAGGGTTAGGGTTCCTATGGGTAGGGCACCCGGAGCTAGGGTTAGGGTTCCTATGGGTAGAGCACCATGAGCTAGGGTTAGGGTTCCTATGGGTAGAGCACCATGAGCTAGGGTTAGCGTTCCAATCGGTAGAGCACCCACAGCTAGAGTTAGGGTTCCAATGGGTAGAGCACCCAGAGCTAGGGTTAGGGTAACTATTGGTAGGGCACCCGGAGCTAGGGTTAGGGTTCCTATGGGTTGGGCACCCGGAGCTAGGGTTAGGGTTCCTGTGGGTTGGGCACCCGGAGGTAGGGTTAGGGTTCCTATGGGTTGGGCACCCGGAGCTAGGGTTAGGGTTCCTAAGCTCAGGATACTTGGAGTTAAGGTTAAGGTTCCAAAGGGTAGAGCACTCGGAGCTAGTGTTAGGGTTCCTATGAGTAGGGCACACGGAGCTAGGGTTAGGGTTCCTATGGGTAGGGCACCCGGAGCTAGGGTTAGGGTTCCTATGGGTAGGGCACCCGGAGCTAGGGTTAGGGTTCCTATGGGTAGGGCACCCGGAGCTAGGGTTAGGTTTCCTATGGGTAGGGCACCCGGAGCTAGGGTTAGGGTTCCTATGGGTTGGGCACCCTAAGCTAGGGTTAGGGTTCCTATGGGTTGGGCACCCTAAGCTAGGGTTAGGGTTCCTATGGGTTGGGCACCCGGAGCTAGGGTTAGGGTTCCTATGCGTTGGGCACCCAGAGCTAGGGTTAAGGTTCCTATGGGTTGGGCACCCGGAGCTAGGGTTAGGGTTCCTATGGGTTGGGCACCCGGAGCTAGGGTTAGGGTTCCTATGGGTTGGGCACCCGGAGCTAGGGTTAGGGTTCCTATGGGTTGGGCACCCGGAGCTAGGGTTAGGGTTCCTATGGGTTGGGCACCCGGAGCTAGGGTTAGGGTTCCTATGGGTTGGGCACCCGGAGCTAGGGTTAGGGTTCCTATGGGGTGGGCACCCGGAGCTAGGGTTAGGGTTCCTATGGGGTGGGCACCCGGAGCTAGGGTTAGGGTTCCTATGGGTTGGGCACCCGCAGCTAGGGTTAGGGTTCCTAAGGGTAGGGCACAAGGAGATAGGGTTAGGGTTCCTATGGGTAGGGCACCCACAGCTAGAGTTAGGGTTTCTATGGGTTGGGCACCCGGAGCTAGGGTTAGGGTTCCTATGGGTTGGGCACCCGCAGCTAGGGTTAGGGTTCCTATGGGTTGGGCACCCGCAGCTAGGGTTAGGGTTCCTAAGCTTAGGATACTTGGAGTTAAGGTTAAGGTTCCAAAGGGTAGAGCACTTGGACCTAGGGTTAGGGTTCCTATGGGTAGGGCACCCGGAGCTAGGGTTAGGGTTCCTATGGGTTTGGCACCCGCAGCTAGGGTTAGGGTTCCTATGGGTTGGGCACCCGTAGCTAGCGTTAGGGTTCCTAAGCTCAGGATACTTGGAGTTAAGGTTAAGGTTCCAAAGGGTAGAGCACTTGGACCTAGGGTTAGGGTTCCTATGGGTAGGGCACCCGGAGCTAGGGTTAGGGTTCCTATGGGTAGGGCACCCGGAGCTAGGGTTAGGGTTCCTATGGGTAGGGCACCCGGAGCTAGGGTTAGGGTTCCTATGGGTAGGGCACCCGGAGCTAGGTTTAGGGTTCCTATGGGTAGGGCACCCGGAGCTAGGGTTAGGGTTCCTATGGGTTGGGCATCCTAAGCTAGGGTTAGGGTTCCTCTGGATTGGGCACCCGGAGCTAGGGTTAGGGTTCCTATGGGTTGGGCACCTAGAGCTAGGGTTAAGGTTCCTATGTGTTGGGCACCCGGAGCTAGGGTTAGGGTTCCTATGGGTTGGGCACCCGGAGCTAGGGTTAGGGTTCCTATGGGTTGGGCACCCGGAGCTAGGGTTAGGGTTCCTATGGGTTGGGCACCCGGAGCTAGGGTTAGGGTTCCTATGGGTTGGGCACCCGGAGCTAGGGTTAGGGTTCCTATGGGTTGGGCACCCGCAGCTAGGGTTAGGGTTTCTATGGGTTGGGCACCCGCAGCTAGGGTTAGGGTTCCTATGGGTTGGGCACCCGCAGCTAGGGTTAGGGTTCCTATGGGTTGGGCACCCGCAGCTAGGGTTAGGGTTCCTATGGGTTGGGCACCCGCAGCTAGGGTTAGGGTTCCTAAGCTTAGGATACTTGGAGTTAAGGTTAAGGTTCCAAAGGGTAGAGCACTTGGACCTAGGGTTAGGGTTCCTATGGGTTGGGCACCCGGAGCTAGGGTTAGGGTTCCTATGGGTTGGGCACCCGGAGCTAGGGTTAGGGTTCCTATTGGTAGGGCACCCGGAGCTAGGGTTAGGGTTCCTATTGGTAGGGCACCCGGAGCTAGGGTTAGGGTTCCTATGGGTAGGGCACCCGGAGCTAGGGTTAGGGTTCCTATGGGTAGGGCACCCGCAGCCAGGGTTAGGGTTCCTATGGGTTGGGCACCCGCAGTCAGGGTTAGGCTTTCTATGGGTTGGGCACCCGCAGCTAGGGTTAGGGTTCCTATGGGTTTGGCACCCGCAGCTAGAGTTAGGGTTCCTATGGGTTGGGCACCCGCAGCTAGGGTTAGGGTTCCTAAGCTTAGGATACTTGCAGTTAAGGTTAAAGTTCCAAAGGGTAGAGCACTTGGACCTAGGGTTAGGGTTCCTATGGGTAGGGCACCCGGAGCTAGGGTTAGGGTTCCTATGGGTAGGGCACCCGGAGCTAGGGTTAGGGTTCCTATGGGTAGGGCACCCGGAGCTAAGGTTAGGGTTCCTATGGGTAGGGCACCCGGAGCTAGGTTTAGGGTTCCTATGGGTAGGGCACCCGGAGCTAGGGTTAGGGTTCCTATGGGTTGGGCACCCTAAGCTAGGGTTAGGGTTCCTATGGGTTGGGCACCCGGAGCTAGGGTTAGGGTTCCTATGCGTTGGGCACCCAGAGCTAGGGTTAAGGTTCCTATGGGTTGGGCACCCGGAGCTAGGGTTAGGGTTCCTATGGGTTGGGCACCCGCAGCTAGGGTTAGGGTTCCTATGGGTTTGGCACCCGCAGCTAGGGTTAGGGTTCCTATGGGTTGGGCACCCGCAGCTAGGGTTAGGGTTCCTAAGCTTAGGATACTTGGAGTTAAGGTCAAGGTTCCAAAGGGTAGAGCACTTGGACCTAGGGTTAGGGTTCCTCTGGGTAGGGCACCCGGAGCTAGGGTTAGGGTTCCTATGGGTAGGGCACCTGGAGCTAGGGTTAGGGTTCCTATAGGTTGGGCACCCGGAGCTAGGGTTAGGGTTCCTATAGGTTGGCCTCCCGGAGCTAGGGTTAGGGTTCCTATGGGTTGGGCACCCGGAGCTAGGGTTAGGGTTCCTATTGGTAGGGCACCCGGAGCTAGGGTTAGGGTTCCTATGGGTAGAGCACCCGGAGCTAGGGTTAGGGTTCCTATGGGTAGGGCACCCTCAGCTAGGGTTAGGGTTCCTATGGGTAGGGCACCCGCATCTAGGGTTAGGGTTCCTATGGGTTGGGCACCCGCAGCTAGGGTTAGGGTTCCTATGGGTTTGGCACCCGCAGCTAGGGTTAGGGTTCCTATGGGTTGGGCACCCGGAGCTAGGTTTAGGGTTCCTATGGGTAGGGCACCCGGAGCTAGGGTTAGGGTTCCTATGGGTTGGGCATCCTAAGCTAGGGTTAGGGTTCCTATGGGTAGGGCACCCGGAGCTAGGGTTAGGGTTCCTATGGGTTGGGCACCCGGAGCTAGGTTTAGGGTTCCTATGGGTAGGGCACCCGCAGCTAGCGTTAGGGTTCCTAAGCTCAGGATACTTGGAGTTAAGGTTAAGGTTCCAAAGGGTAGAGCACTTGGACCTAGGGTTAGGGTTCCTATGGGTAGGGCACCCGGAGCTAGGGTTAGGGTTCCTATGGGTAGGGCACCCGGAGCTAGGGTTAGGGTTCCTATGGGTAGGGCACCCGGAGCTAGGGTTAGGGTTCCTATGGGTAGGGCACCCGGAGCTAGGGTTAGGTTTCCTATGGGTAGGGCACCCGGAGCTAGGTTTAGGGTTCCTATGGGTAGGGCACCCGGAGCTAGGGTTAGGGTTCCTATGGGTTGGGCACCCTAAGCTAGGGTTAGGGTTCCTATGGGTTGGGCACCCGGAGCTAGGGTTAGGGTTCCTATGGGTTGGGCACCTAGAGCTAGGGTTAAGGTTCCTATGTGTTGGGCACCCGGAGCTAGGGTTAGGGTTCCTATGGGTTGGGCACCCGGAGCTAGGGTTAGGGTTCCTATGGGTTGGGCACCCGGAGCTAGGGTTAGGGTTCCTATGGGTTGGGCACCCGGAGCTAGGGTTAGGGTTCCTATGGGTTGGGCACCCGGAGCTAGGGTTAGGGTTCCTATGGGTTGGGCACCCGGAGCTAGGGTTAGGGTTTCTATGGGTTGGGCACCCGCAGCTAGGGTTAGGGTTCCTATGGGTTGGGCACCCGCAGCTAGGGTTAGGGTTCCTATGGGTTGGGCACCCGCAGCTAGGGTTAGGGTTCCTATGGGTAGGGCACCAGCAGCTAGGGTTAGGGTTCCTATGGGTTGGGCACCCACAGCTAGAGTTAGGGTTTCTATGGGTTGGGCACCCGCAGCTAGGGTTAGGGTTCCTATGGGTTTGGCACCCGCAGCTAGGGTTAGGGTTCCTATGGGTTGGGCACCCGCAGCTAGGTTTAGGGTTCCTAAGCTTAGGATACTTGGAGTTAAGGTTAAGGTTCCAAAGGGTAGAGCACTTGGACCTAGGGTTACGGTTCCTATGGGTAGGGCACCCGGAGCTAGGGTTAGGGTTCCTATGGGTTTGGCACCCGCAGCTAGGGTTAGGGTTCCTATGGGTTGGGCACCCGCAGCTAGCGTTAGGGTTCCTAAGCTCAGGATACTTGGAGTTAAGGTTAAGGTTCCAAAGTGTAGAGCACTTGGACCTAGGGTTAGGGTTCCTATGGGTTGGGCACCCGGAGCTAGGGTTAGGGTTCCCATGGGTAGGGCACCCGGAGCTAGGGTTAGGGTTCCTATGGGTAGGGCACCCGGAGCTAGGGTTAGGTTTCCTATGGGTAGGGCACCCGGAGCTAGGGTTAGGTTTCCTATGGGTAGGGCACCCGGAGCTAGGGTTAGGGTTCCTATGGGTTGGGCATCCTAAGCTAGGGTTAGGGTTCCTATGGATTGGGCACCCGGAGCTAGGGTTAGGGTTCCTATGGGTTGGGCACCTAGAGCTAGGGTTAAGGTTCCTATGTGTTGGGCACCCGGAGCTAGGGTTAGGGTTCCTATGGGTTGGGCACCCGGAGCTAGGGTTAGGGTTCCTATGGGTTGGGCACCCGGAGCTAGGGTTAGGGTTCCTATGGGTTGGCCACCCGGAGCTAGGGTTAGGGTTCCTATGGGTTGGCCAAAAAGAGCTAGGGTTAGGGTTCCTGTGGGTTGGGCACCCGGAGCTAGGGTTAGGGTTCCTATGGGTTGGGCACCCACAGCTAGAGTTAGGGTTTCTATGGGTTGGGCACCCGCAGCTAGGGTTAGGGTTCCAATGGGTTTGGCACCGGAGCTAGGGTTAGGGTTCCTATTGGTAGGGCACCAGCAGCTAGGGTTAGGGTTCCTATGGGTAGGGCACCCACAGCTAGAGTTAGGGTTGCTATGGGTTGGGCACCGCAGCTAGGGTTAGGGTTCCTATGGGTTTGGCACCCGCAGCTAGGGTTAGGGTTCCTATGGGTTGGGCACCCGCAGCTAGGTTTAGGGTTCCTAAGCTTAGGATACTTGGAGTTAAGGTTAAGGTTCCAAAGGGTAGAGCACTTGGACCTAGGGTTACGGTTCCTATGGGTAGGGCACCCGGAGCTAGGGTTAGGGTTCCTATGGGTAGGGCACCCGGAGCTAGGGTTCGGGTTCCTATGGGTAGAGCACTTGGACCTAGGGTTAGGGTTCCTATGGGTTGGGCACCCGGAGCTGGGGTTAGGGTTCCTATGGGTTGGGCACCCGGAGCTGGGGTTAGGGTTCCTATGGGTTGGGCACCCGGAGCTGGGGTTAGGGTTCCTATGGGTTGGGCACCCGGAGCTGGGGTTAGGGTTCCTAATGGTTGGGCACCCGGAGCTAGCGTTAGGGTTCCTATGGGTTGGGCACCCGGAGCTAGGGTTAGGGTTCCTATGGGTAGGGCACCCAGAGCTAGGGTTAGGGTTCCTATGGGTAGGGCACCCGGAGCTAGGGTTAGGGTTCCTATGGGTAGGGCACCCGGAGCTAGGGTTAGGGTTCCTATGGGTAGGGCACCCGGAGCTAGGGTTTGGGTTCCTATGGGTAGGGCACCCGGAGCTAGGGTTAGGGTTCCTAAGATTAGGATACTTGGAGTTAAGGTTAGGGTTCCTATGGGTAGGGCACCCGGAGCTAGGGTTAGGGTTCCTAAGCTTAGGATACTTGGAGTTAAGGTTAAGGTTCGAAATGGTAGAGCACTTGGACCTTGGGTTAGGGTTCCTATGGGTAGGGCACCCGGAGCTAGGGTTAGGGTTCCTATGGGTAGCGCACCCGGAGCTAGGGTTAGGGTTCCTATGGGTAATGCTTTCCGCCCTAGGGTTACTGTTCCTAAAAGTAGGGCACTGCGAGCAATGGTTTGGTGTTTCCTAAGGTTAGGGTACTTGGAGCTAGGTTTAGGGTTCCTACTGGTAGTGCAATTTAAACTAGTGTTACGGTTCCTATGGGTAGGGCGTCCCGCCCTGGGGTTAGTGTTCCTAAGGGTAGGGCACTTGGAGCTAGGATTAGGGTTCCTATGGGTAGAGCACCTCGCCCTAGGGTTACGGTTCCTAAGCAGGGCTGTCTTTAGGCCTATTCCCCCAATTCCCCCCAGTCGTGCCCCGCGGCTAAGTGGGTCCCGCACCCAGTGAGAATCTCTTCCCTGGCTAGAGTCGCCTTTTTAATTTTAATCAACTGGCGTCGCTCCAGGTCTTCCGCAGTACTTCGTCGGTGGGTCCTTCGCTTGTTCTGGGTCTTCGGCGGCACTTCGGCAGGTCCTTCAGTGCCTCCGATGATCTGGAGCGAGTGAAGGACCTGCCGCCGAAGTGCCTCCGAAGACTCAGAGCACCGCCCTGTGAATACAAGCCCCACGTTTTTTTTTTTTAACGTGATTTTTTTTTTGTCTTCCCTGCTGGGGCCCCGTCAAAACTGTGCGAATTAGGCCCGCACTTCCTAAAGCCGGCCCTGCCCACAATGGTCAGTGCAGATGCAAGCAGCTATGGCCTATGTGGTGTTTTGTTGCGATAACATGGCTGTGAATGGATGCCAGTTGCATTTTACTCTTGCATACTCACAGAAGCAGAAAAATGATGTGCACTTCGTGAAAAGGAGTGTCTGGCAAGCAAATGGGCACGTGAGAACTTTTACAAATGTCTAGGTGGATTGAATTTGTTTACATTGATAACAGACCATAAACCACATGTAACCCTCATCAACAGAAAAGATCTGTATCAAGCATGGCTGAGATGCCAGCATCTATTGATAAGATAAATGTGATTTAACCCAATTGTAAATATGTTCCTGAGAAAAACCTCATAATAGCAGACACTCTGTCCTGGAGCCCAACATTGCACTGACCTACCCGAGAGTTCAAAGATGATGTAAAGATGTATATGGATGCTGTAGGTACATACAGACCAATGTAAGAAAAGAGATTACACCAGCTACAAAAAGCAATCTCAACAGACATGAAACTTCAGGAAGTTTAAGTTACATTAAGGGTAGGGGCCAAGTATCTAAAAGACTCTGAAGAAATGACAAGAGTCCACTTTGTGGTGTGTAGACAATTAAGAGAGTCAAATGGACTCATGATTAAAGGCAATCACATCCTAATTCCAAATTAAATGAGAGGAGAAATCCTGAACCTCATCCATGAAGGACATCATGGGTTAACTAAATGCTATGAACAGACCATCCAGTCAGTGTTGTGGCTGGGCATCAGCAAGCACATACTATGTTCTTTACCTGCACGTGAACATTACAGGACTGACAGACCAACACAAAGAATATTTAACAACACCACTCCCTAACAAAGAGACCTTATAAGAGACTAGCTGCAGAATTATGCAAATGTAGAGGACATCATTACCTGGTCATCATGGACTATTTTTCCAGGTATATAGAAATAATATACTAGAAAGACATAGCATGTCACAGTGTTATCAAGAAACTGAAGTGCACTATTGCTCACTCTAGGTATTCCAGAACAACTAGGGATGGACAACGGTCCACAATTCACTGCAACAGAATTTAAGTCATTCTGAACAAAATATTATTTTGATCATTTAGAGAGGCTGGGAGAGCTGTACAGACAGCCAAGAAAATCCAATAGCAGGAAAATCCATTCCTTGCTCTTCTAAGTTAGACAAAAACACCAAGAGCAGCTACTGGAAATAGTCTAGCACAACTCCTGATGGAAAGACAACTCAGAATTATTGTTCCAACTTTAGAAATGAATCTATCTCCAAACTGACCAGGTATGAAGAGAGTAGATAAATTGGATAAAAAGTATAAAAGAGCTTATGATTCTTTTACAACAAATGCCACTAAGAGAACTGCCAGGTGTAGAATCTGGTGACTGTGTTGATGTCAAATTGGATGGAGAAAAAGGTTGGACACCTCTAGCTGTCATGTGTTTAAAAAAAAATTCACTGTCCAGATCACATGTGATTGAGACACACAGTGGAGAGTTCAACAAAAATCTTTGACAGCTATAGTTGGTTCCTTAGAAAGACCAATCAACAGAGTAAACTCTACATATGGTGGACACAGAACAAGAAGACAACTCGAGGATTCTAAACTAACCACAGTCAGTGATTGTAACTAATGGACAGCCAGATGACAAAGTTCGTACATGTTCACGTCATGTAATTAGAAAATCAGTATGATTCAGAGACCCTTAACAAACATATGTACTGAATTTCAAAGATAGTGTGACAGTGTAAATATTGTAAATGGTAGGAATGTAGAACTTAAAGGGGGAGATGTAATGGTATGCTAAACTGTATTATACTGTTCAGCCTCTAGGTAGGACTATGTGTAAAATACCTTATTTCAGCTAACCTCAACCATACCTGGCAGTGCATAAAAGGATCTTATGATGAACACATGTGGTGTGCGTCTTGCTCAGAAGTAAGCTCTGTAGCCATTCTATATTTGATACAGGAGCATGAAACCTGGAAGTTTCCTCCTAATGCTGACCCATATGGATGAGGATGGAAGTGGAGAGGCTGCTGCATGCTTATAGTGACTCCTTGTATTCCAGTGAGAGGTCAGGGGAAGGGGACGGTAGATTCTTAAAATTTTAATTTGTTTCTGCCTTCTATCAACTCTCTTTCTGCTTTTTCTTTGCACTCCCAGCCTCTTTCACATTCCCCCTACTCCCTTCAGTTTAGAAATGAAGAGACTCCAATTCCCCTCACAGAATTGTTAGAATGCCTCCTTCCACTAGGCCCTATTTTTGAAATTGAAAATAGACACTGAATCATAGCAAACCAATCATGAGTCACAGAAGGCTGGCAATGACTTCAGTGACAAATCTGAGGAACTGTCCCTGATTAAGGCTTTGTCTACACTGAATGATGAACGTTTTAACAACAAAAAGCATCAGTGTGGACATTCAGCGGTGGGGGATGCGCTCCCAGCGATGAAGCTAGCACCCCTCGTTGGGGATGGTTTTATTTTGTTGCTGGGAGAGCTCTCTCCCAGCGATAAAGAACAGCTACACCGCACACCTTACAACAGCGCGGCTGCAGCGGCACAGCCGTGCCACTGTAAGGTGCACAGTCTAGTTCTAGCCTAAGATGTCAGTAGAAGAGGTTTTGGAACAAACTGATCAATTAAACAGTAATGGGTTACCAGGACCAGATGGTATTCACCCAAGAGTTCTGAAGGAACTCAAATGTGAAATTGCAGAACTACTAACTGTGGTATGTAACCTGTCACTTAAATCAGCCTCTATACCAGATGACTGGAGGATAACTAATGTAATGCTGTTTACATTCCAGTTATTACATTTCACACTTCTTACAATGAATGGACAAATTAATCCCTGGTTAGAGTAACCATACATCCCATTTTGGCTGGGACAGTCCCTTTTTTTAAGACCTGTCCTGGCCATCCTGACTTTTTTTTTCAAAAGGAGGCATTTGTCCTGTTTGCTCTTGCTGACTTGATCATTTGGCAAGAACAAATGGGACAAATGCCCACCTTTGTCAAAAAAGTGGGTATGGAAGAACATGGGGGGTGGCGAGCAGAGATGCCAGCCCACAGCAGGGGATGCAGAGCTGGGGAGGGGAGACAGCCTTCCAGCACTGGGTGGGGGGGGGCAGCAGGGTTCCAGTCACAGGCTGACAGCCCCCTTCTTAGCCTGAAACAGATGTAACTATGGCCTGCACAGATCAGAAGATGGGCTGTCTGCAGATCCTACCCGCTCCCACATCTATCATTGGGTGAGCTATTAAGACAGAGACAGAATAAAGTGTAACACAGAGAACATTTATTATGCAACTAGTGAACAAGCTAGGCAAGGACCCCTTCAAGTAATAACAAAAGGTAAGCAAACACACTCGGTTGTTAACAGGTACCAGAACATGAAGCTCAGAGCCCTTAAACCCCTTAAACTGTGGGTGTAAAACATAGGTGTAGGAGTTTAACACTTCTCAAGCACTAAGGGGGTTGGAAAACCGCCCCCGGATTTAGAGCGGCCGAAGTGGTTCCCACCCCCCCACACTCGATCAGGAGACACACAGATTAAGCGCTGACTAGGTGTTTACCACTGGAATACGCAGTGCATAAGGCACCAATCAGGGGAGGGGGCGAAGTAGTTGGATTATGTTAGCACATGCGCGTAATAGAATGATTTATGTAACCATTATAATAAAAGGGCGTGGAAAACCCCCGCTTGGGGGTGCTCCACGGGAACAGACTGACGGACTTGGCTTCATTCATTGCAACATCTGGTGACCCCGACGTGATTCCCCCTGCTCACCAGCTGGAATAGCCTTCGATGCATCGACCCTCGCTGAATAGCCCCGTTCCGTGAGTATGGGGGGGAAACTGTCAGCTCGGCAGAAAGTTCATGCGAAAGAGCTGCAGGTTATCATAAAACAGGCTGGCAGGCCAGCCTCCCTGGGTCAGTTAAAACAGCTATTAGCTGAAATCAATCGCCAATGTCCTTGGTACCCGGATCACGGGTCACTGTCAGTAGATGATTGGATAAAGATAGGGGCGACACTGCACGCGGAGCCTAGAGCCGCGGTGCAGTGGCTCCTGCTTTGGCAGCGATGTACAGAGGCTCTGGAAACAATCAGGGTTGGAGCGTCATCCAGGGCTATCCTTCTCGCCCCCGCGCCTTCGGCCCCCCCTCCTTACCCTCGGATCTTGCCCCCCAAGCCGCCTGAGGCAGTACCCGAATGCCATGATGCATGTCCGGGTACGGATGGCTCTTCACAGCCGAATTTTCGGCTGTCCCCTTTTCAGGCAATGTTACAGAGGGAAAATGCGGAGGGAGGACTGAGCTCTGAGGAGATAAGAAAGTTATTGGCTGCGTTCCCAGTGACACATCGCCCTGGCAACGCAGAGGGGGTGGCTGAAGTGGAGATCACAGCCCTCCCCTATCCCGCTCTCCGAGAGGCGAGACGAGCGGTTACTGAGTCTGGATTGAAATCCACCTTTACCCGAGGCATGTCAGAAGGGATTGCTAATGGGTATAGCATGCTCCCCCAAGATTGGAAGGATCCTTGTAGGATGCTTTTAAGCCCCGTGCAGTATGTTATTTGGGATAGTGAATTTCTACAGGAAGCATTACAGCAGGGGCGGGCATCAGGGGGGGCCTATACTCCCGAGCAGCTGTATGGAGCGGGACAGTTTGCCAGCATACGGGAGCAGGCTGCGAATATCCCTCTCGTAATGCTCCAAGTTGTGGGGCGTTGTGTTTTAATGGCCCTGTTTAAAGTACCGGTGACGGGGAAACCCTCCCGGTCCTTTACCGTCACCCGCCAGGGCCCTCAAGAGTTGTATGTGGAATTTATTAATAGATTACAGGAGGCTATTCAGAGGCAGGTAGATAATCCTGAAGCCCAGTGGGAATTAATGAGGAAACTCGCTTATCGGTATCCCCCTTGAGGGACTGGTGGATACTGGAGCTGACGTTACAGTCATCTCCGCTCGGCAGTGGCCGTCCACCTGGGACAAATCCGAAGTGCCAGCCATTTGGGGAGTGGGCGGATTGCAGGCTGCTCAACAAAGCACCCAATGGATTGCTATAACTCCGAGAGAAGGGGGAAAGGAGATTCTCCTTAAACCCTATATCATGGACATTGTTGTATCCCTATGGGGAAGAGACTTGTTAAGCAAATTTGGATCACATCTTACCATTCATGACTGAGTTTACTGCCCTTTCCCTTGTGTGGCTGATGTGAAAGTAGAATGAATTATATTACAAAAATAGATAGGATTAAAGAAATGCTGTCTGTACCTTTAAGGAAAATCGCTGGAATGCTGAAGTCCAGGTGTCAGGAAAACAGACATTAACATAAAACAATTGCACCGTTTAAGGGCAATTGTTGAAGCATTAGCCTTAGATCGATAGGAGTTAGTAAGGAAGTAGGATATGCATGCTATGCCCCAGGTGAATTTTGCTGTTTTACTCTTTTGTCCCTTTGTTTGATTTCCGCTCTTTTATCTGTATAAATAAAACTGTTTGGGCCTTGCATGGCCACTCACATTATCTGAATGTTATTGGCGAAGCGCTTTGCTAATAAAAACAGAGTGGTCTGACAAATTGTGAGTCTTGATTTTAACTTTGACACTGACCACCACCCCTGTGTGGGTGGAACAGTGGCCACTGCCACAGGAGAAGTTTTTTGCATTGTGTCACTTATGTGAGGAACAATACCAGGCGGGCCATGTGGAAAAATCCACTAGCCCCTGGAATTCGCCAGTTTTTGTTGTAAAGAAAAAATCTAGTAAATGGCGAATACTCCATGATTTTAGAGCGATTAATGCGTGCATTTAATCCATGGGACCCCTGCAGTGTGGAACCCCACATCCCAATTTTATCCCATATGATTATTTGCTTAGGATAATAGATCTTAAAGATTGGTTTTTTACAATCCCTTTTTGTTCCAAAGATAGGGAGTTTACTTTCCCCGGGGAGGTGGTGGCGATTCTTACCCAACTTTCTGGACCCCTGCCCCCGGGCACTATGGGGTTAATCCTCCCTCGTTCCCATGCCGGGAAATATGGCATTCAGATAGTCCCCGGGGTAATGGATAGTGATTATATGGGAAGTATTTATGTTCAAAATTGGGCTCTTATGCCAAAACAGTTGCACCAAGGGGACTCCTGGGCCCAGATGGTGATCCTTCTCTTTTTGGCTAACACATTCCGTTAGTGCCTGGCCGAGTTTTGCAGCTCTCATAGCTTTTGGGCCCTACCAAGCCCCCCTTCTTCTGGGCTGTCCGCCAAGTTTCAGTTGCAAGCGGTGTCTTTGACTGGCCAGTGTTTTTTTTCTTTAACTTTTTCAGTTAACTCATTCTGTTCTTTTCGGATCCCATTGATAGTCATGCATTTTTTCATCAAAATGCTAAATTTTTAGTGAAGCATTTTATGATTCCCCTAATTTAGGCCCAACGTATTGTTCAAATTTGTAATTATTGTGCATGTTTTCATCATTACCCCGAACTGGGTGTTAATCCCCGCGGTCTTCAATCCAACCAAATTTGGCAAATGGATATCACGTTTTATCCCCCTTTTTCTCCTTGGAAATATTTACATGTTACCATTGATACCTATTTTTATTATATTTGGGCCACCCCCCAATGGGGCGAACAGGCCAAACACGTGATTAATCATGTTCTTGCTGCGGTGGCCGTTATGGGCCGCCCCCAACAGATAAAAACCGATAACGGCCCCGCCTACATTTCTCACAGGTTTGCGGATTTTTGCACGCAGTGGCAAATTAACCACGTCTTTGGTATTCCGTACAATTCCACTGGTCAAGCCATTGTGGAACGAACCAATCGTACACTTAAAGAGTACCTGAAAAAGCAAAACAAAACAGTGGGGGATGATGGGCCAACCCTGGGCGCCAAGCAAAATCAATTGGCGATAGTATTGTTTACCCTAAATACTTTAAATGTCTTTCAGAATTTTACAGCCACTGAACGACATTTTAAGACGGAAACCCCGCTCCCACGCCCATCTGTCAAATATAGGCAGAGCCCAGACCCTAATTGGTATGGCCCCATTCCATTGATAACCTGGGGACGAGGGCATGCCGCTGTGCTTACTCCCACAGGTCCGTTGTGGGTCCCTGCCAAGAATATGCGACCGTGGCACGATGATGTGGCATCAAAGCCTTAAGAATTCGATACCCAACTTCAATCTGACCCTAACCGAGACCTTTCCAGTGTGCCAAGCCACAAAGACGGCACCAAAGGTTACCTGGGGGCAGGTGAAACGACTGGCGCAGCAGGCTCAGCAAATGCTGGAGAATAACAAGGCCAAGCCTACCCCCAAGAATTTTACTGCTGCTATCTTTGCTTGTTTGATTGCTAATTCTTTTACCATATTGTTGTGTTGTTTTTGTGTGTTGTTAGTTGGGGCCAAACCCGAATTGTATAGCCGCATGCGTTATAATATATGGGCTCGACTTGCGATTCTTGCCAATCAATCCTCCTTTTGTTTACAGCAGGCCCCTGAGATGCATGGCCTGTTGGGCACCTGCCTGGTCCCAGTATGTAAGGCGCCGGGCAGTGCTGCACATGCAACGGGGATGTCTAATTTTATAAATGTTACCGAGATTCAATATTTTTTAATGAGCCTATGGGGCCAGGCCACTTATGTGAAACCTGCAAGTGCCTTGTCCCTCTTTACCCCATGGGTAGCCAATTACGCCAATTTGACCTGTGCACGGCTGGTTAATTGCACACGTCACAGGCCCCCAAAAGGATGTTTGTGGGTGGGTACCCCAAAATGGAATTGTACGCGCTTTCAAAATGTGTCCAGTAATTATGGGCACATCATGTTACCAGAGGGTTGGTTTTTTACATGTGGTCAGAGGACCTTTAATTATATTCCGGCCAATATTTCAGAAGCTCAATGCTGCCTAAGTAGGCTCACATTGATACTCCCCACAAGGTCAATGTTGACTGGCTCCCGAACTACTGAGGCCCGCACCCGAAGCCGGCGAAGCTCAGCCCCCATGAGATCAGAATGTAATGCCAATGTCAACCTTTTCAGTCGGGCTGAGTACATCTCTCTGGCTGCCATCCATGGGATGGGTCCGAACTGTTTTGTAATATGCTTTGATTGTTATCGCCCGCTTAATTGGTTTTTGTTGCCTTGCTCAGTGTATTCCTAATATAATTAGGATGTGTTTTACACCCTGTCGGCGCAAACCCCTGCCTACACCCCAAGCCGTCATGTATGCATATAAAATCATGAAACATGCGGACCGGGCACGGGTCAAAAAAACAGAAAAGGAGGGGATGTAGGAGTTTAACACTTCTCAAGCACTAAGGGGGTTGGAAAACCGCCCCCGGATTTAGAGCGGCCGAAGTGGTTCCCACCCCCCCACACTCGATCAGGAGACACACAGATTAAGCGCTGACTAGGTGTTTACCACTGGAATACGCAGTGCATAAGGCACCAATCAGGGGAGGGAGCGAAGTAGTTGGATTATGTTAGCACATGCGCATAATAGAATGATTTATGTAACCATTATAATAAAAGGGCGTGGAAAACCCCCGCTTGGGGGCGCTCCACGGGAACAGACTGACGGACTTGGCTTCATTCATTGCAACACATAGGAAAGCCACAGTGGGTATTACAATACCATACCCGATGACATGGACACAATGACAAGGACTCAGGATACCAACAGGGACAACAGTGATAATCAGGGGTGCTAGACACTGGACAGGAACTCAGAAACTAGGTGTCCTTCTCCCTCTGGACAGGTTCTCTGGGCAGGTCTTCTCCTCTCAGGTAGATCTTATGTGCTTGCCCTCGCAGTCTCTGCTTGACCTTTCAGTTGTTGCTTGAGCTCGTAGTCCAGTGTGTGTATGCACACAACTAACATGATGTAGCAGTTGCATGCAAGTGAGTGTTAATGGGACCAAGAGTTCAAAGTCCTATGAGTCCTGATCCCTCTAGGGCTCTCCTAGCAGCTCGGCTGATCTTAGGAGACATTGGCTGCCACTCAGATGGACAGCCCTGAGTAAGAGGTGCACCACCCTTAAATAACTTCCAGTTACTAGACAGATTATGGCTGCCACATGACTTAACTACCCTAGCCTTTCCTGCCTGGATTTGAAAAAGGCTGGAAGGACGCCAAATCCTCTGAGAAGAAGGGTGTCCAATATGGAGGCTTAACTGTTCTTTTACAAATCCAAGATGGACATTACATAAAAACAGGTCAGAAACAGATTTTACCCAACATCCTGAGGGGTCCTCTCCAGCAGGGTTCTAGCCGCAGGCAATAACCTCACTGGGGTGTTGGGGGACAGGATTCCAGACAGGGGCAAAAGCCTCACGTGGGGTGGAGGACGGCCCTCTGGTGAGTAGCTGGGGATGTTCCATTTTCTCTTTGAGAAATATGGTCATCCTATCCCTGGTGTTACTCCATTGACTTCAGTGGAGTTACATTAGGAATAAGTTTAGTCCAATGAGTCCAATTTAAGACGAACAACAATAAAAACAGAGACTACAGTGCAAGATTTACTGTAAAGTACATCAGGATTTTTAATTTGTTATATAGTAGTCAGATTTGTATAACTGGTCTCCCTGATAAAATGCTTAGTTCACTTCTTGTCTGGAAGATTTCAGACTCATTAATTCACCTTATCGAGAGCAATTCATGTGATTCAGTCATAGGAAATGTTACTCCACAGATGCCTTGAACACATTTCCAGATAAGAAAAGAACTCCTTGTTTTTAATCATCTATATCACTTATCATTACTTCACATCATTCATAAGTATTTTTCCAGAAAGGCCTTTTGCAAGTGCACTGAAACAGAAGGTTTTATAGGAAACCATGCATCTGATATTTTGTCAGCTACCAGATTGTGTAAAGAAATAAGGTAACTTTAATCATACTAATTATGATTTATGGCAAATATATTACTTGATATTGTTATTCAGCTGATTAGTTCTTGTTTGTATTGCTGTTTCAGGCTCTGTGGTTGAATTATAAATTGAATGATAGGATTTTATTGGATAAGCAATATCTGCCATCTGCTGGAAGTACATATTCTAGCACCAATGTCAGTGTGGTGTTTTGGCCAACCAGTCCTCCAATAAACCACAGTCTCCAAGAAGTCTGAACTAACAAGATTTCAGAAGATTCCTATCTTCAGATAATGATCTTAGCTCTAAAAAGTAGCTTTTACCACTGAAAAACTTAACCTCTGAGGTAACAAATAGATCCCCTATAATAATAACACCTAGCTCCTATATAGCACTTTTTATCAGTAGTTCTCAAAGCAGGTCACTATCATTAGCCCCATTATACAGATGGAAATGTTAAGTCACAGACAGGTGACTTACTCAAGGTCACTGAGCAGGTAAATAGCAGAGGTGGAACCAGCACCCAGGTCTCCTGAGTCCCACTCCAGTGTGCTATGGATTAGGCCATACTGCAAGAATAGCTTTGCTCCTGTAGGAGAGCAGGGATTTGCGGAAGATATTGTTACGGCCTAGCTAGGCATTTCCCTGAGTTCGCTTTCTCAGCACCGGTTATTATAGGTCACGGCGCACCAGCCTCAACCAAGCATGACCGGTAGAGACCGCTATGTGGAAAGCCCTTGGCTGTGGGCCACGGGAGGCGGTCCCAGAGGGCGGGTAGCTTTTGCTTCACTATGTATGTACTGCTGTGCTGCTAGTGAGATAAATATGAGTCTGTTTGTATTAGCTTTCGGACTCCGAACCAGGCCGAGTTGTAGGGCGCTGGGTTCCCCGCCTCAGTGACGGCAACGCTTGGAGTCCCCGTTGCGGGTGTGTCACGGTATCCTTCATTAAAACCAGTTACTCACAGCGTTGGAGTCGGTCTCGTTCTTGCAGAGTACCTTAGGCCTTCCGAGGCTGTAACAGCTCCTAACCCCCAAAAATTGTAGGGTGTTTTAGGGTTTTGACAGAACATTCTGCCTCTAGCAATGATGCAATTATATGCTAAAACCAATGCTAACAACAATGAAGGGGCCACATTCACCTATCTTCATTTATACTATTGTAAATCAAGAGTACATTAACTGAAACCAAAAGAGTTACACCAATGTAAACCCAGTATGAAAGAAAATCATGCATAAGTCTTCTATAACCATGTTGATTTGGCCATGTAGCACATATATAGATTTCTGTATTTACCTCTCTCTCTAATGTGTGTTCTGTGTCTGTACTTCATGTAGTTTTTGAGTTATGACTGATCAAAAAGAGATTATCAAAATATTCAAACTGATTTTGAAAGGACCATATCTCATAAGAACGGCCATATTGGCTCAGACCAATGGCCTATATAGTCCAATATCCAGTTTCTGACAAGGGCCAGTGCCAGATGCATCAGAGGGAATGAACAGAACAGGGCAATTTCAAGTAATCTATCCCCTGTCATCCAGTTCCAGCTTCTGGCAGTCAGAGGTTTAGGGATACCCAGAGCATCCCTGACCATCTTGGCTCATAGCCATTGATGGACCTATCCTCCATGAAATTTATAATTCTTTTATGAAAACATTTATATTTCTGGCCTTCACAACATCCCCTGGCAATGAGTTCCAAAGGTTGACTGTGTGTGATGTGAAGAAGTACTTCCTTATGTTTGTTTTAAACCTGCTGCCTATTAATTTCATTGGATGACCCCTGTGTTATGTGAAGGGATAAATAACACTTCTTTGTTCACTTTCTCCACACCAGTCATGATCTGTGTTGCCTCTAAGGTGCACACCTGCGCGACCGCACAAGAGGGCATCAAGGACCACGCATCTAATTAGTGGAACCGCACAGCCACAAGTGTGCCTGGACCCTGGAAAGGATGTTTAAGGTGAGCTTGGGGGAATAGGGTCTGGGTGGGGGCAGTGGGGTGAGGTTCGGGGGTGGGGAGCTTGGGGCATGCAGGGCTAGGGTGGTGAGAGAGGACTACCCCCAGCTCCGGGACTGCGGCTGTGAGAGAAGGCTGGGAGGAGTCCTCTCCCCCCACTGCAGCCTTGGTGTAGGGGGAGTGCTGTGTGTTCTACACTGCAGGGCGTTGGTGATAAAAGAGAGAGACAGATTCTTTCCTGAAGGGTTTGGCTTGAGCATAGACAAAGTTTCATGCTGGTTCTTATTTTGCTTAAATTATTATTTGCATCCTTTTTAAAGATCTTTCTTCTATACTGAAAAAACACATCTTTGCTCTCTTTTTGATTGGGTGTTAAGGTTTCCTCCCCCACTCTGAACTTTAGAGTACAAATGTGGGGACCTGCATGGACACTTCTAAGCTTAATTTACTAGCTTAGAACTGGTAACACTGCCACCAGCCAGAAGTCAGTGTCTGGCACACTCCCTGTCCCCCCAAAACCTTCCCTGGGGAACACAGATCCAAACCCCTTAGATCTTAACACAAGGAGAAATTAACCATTTCCCCCTCCTTTCCCCCACCAACTCCTGGTGAGTCCAGATCCAATTCCCTGGATCTTAAAACAAAGAAAAAGCAATCAGGTTCTTAAAAAAGAAAGTTTTTAATTAAAGAAAAAGAAAGGTCAAATCATCTCTGTAAAATCAGGATGGAAAATACTTTACAGGGTACTTAGATTTATATAGCCCAGAGAAAACCCCCCTCTAGCCTCAGGTTCAAAGTTACAGCAAACAGAGGTAAAAATCCTTCCAGCAAAAGAAAAACATTTACAAGTTGAGGAAAACAAAACAAAGCTATCCCGCTTTGCCTGACTGTTACTTACTAGTTTGAAACATGAGAGACTAATTCAGAAAGAGTTGGAGAGCCTGGATTGACGTCTGGTCCCTCTCAGTCCCGAGAACGAACAACCCCCAAAACAAAGAACACAAAACAAAGACTTCCCTCCACCAAGATTTGAAAGTATCTTGTCCCCTTATTGGTCCTCTGGTCAAGTGTCAGCCAGGTTTACTGAGCTTCTTAACCCTGTACAGGTAAAAGAGACATTAACCCTTAACTATTTGTTTATGACAGGGTGCCTGCATAAATTATATCACATACTTTGGGACACAGGGCTGATAGAAGAGCAAGAGCTATAATAATAGTCTACGATCACAAAAGGATAAGTTTCCTGTCAAAAAGAATGTCAGCAATGCATCAGAATATTAATCAAGGAAATCTTTCCTGGACTTTCTGGAAGTGATTTGTTTTTGTACTATTTGTGTGGAGGATAGCGGGGCAGTCCCAAAGGATGGTGCTGAGCTGTCAGAAATCCAGAGGCACCAATATTTTTCTGCAGTCAGGACCAAGGTGAGTTGACATTTGATTCTGAAGGCCCATTGCTAGTAACCTTAAACCTGTATTTTTAAATTAGATACACAGGTGGGAGCAAAAGAACAGGATGCAGGTACACACAGCCAGTGTATCGGAGACTCTGCTTGGGAAGGCACATTTCTTTGATCCCTTAGAGCACAAGTGCCATTCAGTGAAGCTGAATGGTGGCAGATTCAAAACTGGTAAAAGGCAATCTCATATCATACAACACATAATGAGACAGTGGAACTCACTGCTACAGGACATTGCTGAGACCATGAACCTAACCAGATTCAAAGAGAGATTGGACATTTATATCAATAACAAAAATAGCCAGAGCTATAACTGTTAATGCTAATGAAAATTTGGGAAGGGATACTAAACCAGGGTTTAAGCCAATTTCTAACAATTATGGGTTGGGGAGCACTATCTCACTTCTGTCTACTGTGGGGTTTCATGCCCGTCCTCTGAAGCATCTTTGCTGGCCACCATCAGATGTGTGATGCTGGACTAGATGGACCATGGATCTCATACAGCATGTCAATTCCTATGTCCCTAATTCCCATAGATCCCCATTGTTTCACTGTGTTATCGTTTACAGTGTGTTCTCAGCTGCTGCCTCAATGGGCAGGATGGGGCAAATGCAAGAAACTGTCTCTTCCTCCTTGCATGCCCCTGGGGAGCAGTCAGGCACAATCACAGTCTTTGCATTACCAGCAGGTCCCATACCCTTCAACAGATTCCAGTGTGTTCTTCCTGCTACTCTCCTGAGCAGAATCAGTTGGTGGCCAGTGCTGCAGTGAGGCTGGGAACAGGCTCTACCTCTCCCCACACCAATAGGCAGACTAGCACCTTTAGCAGCTCCAACCAGAAGAAGTCTCAGCTGCTGACATGAGTAGCAGTCACCCCACACTCGGGGGGTGGGTGGAATTGGGCAGGAAGAGGCAGGGTGTGGGTGGAGCAGGGGAGAGAAGAGGCGGGGTGGGGTGGGGCCTTGGGAGAAGGTGTGGAGGGGCAGGGCCTGGGGCAGAGCTGGGGGTCAAGGACCTCCCCCAGCACTCTGAAAGGTTGGAACCTGTGCTTTTAGCCTCTAACTGCCTCTTTTACTCTGCTGTTTAGCCATGGTTACATTTTTGTTGGTCCTCTTACTGTTTTGTTTTGGGGTTTTTTAGATTTGGTGTCTACATTTAGTTTAAGCCTCTCTCATGGTGTTTTTAAATAGTCTCCATGCAGCTTGCAGGCATTTCAACCTTGCAATTGTTCCTTTTAACTTCTGTTTAACTAGCTTCTTTATTTTTGTCTAGTTCTCCTTGTTGAAGTTAAATGCCACTATGATGAGTTTCTTTGGCATTTTTTCCCACACGGATGTTAAATTTTATTACATTATGCTTGCTGTTACTGAGTGATTCAGCTATTTAAACTTCTTGGACAAGATCCTGTGCTCCTCTTAGGACTAAATCAAGAATTTCCTCTCCACATGTGAGTTCCAGCACAAGCTGCTCCAAGAAGCAGTCATTCCTGGTGTCTACAAATTTTATCTCTGCATCCTGTCCTGAGGTGACTTATACCCAGTCATATATCTAGTCATTTTTATTGAGTTCTCTGCCTTTGCAGCCCCTTTAATCTCCCTGAGCATTTCACAATCACTGTCACCATCCTGGTCAGGTCTCCAGAATCCCCCCTGCAATGTACCTGCAGGGCCAATCAGAGGGGGAGCCAGGAGGGCCATTTGACCTGGGCCTCAAGCTCAAAGGGGCCTCAAATGTTAATTTATTGGCATTTGATAAGTTTCTCAACTTGTTTTTATGAGCATCCCTATCAGACCAGAATGTGACATACTCTCTCATCTTAGAGCTGCAAATTTAAGCAAATGAGATGTGAGTTGGTAAAAGATAATTTTTTGTTAACTGATATAGATTTTGTCATATTAAAGAGTTAAAGATGTTCATAAATATGAATAAAATATATTGGTTCTGGTGGCACAAGATTAAACCGTGATGAACGTTTCCGCTCAGATCAGCTGATTATATAAACAAACTACTACTAGTGGCTGGTGCTGGATCAAGTGCATGTTGAAAGGTAGAGAATTGTTACATTTTAGTGTCTTTATAGTTTTACGTCTAGTTGACTAAGGAATTATTTATGTGTGAGAATTCCTCATTATTATCTTCATATGGTAGCTAAAAGAGGTGACTGGTTGGTTGGTTGAGCCCTAGCATGGTAGCTTGGCCATCATCATAGGCTTTCATAGTCTATAGGCCCAGATTCAAGGTGAAAATCTGTGAGGACAATTTTGTACGGTGAGTTTTGTGAGGACACGCGTTTGACATTTTTGGACATTAGATGGTCTGCATGGATTGATGGTGTTCAACCAGTTGTGCGGCATTTGAATTCAGTGAGAAATGCTTTAAATGAGCTTAAATCTCTCAACCTCACTGCACAGGCTTGAACTGAACTTCAGTCTATTAAGAAGCACATGTCCAAATTTGAATGCATTCTGATGTCCTCTTTGTGGATGAAGCTACTTACAATGATCCACAAAACTAATCTGGTAATTGAAGCATGCAATGCTACACTTGGGGAAGGGAGGGATAGCTCAGTGGTTTGAGCGTTGGCCTGCTAAACCCAGGGTTGTGAACTCAATCCTTGAGGGGGCCATTTAGGGAAGTGGGGTAAAGATCTGTCAGGGGGTTGGACTAGATGACTTCCTGAGGTCCCTTCTAACTCTGATATTTTATGACTTGGGAGGAATAACAGTGAAAGTCTTATCAATGACTTTCAACAGATTCATGAACAATGGGATGCAATCCTGACTGAGTCCAAATTAGTAGCACAGAATATTGGCATTTCATCTGAGTTCTCCACCAATTGCAATTTACCTACTGAATCCGATGCCAAGCAGCATTATAGGGTCCCAATGTCTTCCTTGTCTTCATTGACTCTATCCAATCAGGTCTTACACATCAATTTGAGCCACTGCGACTAATTTGTACCCTTTTTGGTTTTCTTTGGCAGTTCAATAGACTGAGTAATGAAGATCTAGTTTCTGCAACTGAACAATTTCAGCAACAGTACAACAAAGAAATCTCAAAAGATCTCAGTCACGAGGTCATCTTCCTCAAACGAATATATTCCATGAACTTTAAATTGGATTGCAAGCCAAAGGAATTGCTTCAAGAAATACTCAAACTTGGACTCGCTGGGGTGTTTCCTAATATCACAATTGCATTGCATATTTTTCTCAGTTTGCCTGCATCAGCAGTTTCAGGTGAACACACCTTCAATGTGTTGAAGCAGGTAAAGAACTATCACCGTTCAATTATGAGACAAGAGCGTTTGAATGGGCTCGCCATTCTTAATATCAACTGTGACGTTGCACGAAATCTAGATTTTTCCTCAATAATTAGTGCATTTGCACAGAAAGACTAGAAAAGCATTGGTTAAATAAAAACATTATTCAAATGACGTCTCACTCTTTTTTTTTTGGTGCCTTATTTTGTTTTCATGTGTTGTCATTTTTTTTTTTATTATGGCTAGGGGCCTCAAAAGCTGGAAGTGGCCCAGGCCTCTCTGGACCTCTGAGAGGGCCTGTGTACCTGTAACTTGGAAGGAAAATTCTACATTGATTCCAGAGATACTCTAATTACTTTCAGCCTAATAGCCCTTTAGGAAAATTCAAAAATAATCAGACTTATAATAGCAGTGGCAATCTTAACTGTAGACTGGCCGCCACCACTTTATAAAAATGGGGGGCAGAAGAAGGACTAACAAGTAGACAACATAGGAGGCTTTATACTGTTTCCACTGAAGACATTGGTGGAACTCCTATGAACTTTAATAAGAGCAGAAGCAAACCTAAGATAAAAATCTGACTAAAAGAATTTTATATTCAGCTGCATGGCATTGTAGATGGGTGGATTTTAAATATGTATCAATTTCGCATGCCCTGAAAAATTACATTGAAACCTCTGTAAGATCTTTTACATGTTCATGCTCTACTAATATGAGTCCAACTGACAACATGAAACAAATATAGGTTCAAGTTTTGGAAATATTTCATGTATATCTAGGTAGAATTTTAATAGATGTTCTTAGTAAATCTTCAGAACTGATCTTCACTGTTTCTGAGTTTGGATTTGAGAGAGAAATGAAGGAACAACCCACCTTATGCAGTCTCAGTGGTAGACAAAATGTTTTTTTTGAACTATGCTGGTGATGTGTACACATGAAGGCCTGCATTGCTCTCTGGTGGCAGACACCAAACTTTTCCTGAGTGGTTGAAAACATCTGTTTTCAACCTCCTCTAAACACTGAGCCTTTTTCTTTAATCTTTTCACTCTGCCACTGTCTGTTCCTGTCTTGGGTTCATGTGAGTGCAAGCAGGGTTTTGTGGTATAACTGCCTAGTGCCCAGAAGAAATAGAGTACTGTGCAATCACTGCTCTTTCAGTCTCTGTTGTGTTGTGTGCTGCTGCTAACTGGTGTCAGGCATAACAAAACTAAATATAAAAACAAACCTTGAAACATTTAAAGTGCTCTTTTAATTTTATTTTAATGTCACAAAATGATTTCATTTTGCCTACTTACTGTCAGTCATAGTCCAAGTAACGGAAATATACTTCAGTGGGGTGATAGTGGTGTATATTTATTCTTTTATTCTCCATACCTCTGCCAGGCTGGCTACATATTTAAATAAATAAGTTCAGGAAAATCTTTGGGACTCACTTTGAGCTTCTCTTGTCTCTCAGCATCTCAGCTTATCAGATGCTCCAGCCTGAGTTCATATACACACACCAATGCACAACCCCATACTGGACTCAATGATATTGTGACACTTTTCTTCTGAACACTACTTCCTCTTTCAGCACTCTTCAAGCTTCTCCTTGCAGAACTGTTTAAATTCCTACGCTCTGGATGGAGCTTTTTTCCCCTTTTTTTTTTTTAAAGTCTCATTTATTTCTCAGCCTAGGAAGTAAACAAGGGAGCCAGAATTTTCCAAGTTGCATAGGTGTATAAATAGAAAGTTAGGCTCATAAGGGGCATTCTTGCACCATGACGATTCTCAGAAAGCTGACATAAGCATAGGTTGGGTATGGAGGCTGTATGCACTCGGATATGATACCTATTTTTTGTGCATTCTGGATATGGCCAAGGAGTTAGGCATCCAACATGGATTTTCAAACTAAACAGGGGGAGGGAGAATCATATAACAGGATTTATTACAGAAATTGTAAGCTCTGTGGGGCAGGGTCTGTGTTTGTCCATGACTGGGGCTCCTAGGTGCTATCACAGTACAAATAATAGATGTGCCGTAGAGTTAGAACATCCAAGGGCACACCAAAATGGTTGGGTGCTCACCCACTTTTCTCTTTGAAACCCACTCAGTGCAGCAGAGGCTGCTCTGGGGAACATCCAAAGACACCTGCTTTTGGAGGAAATAGGGCTAGTGGGAGGAGCTACACAAAGTGGTGTGAGGCTAAAGTGAATTTTATTTAAGACTAAGTTGACAGCAAGAGGATTCACAAGGCTGATAATTTAGGAATTGTGTAACCAGAGTAAAAGCACACACCTGCTGCATACTCTTCTGATGGCTAACGAGGGTGGTTTAGCAGGCCAGTCCCGCTACTCTGCAGATGATCTCTGGCTGGACTGGAGCACTACAGTCTCCTCCTGGGAGAATGACACTTCTCCCTCACTCTGGCCTGAGCTCACTTCCCCAGATACTGTCTGGCTGGCTTCTTCTTGGCACCATGGTGGAGTGTCCTCCATTTCATCATTATGTCCTCCAGATTCCTCCCAAGGCCTCCCCAAGCATTCACCAGTGGTAGAAGCAGCCATTGACATCCTGGCAGCATCTGACACTCACATCAGCAGAGCACCATTTTGGAATTCCTATTTGCTAATGCCTCATTATAATATGCTAATGAAAAAGGAGCAGAGATCTGTCCAAGTGCCCTGCAGCAACCAGCCACATTTATTGCCTTTCTTTTGAAAATCTCACATCTAATTTTGCAAAAATGTCTTTAGGCAGCTCCTTCTGGCTCTCCAAGCTCTACCACACAGTGCCATCCAGTATTGCTGGGTGTCTGATCCAGTGCCCTAATAGACTGCAAGCACTAGCCGGTATGGTTGGTCATAGCAGTATAGTGAAAGAGGAGGCAGAGGCAAGATTCTGTAAATTGTCTGTGGTTACAGGCAGGGCCACCCAGAGGATTCCGGGGGCCCGGGGTCTTCGGCGGCGGGGGGCCCTTCCGTTCCGGGACCCGCTGCCGAAGTGCCCGAAGACCCGCGGCGGGGGCCCCCCCGCCGCTGAATTACCGCCGAAGCGGGACCCGCCGCCGAAGCGCACCCCGGTCTTCGGCGGTAATTCGGCGGGGGCCGCCGCGGTCTTGGGCACTTCGGCGGCGGGTCCCGAACGGAAGCCCCGCGCGATTACCGCCAAGACCGAGCTGAACTTTGGCGGCGGGTCCCGCTCCGTCTTCGGTGGTAATTCGCCGGCGGGGGGGCCTTCCGCTCCGGGGCGGACGGACCCCCCCCCCCGCCGGCGAAGACCAGGAGTGAAGAAGCTCCTGCGCCCGGCCCCGCAAGAGTTTTCCGGGCCCCCCCGGAGTGAGTGAGGGACCCCGCTCCAGGGCCCCCGAAAAACTCTCGTGGGGGCCCCTGTGGAGCTCGGGGCCTGGGGCAAATTGCCCCTCTTGCCCCCCCCTCTGGGCGGCCCTGGTTACAGGTCCCTAAATCCACTTGATTTTTCATAATCTCCCCTAAATCTGATTTCCTCTGATACTGTTACCCTCTTCTCCTCTTCTGTTCTGAACATGAACTGTTCCCGTTCTAACAGTTCTTTGGAGAAAGCAATTTCAAAAGCTGCTTTTATGTCTCCTATAACTCTGAGGTTTGGATAGTTATCTGATTATACAGGCTGTTCCACTGAGTCAGAACTATGCCAAGATCTCCTTGGCAGACAGTCAGGATTTGATTCTATCTAGGACAGAGCCAAAACACAGAGCATTAAACAAGATAACGTTTTCTTTCCTTATCTCAAGTCTTCCATCACTTTCTGGAACAATCCACATTCAAGATCTGTAGCATAGGAAGCAGCCTTTTACACTTACTCTAACCAAAATGGCAGGGAGGTTGCTCGAGCTGAACTTGTAGGTCTTTATAATTATTTTTATTAATAGTAACAATATTACAGTAGTGCCCAAAGACCCAATCAGGATCACAGCCCTATTGTGCTGGACACAGAACAAACCAATGATCAGACACACACAGGAAAAAGACAGTCATTGTCCTGAAATGGTTACAGTATAGACAAGACAGAAGGTGGTAGGGGAGAGTGATTCAACATACAAGCAGAGTGATCAGAGTGAAAACTGGCAAACATCATGTTAAGTACATGTTTTTTACAGTTTGTTCTTTGTTTTGTTCTCATCTATATGGAGGATGGGCTTGTGGGGAAAGTGTAGCAAATGAGTTAATAGGAGCACAGGATTAGGAAAAGGAAGGAAAAGGAGGATGTATATAAGTGGCCGGGATAGAGGGAGTTGAGAGAGGTGGGAGGGAGGGACAGAAAGGAGCAGAGAAATGAGAATGCAGTAGAAGCACTGTGAGGAGGAGGACCAATCAGGAGCAAGGACAAAATGTCCAGCTTCCAAAGTGAGGCAGTCTGATTATATCACTTGTATACAGGGTGTTCTGAAGGTGATTGAACCATTGCCTTCTCCTAAATTTCAACTCTTAATCATTTTGTGCAAGCGCTCTCTACCTCCTCCCCAAAGGTGGCAGTATTTCAGTGGGGTTTATATGTACTTAGTTTCTGAGAAGCTTCAGTATAAAACAGTCTACATAAATGGAAAACATCTTAGAGGATTATCCAAACCTCAAGACCAAAAAGAATGTGTGTGCCAGTGGGATTTTGGCATCTGCAACAATTGTGTCACCTTTGATTTTAACAGCATCTTGTTCTCCTGTAAGGATTTTTTAATCAGCAGCTGCCTGCTCCCCTATTACCATGACACTCAAAGACAGTACTGGTATACTGTTTATAGTATTCTATTCACATTCTTCACCCAGAATTCCCCAGTGAACATCTGCACACATCTGAATGGAATTTGGCAGGATGATATTAATGCAGAAACCAGAATGTGCATCTTTTAGACATGGCTAAAAATGGAGCAGCAGTTGTTGAAAGATAGTTTCCATAAATAGTACCTAGTAAAACAGATGCCCACAGTGCTCCTCTTTGGTTTACAACATTTAATATTTTGCTGAATTTCCAACCGACTTAACAAAAAACAGAAGAAATTCAGAATAGTCATTAACTCTATTAAATTCAATAGTATAAGCCACTAAAATGTTTCATTAAACCATATGTACATATAAATGCTGCAATGTTGCGTAGAACATTGCTGTGCTTTCTTTACCCTTTGTATCATTCCAGTTGGTGCTCATCAGGTGTGTTTTGAGTCAGTAGGGTGTGGAATTAGCTCCTGTGATTTTTTTTTTTAATTTAAGTTCTTAATGTTTGTACAGCTTTTGGAAGCTATAAAGTGCTAAATATGTGCTACTGATATTTTTTTCAGCCTCTGAAGTTTTGTATTTTTTTTCAGCTTATTTTAAACTTTGTGCAGTTTAAATATTTTGTTTAGGAGTACTCTGATTCAAAGCAGGACCTTCATGATGGCAAACAACATACTTGTACTGATAGAGCATGGCTTATAGGTCAACTAAAATAGCTTTGGTAAGAAATGTTGTATAGCTAAGGCACACAATTGCCTAAGAAAACCAAGTGAGTTGTTTTACAGATTCTACCACAAATTTCCAGTGTGACTTGAGCTAGTCAATAATATGATGTATGGAAAACTATATAAAAATTGAAGAGTTACCACTTCAAATGCTGTGGGGTTTCCTGGTCCTCCTTGCAGGGTAGGGGACTTTGCTGGGAAGCATGCAATCAGAGTCAGTTTTGCAGACAGACAGCCTAGAGCAGGGGTGAAAGTAATATTAATCTCTTACCGGGTATGGGGGCCGCCCATGTGCGCTGCTTGGCCCACACTGCCCGGGGCTCTGGAGGCGATTTAAAAGGGCCCAGGTCTCCGGCCGCTGCTGGTAGTGGCGGCAGTGGCCGGAAGCCCTGGGCCCTTTTAAATCGCCGGCCCCAGGGCAGCTGCCCCTTTTGCTCACCCTCCCCCGTCGGTGGCCTGGGGGGAGCAAAAGGAGCAACAACGTTAAAGTGCTGCCTCGGCAGCTCTTTAACGAGGGATCTTTGCTGTGGCAGCGCTTTAACGTTGGCTGCGTACAGGCCGGTACTGGCTTCTTACCGGTATGTCGTACTGGCCTGTAATGGCCTACTTTCACCCCTGGCCTAGAGTAAAAGGGGCTGAGTTGTGACTCTCTGTTTTAGGGAGCAGCTTGCTTTGTCTCTCCCTGTTTCGGGACTTGTGTGTTATCATTCTAATGCTAATGTAATTATTGGGGCTACACCATACCCCAAAGCCCTATAGTGCCATTAATTTGCCAGGTGCACCATGATTTGGAGGCAAGCACTGTAGGAGCTTCAGCAGCTTGGCCTTTTAGGTGCTAGAGTCAGTGGGTCTCAATAATAACTTGGACACATGGCTAAGTGGTATTATTCCCTTTTTACAGAAAGGGTATAAAAGCACAGAGTAAAGCCAAAATTATCAAAATTATCAACTAATTTTAGGTGCCCAGTTTGAGACACGCAGGATCACACAGTGTTTTTCAGAGTACTTCCCATTTTGTAGCACGGTCCTCTTGAGCACCTCTTCACAAGGGTGACTGCTCATGATACCCCTTCTTCCTCGGTGCAGTCATTCCTCTTCCTCGGCACATAACCTCTCCCAATCCCTCCTCTTCCTCGGCACGGTCCTTTTTTCCCACCTCTACGTGAACTCCTGTGGCCCCTCTTCCTCTGTGCATTCCTGTGTAATCCTTCCTCTGCTCGACCTCTAGTCATTCCACCTTCTCTTCTTCCCCTGGGCAATCCCTTGTGGATGCTCTTCTTTCTTTTTCCATGCACACTGTCATAATGGCTCCTTCTCTGCAGGGTCCCTCATGGTCCCTGCTGCTCCTTCCTCCATGCAGTCCCTCATGGTTCCCTCCTTATCTTTCTCCAAGTGATCCATCATGAAGAAGGGGCTCTTTCTTCCTCCACACAATCTCTCATGGCTCCTCCTCTTCCCCCATGTGATCTCTCATGGCCCCTTCACCTCTGCATGTTCCCTCATAATCTTTCCTCTGCAATGTCCCTCATGGCCCCTACTCATCTTCCTCTGCATGACTCATTGTGGCTTCCCACTCCATACAATCCCTCATGGATCCTTCTCTTCCTTCTCCTTGTGGCTCATTCCTCTGCATGATTCCTCATGGTCCTTTCCCTTTCTCCTCATCAGCAGGGCTGGATTAACTTTTTGTGAGCCCGGCACCAAACATATTTGTGGGCTCCACTGCGGAATGATTGTAAAAGTGGCTGGGGGTAAAAGCACAGTGGGGCAGGAGCTAGGGTTGGTCTCTGGAGCAAAGGAAGGGTCAGGGGTAAACTGCAAGTGCAGCAGGGCTGGGGAGGGGGTAAACAGGATCCCCCCCGCACCCCTGCCCACATAGAGCGGGTACCTACCTGGTTCTAGCCCATTCTCTTTGTCTCTCTCTGCACTGAGCTGCCTCTCCTCCCGCAGCAGCAGGACAGGTTCTCTTCCAGCCCTCTGGGGTGGGTGTTGGGAGTGGGAGGAGTGGAGGCTAATGTGGTTACTCCTATAACCTGACATTTAGTTTCCTCATGGTCCTTTCCCTTTCTCCTCATCAGCAGGGCCGGATTAACTTTTTGTGAGCCCGGCACCAAACATATTTGATGTGACAGCCAGTGGTGGATTTAGAGTTAGTGGGCCCCCCCAGCCCTGTGCTCAGCTTCATTTTGGGGCTCCTCCTTGGGACCCAGCCAAGAAAAAGAACATTCTCTCATCTCCCCCAACCCTCGTTTTTCATTCTTTTTTTCTTCATCCTCCTCCTATAAGTAATAGCAAATAAATGAAAATAAAGTGAGGTACCTTGATTGTTCTTGTAGTCTAACTTATTTTTCCACTGACCACTTGAAAATCACGGAGGGTCTCGACTGACCACTTAATGATCTTTCCAAATATTGTAAAAAAATGTTGGGGTGAGGGGTCTGGCCAGGAGCTAGGACGAGGGAGGGGGCTCAGGGTTGGGGCAGGAGGTTGGGGTGTGGAGCACTTACCTGGGGCAGCTCCTATTTGGTTTTCAGGATGGGGTGGGGATGTGGGGTTCAGGAGTCAGGGCAGGGGCTGGGGAGGTGTGGGGTGCAGAGGTGAGGGCTAGGGGCTGGGTGTGTGTGAGGGTGTGAGAGGGGTGCAGGGGCTGCGGAGATGTAAGGGGATGCAGGAGTCAGGGCAGGGGCTGGGTGTGTGTGAGGAGTACAGGGGTCTGGGCATGTGAAGGGGTGCAGGGGCTGGATGTGGTGGGGTGCAGGAGTCAGGGCAGGGGTGGGGAGGTGTGAGGAGTGCAGGGGTTAGGACAGGGAGCTGGATGTGTGTGAGGGGGTGCAGGGGGTTGGGTGTGTGGGGGGTGCAGGAGTCAGGGCAGGGGGCTCGGGGTATGTGAGGGGGTGCAGGGGGATGTGTGTGTGTGGGGGGGTGCAGGAGTCAGGGCAGAGGGTGGAGGGTCGGTGAGGGGGTGCAGGGGCTGGGGGTGTGTGAGGGGGTGCAGGGGTCAGGGTGGGCAGAGGGCTGTAGGTGTGGGCTGGGGTTGTGGGGGTACTCACGTAGGGGGCTGGTATGCCTCAATTTCAGCCCCTTCCCCAAGGCCTTGCCCTCGCCTTTTCTCCTCCTCCCTGGAGCGGCAAGCCTGCTGCGGCTCTGCCCCTCCTCCCCCCCCTGCCGGCAAGCAGCTGATCCAGCTGATCAGTGGGGAGGGAACATAGAATGCTGGGGAAAGAGGCGGGGGAGGATCCTGGTTGCCGGCAGAGCCTGCCATGGAGCCCCAGCAGCCGGCAGCATCAAGCATCTGACCCCACAGGAGAGAGCAGGGGGTGGAGAAGAGTGGGACGGGGCCCCTTTCAACCATGGGCCCTGTTATGTAAAGCCTCCACTCAAATGTGATTGTAAGATCTGTAACTGCATCAAGTTCTGCAACCTTTTTGCAGGCTTTGTAAATTCAGTGATTGTTAGCATAGCCTTTAAAGTTTTGTAACCTTTGCAAGCTCTGTAACCTTTTGAAGTTACCACTTGTATGAACTTCCAAGCTTTGTAATATCCCATCCTTCAGAGAGAGTGAGAACGAGGGAGTGTGAACAAGGGAGTGTATGTGGGACTGGGCAGAGAGGAACTGCAAGGAGAGAGGATCCCGGAGCCTGGAGCCAGATGTGTCTGATATAATCTGCCCTGAGAAGGCAGTCATGAAGTGCTGTAAAGAAAATAAGAACCTGGTATGCATGAAAGGAACTGGTCTGGGAATGCTTCTCGGTGATGGACACAGAAAGGAAACTCAGTGTGCATGACAGGAGCCGCCCAATTCCACAATAAGAGGAAGAAGGCATGCACACAAGCCCCTGCTTCTTGACCTACTCAGCAGCCTGGATTTGTGACCGCAGGCAGACACACCAGATCTACCATGCTTCAGCTTCTCGGCCTCCATGTTGTCTCCGGTAACTCTCCACCTGTGTAAGTGTGTGGGTGCATGAGGGTATGAATGCAGCGAATGTGTGCATGTATGAATAAGCTCCATCTCTTTTCTATCTGACCTAACAGTGGCATTGTAATAAAACTAATACAAGTGTGACCCTGGGTTGGTTTTTAGGGGAACAGAGGTAACAGGCCCGGCACCATGGTAAATCCAGTACTGCTCATCAGTGCAATCCTGTGCCCCCTCCCCAATTCCTCCTCTGCACAATCCTTTAAGCTGAGCTAGTTGGAACTTTAAAGAAATAAATCTTAGGTTAGCCCTTACTAGGGGAGTAGATGCCTCAGAGAATTGCTAATAAAATATGGATTCTGTCATTTGTAGGTCATTGGTTTTAATCCAGCTCATTTCAGAAGGGATTAAAATTTGCCCCCTCTGATTGATATTTGGTGACTCCTATCTAGGGTGACCAGACAGCAAATGTGAAAAATCGGGACAAGGGATGGAGAGTAATAGGAACCTATATAAGAAAAAGCCCCAAATATCAGGAATCTTCCTATAAAATCGGGACATCTGGTCACCCTACTCCTCTCTGAGATGAATTTGATGGGACTCTGTTCCAGCTCCACCATTCCAAACTCACAACTTCACTTTGGACTTAATGGTAGACTAAGCAGAGAGGCCAAGAACTGCATAGGACAATAGAGACTGAACTGTCCCTGTTATCCTGAGAGGAAGGCCCCCATAGATTAGGACTGAGGTATGATGACTAGGCAGATTATATGGAAAGCTTGCCCTTTGGTGCTGTGTAGATAAAGAGAACTTCATTCACCATGGCTTTCTAGACAATGTCTTTCACCAGCACTAAAGTCCCACAATCTTTGGAAGATGAAGTTTTTGATTATATGCCAATTAATCAACTAAATGTATATAATTTCACACATAGGCTGCACAAAACTTGGCAGTTATTAATGTTAATGAGCATTTATTTGCATGAGTAATCCTTTGAAATCAATGGGACCACTCACAGGAGTATGTTCACAATGGAATAGGTAAGAGTTGCGCATCCTAGCTCTAAGATTATAGAATAGTTAGTAGACCAGTACACAAGAGTGTAACTAAAAGAAATGGATGAGATAACATTAAGACAAAACTGAGAGTTATCCTCTGTAGTAGGAAGAGGGCCTGAAACATAAGCCCATGTATTAGAGGACTGGTATGAGGCCTGAGGCCTGGCCTAAAGTAGTCAAACTTTGCAGCTATAAAGAAAAGTTAAGTTGTGAGCAAGAGGCAGACCCTGCTCACAGAATCTGGCAAGAACAGGGCTAATATTGCAGAAACACACATTCCTAAGTGGGGCTAGGCATAAGAATATATACGCAAAGACATTCCAGAAAGGTGGTACCAGAACACCTCGATACCAAACACACTCCCCGTGATAACAGGAACACACCGACCCATCCTAAAGATAAGGTCCAGATGACAGTGTGATGGACAGAGATATACAAGGTGATGGGTGGTAATTGGCTACATCAGAGGGTGTCAACTAACTATATTAGAGGTGCAGTGCGTAACTTGTTTGTATTGATGTATAAAAAGATATCTCAGATTGATTGTCTTTGGCTGGCCTAGGGGATAATGGGAAGTCCCGCCATTAACTGAGCTAGTCCATTGCAACGGGCATACATGTGTTAGTGTACCTGTAACCATTGAGTCAGGACATTAGGACCGTGCTTCGTTAGCAATAAATCTGACCAGCTTCCTTCGCTCCAAACTGAATCTGTGGATTTATTGGGCCGTTTGATTGGAGCCTGCCGTATGGGCTATCTGGCCAGAGTCCAGGCCCGCTGACAGCAATTCCAGGCCCCAGGGCAGAACAGTCAATGGGCCCCCCCCACACACTCAAGCCACGCCAACGCGGATGTGGTCCGCCTGATATTTGGGTGATGCTGCATCTGCACTGGCTGGTGCCCAGCGAACTGCAGGCTGCGCTGCTGAGCACGCTCTTCAGGCATGACCAGGGCTTGCACATACCCATCTGGTAGGGTTGTCAACTGTCTAATCGCGCAAACCCATAGACCTTTGCCCCGCCCCTTCTCTGAGCCCTGGTCTACACTAAGGTCGGGGGTCGAACTAGGGTACGCGAATTCAGCTACGTGAATAACGTAGCTGAATTCGAACTACCCTAGTTCGACTCACTTACCGATCAGGCGCGCGGAGCGAACTCCGCGGCTCCAAGGTCGACTCCGGCAACTCCTCCTGCCGCGGTGGAGTACCGGAGTTCGAACTAGCGCTTCCGGAGTTCGAACTATCGCGTCTAGATCAGACGCGATAGTTCGAACTCCGAGCAGTCGAACTTGCCGCGTTGACCCAGCAGGTAAGTGTAAACGTGGCCTGAGACCATTCTCCTGTTACGCCCCTTCTCCTAGGCCCTGACCCTCCATCGCTCGCCCTCCCCAACCCTCACCCACTTTCACCAGGCTGAGGAGGGGGGGCGGGTGCAGGCTCTGGGAGGGAGTTTGGGTGTGGGAGGGGGTGCAGGTGCGGGATCTGGGAGGGAGTTTGGGTGTGGGAGAGGGTGCGGGCTCTGGGAGGGAGTTTGGGTGTGGGAGAGGGTGCAGGCTCTGGGAGGGAGTTTGGGTGTGGGAGAGGGTGCAGGCTCTGGAAGGGAGTTTGGGTGCAGGAGGGGGTGCAGGCTCTAGGCTGAAGCAGGGGTTGGAGTACAGGAGGGAGTCAGGGGGTCGGCGCTTACCTTGGGTGACTCCCAAAAGTGACCAGCACACCTCTCTGGCAGCGGATCCTAGGCAGGGAGCCCAGGGGGTCTCCGTGCACCGCTATCTGCAGGCACCGTCCCTGCTGCTCCCATCAGCCGCAGTTCCCAGCCAATGGGAGCTGTGGAGTCAGCACTCAGGATGGGGGCAACGCATGGAGACCCCCTCCCCAAGGGCTGCAGGGATGTGCTGGCCACTTCCAGGAGCAGTGCAAAGCGAGGGCAGACAGAAGCGTGTCTTAGCCCCACTGTGCTGCCGGCAGCAGCTGGGGGCCCCAAGGCCCTTTTAAATCACCCAGACCCCTGGGCAATTGCCTCCTTTCCCCCCCTCTGAGCCACCCCCACCCCCTCCACTCCCCCATTGGTGAGCCTGCCAGAGTCAGTATAGCACGCAGAAAAAACACACACATACAGCCAAACATCTGACCACATTGGTAACCCAGAACCACTGATTTGGTAAGTAAGCAAGCTGTCCTCTGTAGGAATCACAATCTAACATGGCAAAAAACTGTGTGTTAGGGAATCCCTTTAACTCCTCCCTGAAAATCATGTTGGGGACACATAATTTAAAAAAATACTGTTGAACCTTTCAAAGAAGTTAAAGGGTGTCATATAGTTTGGAGATCAGTGAGAAGAAAAAATTCTCCACAGAGAATATAAAACAAAACTGAAAAGTATTAGTGCCTAGGTCTCATGGTTTCTCATATTGGGGATCTTGACCCAAAAGGGAGTTGCAGGGGGTCACAAGGTTATTTTAGGGGGCTCACAATATTGCCACCCTTATTTCTGCGCTGCCTTCAGATTTGGGCAGCTGGAGAGTGGCAGTTGCTGAATGAGGGCCCAGCTCTGCAGGAAGCAGCACAGAAGTAAGGGTGGTGATACCATACCATGCCATCCTTACGCCTGTGCTGCTGCTGGCAGCAGCTCTGCCTTCAGAGCTGGGCTCCTGGCCAGCAGCCACTGCTCCCCAGCTGCCCAGCTCTAAAGGCAGCACCGCCACCAGCAGCAGCACAGAAGTAAGGGTAGCAGTACCACAATCCCTCCACAACTCCTTTTTGGATCAGGAACCCTACAATTACACCACCACGAAATTTCAGATTTAAATTGCTGACATCATGAAATTTACAATTTTAAAAATCGTATGACCGTGAAATTAACCAAAATGGATCATGAATTTGGTAGGACCCTAGCTATGTGCCACTGAGAGATCACCCTTACACTGAAGTGAAACTTCCTGGACCAGTTAAATTGGCTTTAGGGATAGATTACACTGATGATGAAGTGTAAAGAAGACACTGCAATGCAAAATCTGATCTTAGGTCTCTCACTTAGGCATTGTCTACCCTTAAAATTGATACTGGCAAGCTATGTCGGTCAAGAACGTGAAAAAGCCATGCCCCCTTGTGACATCTATGCCAACAACCCCCACACCCCAGTTCCTCTCCACCATGTAGACATAGCTGTGCCAACAAAAGAGGGCTTTGGTCTGCCTAGCTATGTCATTCAAAGAGTGGTGTTCCTATACTGGCAGAACTCCTTGTTCTGTTGGTGTATGCTGCGTCTACATTAGGCGGCTATGCCAGCATAATTATGCTGGCATAGGCTCTGTAGCGTAGACACAGTTTAGACAGGAAGAGATGGCAGGAGGCATTACCTCACAAATAGCTTACTAGCTGAGCAAGAGCTACATTTATGGTACAAATCATTTTTTTTAACATCTAGCCTGAGTAGTAGATATGAAGGAGAGAAAATGGGAAAGCACCTTCCCCCCAGCCTATAGAGGAACTGCAGCACTACTGTGATAAGGCTACATCAGTCCACTGGCCGAGGTAGCCATGCACTCTTGTGATGAACCCATCTCCTCATGAAATGGGTATCAGAGGATCCACAAAGCAACAGACTCCCTGCTGCCAGTGGCACTGAGCTCCTTGCCAGATGTGCAGCCCCAAGGAATTTTGCCACAACTCCTGGTGCACCAGTTCTGTTTCCAGGGGAGCATCTGCAGTCTTGGAAGAGGGAACAGTGAGTTGTAAAAAGATATCTGGGGGGTTGTTTGATAATCATGGTGAAACAAAGAACGTCTGAGAGATGACAAAAGAGGGAGCAAAGAACTAAGTTCACGATGTTCCATGTTTCAATCTTGCTCTTTACTTTAATCACCTGCTTCTATTTTGGAATGTGTAGTCCTATTTTCTTCTGCTGCATGCTCTGGGGAATGCTATATTTAAGAGGTGAGATTTCCAGTGAACATTTCCATTTTCCCTGAAAAATGCAATTGACATGGGGAATCATGTTGGCAGAGGAGAGAGAGTGAGAGAGTCCTAAATCCTCAAAGGTTTCTAGGCATCTAACTTACAAGGATTTTAATGGGAGTTTAGGTGCCAAATCCATTTGAAGATCTGGGCCAGAGTCCTTGAAATAGCTAGGGTCAAGCCTATTAACAGCTTTGAAGAACAGTATGAGAATATTACATTAGATTTGGTATTCAATGGATAACCAAGGTAGTATCTGGAGCTCTGATGTATTCATTCCACCCTGTAAGGCTGAATGACACAGACTTGCACTGAAACAACAATCTCAGTTTTAATTCACACCTTTTGTTATTATGGTGGAAGATTGTGTCTTTTGGAATAAAAATACCCTATTTTGATGTTTGCGTAATTTGTTATTTTATCAATTTAAGAGAACGGAACAAAGACACTCTTCAAATAGGGTCAGCTAACATGATTTTACAACACACCTTTTTATCCCCTAGAATCTAGATCTAGACAAATCTATTTCCCAGAACTATGCTGTTATCATCAGTGATGCTACCACTTGGTGGTGCCACAGTTCTGCTTTTAGATAGCTCTGGTCCTTAAGTTCAATCAGTTATATTTTGGAATTTAGCCTTGACCTGAATTCTTGTAATTCTTGACCTGAATTCACTCCACTCTGCCACCTCCCAGCCGCGGCACTCCGCTTCCCGCCGCAGGTGAGTGCAGGGGGGTTGGGGAAAGGACCACCCCCCCATACTCACCTGTGGCCGGAAGCGGAGCACTGCTGCTGGGAGCTGGCAGAGTGGAGCAGGCTGGGGCCGGGCTGCTCTGCTTCCGCCACTGCTGGTGAGTGCCGGGGAGATTCCTTCCCCCAAACCCTCTCCCCTGAGCCACATGGCTGGGGTTAGGGCTAGGGAAGCAGAGCGGGCTGCTCCCAGCCCCCCACTAATCCCCCGGGCCACTCTGGGACTGCATGGCCCCCAAAAGTGCCTCACTCTCCCCCCCTGCTTCCATGCCAGGGAGGGTTTAGAAAGGTCTCCAGCAATTGGGGCCAGCTGAACCTAATTAGTCCCCTGGTAACCCCTGTTCCAGCTGAACCTTATTTCTCCATGGCTATCTCTCCTCGATGGATAGGGAGAGGCCTTTTAACCCCTCTGTGACTAATTACTACCTCTCCCTTTGTAGCCATTTGTCCTGGGTTTGCCACATATTCCCCCCGCTCAACACTACAGGGTTGGGCTACTTGGGTCGGAAAGCAGTGCACCCTCGACAGGCCATCCGCATTGCCATGTTGGGTTCCAGACTTATATCGTACTGTGAAGTGGAAGGGTTGAAGCGACAGAAACCATCTTGTTACTCTCACATTTTTGTCCTTGTTTTGGTGCATCCACTGCAAAGGAGCATGGACCGTGACCAGGGTAAACCTCCGTCCAAATAGATAGTAGCGGAGGCTTTCTATGGCCCATTTTACTGCCAGGCATTCCTTCTCCACTATGGCGTATTTCCGTTCACTAGGTAGGAGCTTCCTACTGAGGAAGAGGACGGGGTGTTCCTCATCTCCGACCATTTGTGAAAGCACCGCCCCCAGCCCTACTTCAGAGGTGTCTGTTTGTAGGATAAACTCCTTCCCCCAGTCCGGGGCTACTAGTACGGGATCTGTGCAGAGGGCCGTCCTCAGATCCGCAAAAGCGGCTTCAGCTGCAGCAGACCATTTTACTATGTCTGGGCCCCGAGCTTTGGTTAGGTCCGTTAATGGGCATGCCCTGGTGGCGAAGAGGGGAATGAACCGTCTATAGTACCCCACTAGTCCCAGGAATGCTCTGACCTGTTTTTTCCGGAGTGGTCGGGGCCACTTCTGTATAGCTTCTAACTTGTTGAGCTGGGGCTTCACCATGCCTCTCCCCACTATATACCCAAGGTACTTGGCCTCAGCTAACCCGATTGAACATTTGGAGGGATTTGCAGTCAGTCCTGCCTTCCTCAGGGTGCCCAGGACTGCTTCTGCCTTCTGCATGTGCGTCTCCCAGTCGGGGCTATATATGATGACGTCGTCGAGATAGGCTGCTGCGTACTTTCCATGGGGTTGTAACAGTTTGTCCATTAGCCGTTGGAAAGTAGCGGGGGCCCCATGCAACCCAAAGGGGAGAACAGTGTACTGATATAGTCCATCTGGAGTTGCAAAGGCCGTCTTCTCCTTGTCTGCTTTGGCCAGGGGGATCTGCCAATAGCCCTTGGTAAGGTCAAGGGTAGACAAAAACCGTGCCTTTCCCAATCAGTCAATCAGCTCATCTATCCTGGGTATAGGGTATGCATAAAATTGGGACACCTCATTCAGCTTGCGGAAGTCAATGCAGAACCTCATACTGCCGTCTGGCTTAAGCACTAAAACCACGAGACTGGACCATTGACTATGAGATTCTTCGATGGCTCCTAAGGCCAGCATCTTCCTGACCTCTCTCCTAATCTCTTCTCTCTTGGCCTCCGGGATCCGGTATGGCTTGATGTTCACCTTCACTCCAGGCTCTGTGAAGATCTGATGGTGAACCTCAGTTGTCCTGCCTGGCTTTTCCGAGAACACATCCTGGTTGCGTTTGATCAGGCTGATCACTTCTGATCATTGTTCCGGAGTCAACTTTGGGGATATTCCCACCAGGTCGGGCTGGTTGCTTTTAGGGGATGGTGCCCCCAGCGCAACCGCCAGAGCTTCTCTATCCTGCCAAGGTTTCAGCAGATTTATATGGTAGATCTGCTCCAGCTTCCAGTGACCTGGCTGTCGGACCTTATAGTTGACTTATCCTATAGCTTCTATTACCTCATATGGCCCCTGCTACCTGGCCAGGAGCTTGCTCTCGGCTGTGGGTATGAGCACCATCACCCGGTCCCCTACCTGGAACTTCCGGGTCATTGCTTGACGATTGTAGTATGTCCGTTGTGCCCCTGGGGCCTTCTCCATGTGTTCGCGCACAAGGGGAGTGACTCGGGCTATTCTGTCTTTCATCTGCAGCACATGTTCCACAACGTTTCTCCCTGGGTTCGTTTCTTCCCAGTCTTCTTTAGCCAGGTCCAGTATGCCCCTGGGATGGCGACCATATAACACCTCAAAGGGGGAGAATCCAGTGGAAGCCTGAGGAACCTCCCGTATGGCAAACAGTACATAAGGCAGCAGGGTGTCCCAGTCTTTCCCGTCACGACTAATCACTTTCTGTAACATGTTTTTCAATGTCCTATTAAAACGTTCAACAAGGCCATCGGTCAGGGGATGGTAGACCGATGTTCTAAGGGTCCGTATGTGGAGCATGGTACATAGGTCCTTCATCAGTTTAGACACAAAGGGGGTCCCTTGGTCCGTCAGGATCTCCTTAGGTATTCCTACTCTGGAAAAAATCTGGATTAATTCTTTGGCTATGATCTTGGACATGGTATTCCATAGGGGTATGGCCTCGGGGTACCGGGTGGCATAATTTAGTACTACCAGAATGTACTGATGGTCCCGGGCTGATTTCTCCAATGGCCCTACTATGTCCATAGCTATTCGCTCAAATGGAACCTCGATAATTGGCAGAGGTACCAGAGGGGCCCTTAAGTATGGTCGGGGCCCATGTATTTGGCATTCCAGACAGGAGGTACAATATCGCCGGACTGCCGCATAAATGCCAGGCCAAAAAAACCTCTGTAGAATCTGATCAAGGGTCTTATCTACCCCTAGATGGGCCCCGAACAGATGGCTGTGGGCCAGATCCATTACCGCCCTCTGATGCTTCCGGGGGACCAAGAGTTGTTCTATTACTTGCTCTTGGACCCGGACTACTCTATATAGCAGATCCTTCTTAATCACATAATATGGCCCTGGGCCCTTAACTCTCCCCTCCACTGGGACCCCATTTACCTCGACTACTTCCTTATGAATATTGTGGTATATGGGATCATTGGCCTGATCCTGACCAAAATTCCCACGCGCGGTCCCCATTTGTCCAAATTATGGGAGGTCTACCTCCGTCTCCCCCTGGGGGAAAGCCCCTGGGGAACCAGGTCCAATGATAGGGTTGTTGATGGCCGACCCAGTCCCGCTGTCAGCTGAGCCCCTTCTTTCCCCTGCCAGCGTAGACTTCTGGTACTGGGTCAGAATCTTCGTCCCCCTCCTTTTATCTGACCTCCGTTCCCTCCGAGTCTTCCTGGACTTCCCCGGCGGGGAGAACAAATTCTGGCTAAACTCATGGAAGGCTGGGGGAAGGTCATCTATCTGGGCCACACCTTGGGTCCCAGGGTCATTATTTTCTTCTACCTCATCCCCGGGGAGTAGGCCATCAAACCCCAGGAAGTCTCATCCGATAAGGACAGGGTAGGGGAGTTTCGGAACTACTCCCACCGTCAACTTAGTGGTGTTTCCGAGAACTTCTATGCTTACGGGGATGGTTGGATAATAGTTGACATCCCCATGCACACAGGATATTCTCGAGCGTTTGGCCTGGGATAGTTGGGCCTGCTTGACCAGCTTCCCCGAGACTAATGTGATTGCACTTCCCGAGTCAATTAATGCTGTGGTCTCTATACCATTCATCTTAACGGGCCTAGTGTATCTATGAGGGACCATCGCAACCCCAACTAGACTTATTAGATCACATGGTCCCCCTATATCTCCAAGTTCACATTGCATAGGCTCTCCTAGATTTGGGCATTGGGCAGCAATATGCCCCAGTTCGCCACAGGCATAGCATTGGTACCCCGCTCGGGTAGCCCCCTATTTTTCGGACTGCTGGGATTTATCCCCCGAGTCTTTCTCCCCCAGTCCTCCAGTCTCTCTGGGACTGCCGGCTGCTCTTCCGCCTCCTTCCTCCCCTCCATTGTCTGGCCTGGCACTAGGGCAAACCAGGGCCTCGGCACAGAGACTGGTCTCCGATTCTGGTGCCTCCCTTCCCCGGTGGTCCGAGAAAGTTCTTGGGCTGCTAAATGTCTCTCTACGAGAGCAACTAGTTCATCATAAGAGGAGGGATCATTTTGGCGGACCCACCCTCGTATGTCTGGCGGCAACCCCCTCATGTACCTGTCCAATACCAGGATTTCCACTACCTTCTCCGGCCCATGGGTCTCGGGGCGGAGCCACTTCCGGGCGAGGTGTATCAAGTCAAATAGCTGGGACCTTGATGCTTTGTCATCCCGGTACTTCCACTCATAGAAGCGCTGGGCCCTTATGGCCGGCGTTATGCCTGTCTTCGCCAGGATTTCCGCCTTCAGCTGGGGGTAATCCATCACTGCTTCTATGGTCATGTCAAAGTATGCCTTCTGGGCCTCCCCACATAGGAATGGAGCCAGGAGGCCTGCTCACTGGTCTTGGGGCCAGGCCTCCCCGCATAGGAATGGAGCCAGGAGGCCTGCTCACTGGTCTTGGGGCCAGGCCTCCCACAGTGCCGTCCTCTCGAATGCAAGGAGATATGCCTCTCTATCATCGTCTGTTGTCATCTTCTGTAAATAGTTGCTCGCCCGTAGCAACCAGGTCCCCTGGGCCCCATGCATCAGCGTGGTCAGGGCTTTCAACTGGTTCACTACTTCATTCAGGGTGGCTTGATCTTGGGCCGCCTGGTTCAGCAGCAGCTGGTTTGTCTCCTGTTGGACACTCTTGCTGGGCCACCACCTGTACTCTGGTAGCCTCTTGTTGAGCCGCAGTGGCCTGTATCAACGCCTTCATTACGTCCTCCTTTTTTTTTTTTTTTTTTTTGTGATTTACCTTGCCCTGAGATGGCTTGCCACAGAGCCTCACTCACTATCACATCCCACCTCTGACACCACATGTGGCAAAGTACCTGCTTCTCCTCAGCTGGCTCAGTCACTTTTTGCCTTGGAGACACAGGCTTGGGCAAAGCAAAGTCCTTCCAGGTCGCGCAGGGTCTGGCTGATCCTTCCCTCAGTCAGTCCCTTGTGCTGGTTTTCTCCCCTTCTGGGGACAGAGTGTAGTTCCTTGCTGGAAGAGTTCAGAGTCCTGCTGCACCTACTTGCTGGCAGCTTCTCTGCTGCTCTCACTCTCCCCCTCTGCTTCCATGTCAGGGAGGGTTTAAAAAGGCCTCCAGCAATTGGGGCCAGCTGAACCTAATTAGTTCCCTGGTAACCCCTGTTCCAGCTGAACCTTATTTCTCCATGGCTATCTCTCCTCAATGGATAGGGAGAGGCCTTTTAACCCCTCTGGGACTAATTACTACCCTTCCCTTTGTAGCCATTTTTCCTGGGTTTGCCACAATTGTTATTGCCTGAATGGTAACTTCAGATTCAAAGAAAATACTTTGCTCAAGTAATTACATTGTTTATTTTGAATTTAAAATATTTGTGTCACTTCTGCAAGTTAATAATGATTCACAAATTCCACCATTGTTGGCTGATCATTTTCACATATAGGACCCAATTCTGCCACCTTTACTCTTATAGAGTAGCACCTTAATCAATGGAACTATTACAGAGTAAGGTCCTACTCATCATGTTAAGGGTGGCTGAATTGAGTCTATAATGAACACTATAGTATTCATACCAAAACCTTTCATTAGGTGTGCACAGTGTATCCTAAATCACCCAGGGGCTATATTCCACCAAGCTTTCTCATTTTCAATTAAACTAATGTTTAGTCTTAAAAGCTTACCAAAACTATGTTAAATAGTTACTGGTAAAAAGCCCCATTTCTCTGCTTGTGATCACCATGAACTCTCTCGGCAATATGTAAATTAAAGTAAATTACAGATAATGAAGCAGCACTTGGCTGCCAGTCTATACAGTTGGTAACGTGGAGCAAGATATTTGACAAAAAAATACTGCCAGAACTTTTATTGCCAATAAATATTTGCAAATGAAAGATTTTTTGTATTCACAATATAAGAGCAGAGACATCAGTATTCAATATCATCTGAGCTGTAATTATACTATTAAAATAAATGAAAAGTTTATATTTGTATTTTGCCCTAATTTCTTGACTACTGATGTACCCAATGCATTTTTAATAAAAACATGATGAGAAGACTGCAAGTAGGATGTGATGACTACAGTTATGAAAACCATTGATAAATAAAGATACAGATGGAAACAGTGGGCCAAATTAATCTGTGGTGTAGCCTCACTGGCTTCAGAAGAATGTCATCAGAAAATAATCTGGCCCATAGACAGTGGAAAGCAATTGGCTTTGGAAGCACAACAAAGCCAGGAGTTAGGATCTGAAGGTTAAAATTCTGTAGGAATTCAACACCTGAGGGCCAGATTTTTCAAGTGTTGAGCACTCACAACTGGGGTCAGATTTTCAAAAACTCAATTTAGGCACAATAATAAGGGCCAGATTTTCAAAAGAGTTTAGCATCTGACATGATGACCTTTTTTGAAAATTTGGCTGATTGTGGGTGCTGAGTCCTGTTGAAAATCTGGCACTTGGTAATTAATTAGATTGCCCACTAACTGAAAACATATAGATAATGTTACTTTTAAACCAAAAAAGCATCATGCACAAATACATTAAGGTGCAAAGAAACCCACCCCAACACTTAAAACAGAGCCGCTGATCTAACCCTTAAAAATAACAAATTTGTTAGTCTCTAAGGTGCCACAAGTACTCCTGTTCTTTTTGATGGTCTAGTGCAGTGGTAGGCAACCTATGGCACAGGTGCCAAAGGTGGCACGCGAGCTGATTTTCAGTGGCACTCACACTGCCCAGGTCCTGGCCACTGGTCCGGGGGGTGCTGCATTTTAATTTAATTTTAAATGAAGTTTCTTAAACATTTTAAAAAATGTATTTACTTTACATATATAACTAAACTATTGTTGTATTATAGACTTATAGAAAGAGACCTTCTAAAAGTGTTAAAATGTATTACTGGCACACGAAACCTTAAATTAGAGTGAATAAATGAAGACTCAGCACACCACTTCTGAAAGGTTGCCGACCCCTGGTCTAGAGCGTTTCTCACAAAATTCAAGAGATTTATATGTATCCATTATTGCTTTCAAAAGTAGAGTGTGAAATGATTAAGAACATAAAAATGGTCATACTGGGTCAGACCAAAAGTCCATCTAGCCCAGTATCCTGTCTTCTGACAGTGGTCAAAGCCAGGTGCCCCAGAGGAAATGAACAGAACAGGTAATCATCAAGTGATCCATCCCCTGTTGCCCATTCCCAGCTTCTGGCAAACAGAGGCGAGGGACACCATCTCTGCCCATCTTGGCTAACAGCCGTTGATGGACCTATCCTCCGTGAACTTATCTAATTCTTTTTTGAACCCTATTATAATCTTGGCTACACAGGTTGACTGTGTGTTGTTTGAAGAAATACTTCCTTTTGTTTGTTTTAAACCTGCTGCCGCCTATTAATTTCATTTGGTGACTCCTAGTTCATATGTTATGAGTAAATAACACTTCCTTATTTACTTTCTCCTCACCAGTAATTTTATAGACCTCCATCATATCCCCCCTTAGTCGTCTCTTTTCCAAACTGAAAAGTTCCAATCTTATTAATGTCTTTTCATACAGAAGCTGTTCCATACCCCTCATACTTTTGTTGCCCTTTTCTGAACCTTTTCCAATTCCAACATATCTTTTTGAGATGGGGTGATCACATCTGCATTCAGTATTCAAGATGAAAAATTAATCAAGCAAAGCCTGATTTGTCTGTTTTATTCTACAATTACAACCTTTTTCCAAGGTCCCATCTATACATCAGATTCAGCTAGGGTGGGGGATATGGTTACTACAGTGACTTTGCACAGGTGTAAATAACTACACAAGATGCAAGGCAGTGGAGAATCAAGCTCTACATGCAAAACTCCCACTGCAGTTATGCTGAGCTCTGTGTGTGCTTGTGTCTGAAAGCAGAATTTGGCCTACTGTCTTTAAGATTATCAACAGAATAGAATACACAGAACTACTAAAAAAAAATTCTTAAAATCTGTGAGGTAGTGACTTCCATGGTCTTCAAGTTGAGCCATCTCTTCCTCATTCAAATGGAGTTTGACAAGTTGCAAACTGAAATAGAGATTACAAGTACAGTACTGTTAACTCACTAATATACATATATTCTTTGCAGCATGATGGGCAATGCTGATCTCTAGCCACTTAGCATAATATACAAGCTGGTACTCTCCATACCATGTCATTCATTCAGGCACAAAAATTCTTCATAATGAAGAGTGATGGTAGATAAGAACTTTTGATGTGAGTTGAATTTATCTGGAGAGGAGATATTACTGACAGACTAGACATAGCCCACCTTACTTCAGCAAAAATTATTTTTGCAGTTTTTGATTAAAACAAAGGCAATTTAACATTTAAGGCCAACCTCTGTCCTCAAAGTCAATGGGAATTGTGTGCTCACAATCAGGGGCAGCAGCCAGTTGGCAAAGATTGTGGCAGGAGGAGGAGCAATGGAAGAGCCCCTCCAAAAAGTAGGGCTACCTCCTGGCCCCCAAAACAGACGGGAGGGTCTGCTGAGAGTCCGGGCACTGCGCTGCCCTCTCGAGCAAGCCATGGGCTATTGGGGTGTCCCAGCCTGTCAATGTGTAACTCAATGCTAGCCCCTCCCAGCGGCAGCGTGGGCTCCAAGGCACCGCGGGACGAAAAGCAGCAGCCGGGCTCGCCGTCCCTAGTAGCATGGGGCAGACGGCGGCCAGGGCTCTCAGTGCCACGTGTAGCGGGTGACTGGCTCCGCCCCGCCCCGCCCCGTCCCGCGGGGGCAGGCAGAGTGACAGCTCTAGGGAGCCCTGGCGGGGGGGGGGGGGAGACAGAGTAACAGCGCATGCGCCCGTAGCGCTCCTCTAGAGACCGGAGGAGGGTGCACGCGCCACTTCCCCGCCCCTACGTCACCCTGCGCCCCGCGTGCGGCGGGACGTTGCGCGGCGCCGTCCGCCGACGTTCAGCGGAGCCTGAGAGGTGACGTTGCACTCGAGCCGGGGGCGGGGATAGAGCGAGGCGCCGCGGAGCTGAACGGGCCGCTCCCAGCGACTCCGTCCTGCCCTCAGCCGCAGCGGGCGGCCAGGCTGCGGGTCCCGGCTCTGCCCGCGCGGGCCCGGCGGCGGGAGATGCGCTCGGCTTGAGCGCCCGCCCCGCGCTCGGTTTCGGCCCCTCCGGGGTGGGAGCAGCGATGGCGGCGCGGAGCTGGCAGGAGGCGCTGGCCCAGCAGGCCGAGGAGGTGTCGGCCCGGGTGCGGGACGCGCTGTCTGTCGGGCTGGGCCTGCTGCGCACAGAGCTGGGGCTGGAGCTGGGCCTCGAGCCGCAGGGCCTCCCGAGCTGGCTCGTGCTGCTCGCCACGGCCGCCCTGGGGCTGGGGCTGCTCTGGGCCGTGGCTTGCGCAACGGGCTCCCGCAGGAAGCAGCCCCGGAGCCTGCCTGGCCGGGAAGACGACGACGAGGCGGTAGCTCTGGGCCTGACAGGCGGCGGTGGCGTCCCCAACAAGGCGGCTCCGGCCGCGCTGCTGCTGCTGAAGGCTGAGGAGCAGAAGAAACGGAACAAGAAGAGACTTGCGGAGAAAGGGGCGGCCAGGGTGAGTGAAGGGGCGGGGGGTTCGCTGACGGTGGGGGGGGAGACGCGAGGGGGCTTCACATTTGCATTTGGAGATGGAAAGAAGCACGGTCCTTAATTTGAACAGTTTGTTTCAGATTAAAGTAAAACTGCTGCAACATTCTTGTTTTAGACGTTTTATTTATAACGAGAGTTTGAAAAACTTACCATAGTGCTTCAAGGTGGACGCTGGTGTGAGAGAAGGCTTCTGGTGAAGTCCAGGGGCAAATAGTCCTAGTTGCTGTAGGTTTCCCAAGAAGCTGCAGGGTGAAACTGGTGTGGTATTTGCATGTTTCTCTGGATTATGAATAGATCATGTGAGATTGCCCATTTCTTTTCAATTGCTTTGCTACTTGGAAAGGTTTGAGTAGCAGTAATTTCATTGAAGCTTTTTGCCGGGAGATGGGACAGCATTGGTTCATCTTTAGAAATCTTTCTAAGAAACCCTGAGGTCTTGAGATTTAATTACCTTTTAATTTAATAAAGCTTTAACTCTACAGAAGTTAGAGGTTTACCTTCTTCACTCAACAAGTTTAGGTATTTTTTAAATTTATTACAGAGTCCAGACAAGTGAACAAGTACTATAAACTGTAGCAATAAAGTAACAGACTTTGAGATAAACTTGACAACTCAAGATTTTGCATGTCTCATTGAAAAGATGGAGCGAAATCGATAATCCATAGAGGAACACACTGTAATAATCTAAAAGCTATTTCTAAATGAGAGAGACTTGGTGGCTATAAGTGCACTAAGGATAATCTCAAGTAAGTAATGCTGTTTCTTAAGATACCACTTTAAAATTCCATTGCACTGCAGGATTCCATTGCGGTTTTTTTCAGTCTTTAAATATCACAATGTGTAGGCAGCTTTCTGTTTTTGATTTTGCAGCATAGCTGTAGCCATGTCCATCCCAGGATATTAGAGTGACAAAAAGGGTGAAGTAATGTCTTTTATTGGACCAACATCTATTGGCGAGAGAGATAAGTTTTCAAGTCACACACAGTTCTTCAGGTCTGGGAAAGGTACTCAGAGTTTCACAGGTAAATGCAAGATAGAACAGATTGTTTGGTATAAATAGGTAGCTCATATTCTAAGGGACCATTCAACGTAGAGTGGCTAGCTAACATCTCAGTCATAGGACAAAAAGATGGGGTTAGTGTGTTACGGATTGTTGTAATAAACCATTAATCCAGTGTGTCTGTTCAATCCATGATTTTTAGTGTCTGGCAGAGTTGGGAATTTAAGTTCCCAGGCTCATCTTGTGAAAGTATTGCGCAGATTTCCTTTGAGAATGAGGACTGATGAGCCAAACATAGTTTGTGAAAAGTGTTCACCTACAGGTGGTTTTTTGTCTATCATCATTTTCCTGTGCAAGTTCATTTGAGAGCATAGTGATTATCTGGATTCACCCATGTAATTGTTGGGGCATTTAGTGCACTGAATGAGGTATACGACATGTTGTGATAGGCATGTGTAGAATCGATGGATCTTGAAAGGTGCCACACAACTCCTTGGTTTTTTTTGCTGATACAGACTAATATGGCTACCACTGAAACTTGAAAGGTGTGTTGATCATTGTAGCAGTGGAGATATGTCTTCAGGTTTTGCATCTCTTGTTATGGAAAGGACTGGTGCTGCTTTGAGTTGGTGTGTCCTGGTTTGTAGGGAGCCAGCTTCTGATGATGATGGAGGAGGTGGGGGGTTGTCTGAAGGCCAGAAGTGGGGGTTCAGGAAAGATTTCTTTCAGGATGCAGTCCCCATCAAGTTTGGGTTGTAGTTGTTTGATACACCATATGGGTTCCAGTTTGAGGTGGTAGGTGACAACTACGGGTATGTGGTTGGAAGAGGCGTTATTTCTGTATTGAAGCAAGTTCTCTTGGGATATTGAGGTGGTCTGTTCCTTGAAGCAATCTACTTCTCTGGTGGAGTGTCCTTGTTTCGTGAAGGCAGTTTTAAATGAGTTAAGGTGTATCTTAAATCTTTCCCAGACCTGAAGAAGAGCTTTCTGGGGGCTTGAAAGCTTCTCTCACCAATAGAAGTTAGTCCAATAAAAGATATTACCTCATCCACCTTGTTTTTGATATTGCTTGCTTTGCTGTACTTTCACCTAGTAAGCAAACTAATCCCATGCATCAAGTTACTGCATGCCCTTCTAAAGCTCTTTGTCTTATCAGAGATTTGGGTCCTAGACAGGTTGGTCTGTATCTTTCTGCTTTGGCTAAATAGTTTTAATACTGTTTTTGCCAAAATAGGATGGAAGAAAGTGGAGTGTGTCATTTGGCCTGTTATGAGAGGCAACTGAAAGACAAGGTTATAAGATCTAAATAAGTGTGTGTTTAACTGATGATCTGAAAAGTGGGAAAAAAATTGGGCTTATACTTTTTATGGTTCTTTGCTATGTGAAGAAGAATGGCTAAGTGGGTATTCCTCCTTTTTTTAATTAGAAATTAAGGTCTTCGCTCATGGAAAACTCTATAGTGACCAAGAACCAGTGAAATTATTACCTTTTAAGAATCCAGAGAGTGAAAGCTGAGAAACTGGAAGGGGAGGGTATTTATTCAGACTGTTTAAAACTTTGATTAATTACCATTTTAGAGAGAGGGTATATTTGTTAAAGATTCAAAATCCTGCTTATTCAGTGAAGGCGCACACATCTGAGTCCTCCACAATGTCCCCCAGCAATCAGGAAAGAATAGACTTGACATTCTTTATATATTCAAGAAAAAGAAAAGCAAAAATAAACAACAAACATTTGAGGCCTTTTTCATCAAGAAACAAAAGGGACGAAGCCCACTTACTAACTCAAACACACACCATTCCACCAAAGTATTTGAGTTTTTACTAGGTGTATTGTCTTCTATTATTTTTAACTCCCCATGAACACAAATTCTCTTGTTAAAGAAAATGCACATGCTGAATCCATAAATATATATATACTCTTTCTCTCTCTCTCTGATACACGTTATTAACTATGCTGTTCCAGTTAACCCTATTTCTCATGAAAAATTAGCAGGATCTGTCCCAGTAGTTTAATCCTTCCAGTGTTGCCAAATTTTAAATAAAGTTAAATATTTTTAACTGTAGTATCATTTTTAAAATAAACTGTGATAAAATATGAATACAACACTATGTGGAGATATATATGAAAACTACCAATGTCTTGTTAGAATACTAAGTTATATAAATATTTTTATTTAATTACTGAGTTTTCACCGTGGCAGGTAACCTACAACTTTCATGTATTACTGCATGCAGGGCTGGAAAAATTTACCTGGCACTTGCCACCCGTATGTAGGGTAAAGAACACCACTACAGCTATACCCCTTGCAACTTAAGGGAATAAAACAGTTGTGTACTACTTGCCAGTATGCTAGTCAAATAATATCCAATCTAAAGTTTTTAATATAAATTAATGTGAGAGAATTAGTCAAATAGCCAAAACTATTTAGTGAATATATTTGATTGTGACAGTAGTAATCTCCAGTAATACCTTTACGAATGACCAAACTTACTAGCCATAGATTGATTCAAAAGATGGGGATAGCTCACTGTTTGGAGTCCACATCCAGTGGAGAAATCAATCTCTGCCTCTACCACGTGCTTGAAAGAGGAGTCTATAGGGATTATTACCAAGGTGTGCTGTCCCTGGATCTGTTTGCGAGGGCTCCATCTTTCATCTCCTCTTCTGGCTTACTATTTGAGTAATAATTGTAAAGCACTCACCTTTTCTCCCTGCTGGTAGGGAGCACAAGCATTCTCTTTATCTCCTCTTCAGACTTATTTTTTTCACCTCCAATCCCAGAGCCTCCTGGCTTCTACAAGGTTGGGTGGGGTTCTTTGCTAACACCTCTCTGCTTTCTAGCTGATGCAAGGGGAGTGTTACTCACTTTCCCATAGTCTTCAATTTTAAACCCTTTTATCCAGTGAACAAAGCTGGGCTAATAATTGACTTTTCAGTTCACCGAGTTTTGGAAAAAAAATTATTTCAATTTGAATCTAATCAAAAAAAAATTCAGAAAATTGAAAAAAAAAATTCAGGCCAGATGAAACTCAAAAGGGATTTTTTGATTCGTTTTAAAGGGTTAGATTCACAAATCAGCTAGAGCATGAGGAAGTAGTAGTAGTGTCACCTTCATCAGTGCCCAGTGTTTAGGCCACCCACCTGTGATGTGGAATTCCCCCTCTCTGTCTGATTTTGAACACAGGTCTCCCCCATCTCAGGAGAGTGCCCAAACTACTGGGCAGTGGAATATACTGGTGTGGGTCTCTCTGTCTCCTCTTGAAGCTATTCCACTTTGTATAAATAGTTAGTCATTGGAGCAGGGACTCCACCTTCTCTCCCCTGCATCCTAGGTTACCAGGTGATAGTCATTCTCTCTCTTTAGCCCAATATCTATTCATTGTCATTCATAGTGGCACTTCGTAGGCATTCATAATGACTATTCACTGTTATCCCTTTGTAAAGTTAATTATTTATACCTTGTAGAACAGTTTCAACAGGATAAATTGATAGAGATTGCCACACCAGAGTATCCCATAGGCCTGTGGTTTGACAGTGTACCAACTCTGGGTGGGTGGATGGATTTGTGTAGCCAAGTATATGAAACAATGCTGCATGTTCTGCACCAGTGTTTCCCAAACAGTCACTTGTGGGAAGGTTCTAGATGTGTCATGGGCCTGGTGCAGAGGGGAAGCCTGGGGGGAGAGTGGGGACATTGGACAATGAGCTCGTCCCACGGCAGTGGCTACTGTCCCCTGCAGGGCTAAGCCTAAGGCCATGTCTATACTGCCACCTATGTTGGCAAAACTTGCGTTGCTCAAGGGGTATGAAAAAAACACGCTTCTGAGTGATGTAAGTTTCGCCAGCATAAGCATTTGTTTGCATGGCACTGTGTCAGTGGGAGAGCTCCTGCCACTCATTGAGGTGGTTTTATTATATTGACGGTAGGGATGTAAAATATTAAATGGTTAACCAGTAAGCATTAGTCTTTAATCCCCTGCCCCAGGCTGACTGGAGCGGGCCCTGGAGCACCCCCCTCCTCCCCAGAGCGGTGCGGCTGCCCCGCCCCCTGCCGGAGCTTCTGGTGGTTGGTGTTCCCTCAGGAGGGTGAGGACGATGCTGATCTCTGGTTTTTGCTCACTCCCCGCTTGAATTTGGACCCTGGGTGGGACTCAAATAAGACCATCAAGTTGATGGGTTGCCTTTAGTTTAAAAAACAATAATAGGGAACCACTGTTCTATGCTATGGAAAGTGTCATGAGTTCTTTGTAAGTATACTGGAACATAGCAGATTTTGATACTTTTGACTATTTAAATAAAGGATCAAATGTAGTAATCTTTCATAACTAAGGTTGGATCAACTCCCAGTCTTGTCTCAAATTGATTGTTTTAGTACTTGGAAAAGGTTCCACAATTTGAAAACTTAATTGTTGTGATACAGGGCTGAGTTTCAGTTATTAGTAAACTATCTCATAACAGAAAACAATAATAAAAAAAGTTTTCAGGATGTATTTAAATGTGGCAAATTACAACTATTTTTAAAGATAATTTTGAGTCCAAAATTACACCTTTCCATTTGCAATTAAGGCTGTACACTTCTAGTAACACTTTTTTCAGATAATTTTTTTTTTTAAATCCTGAAATTCTCTAAAATTGTTCCTCTTCCTCTCTATTTCAACTGTCAGCTGAAGGCAGGATAGCATAGTCTTTAAGCCACCGCAAGGCAGAATAGCACTTTTCACCCAAGTCACTTCAGGGCCCACAAAAAATGCACTCAACAATTGTCACCACGTTGTGTGTGCAGAAAGTGTGTGTTCACCCTTGGGCATTAAATCAGTTACAAGGGACAGCAGTTCTATATTTTTGGCTTTCAAAATAGGCAATGCATAACAAATGAAATCTGAAGAGTATGTATCTGCTAAGTCAAGTCACTGAGGAGGCAGGTCTACGCTTAAAAAGCTACAACAGTGCAGCTGCAGCACTTTAGTGCAGATACTAGTATACTGATGGGAGAACTCCCATCGGCATGGTTAATCCACCTACACAGGAGGCAGTAGTTTTTGTCAATGGGAGAAGCTTTCCCATCAACATAGTGCTGTTCACACCGGTGGTTAGAACTGTATAACTACATCGATCAGTGGTGTGGATTTTCACAACCCGAATGATGCAGTTATATCAATGTAAGTTTGTAATGCAGACCTGGCCTTAGAATAGTTACCAAGGCAGTGTAATAGCTAGATATACTGGGTGCTAATAAGTAGCAGCTTTTCCATCTAACAAATGTTTCTTGTTGAATCTGTCAGCAAGTATTAAAGTAGTATACCATTTAACATACAATTTGACCTGTTCTGAAATTAAATGCAACAACTTTAATTCTAGCGCTTGAGATTAATATTAAACATGATTTTTAATTCTTAGTTAAAATTGTATCCTGTAAAAGAAAATACAAACTCAGTCAAGAATGTTTGGTACTATCAAATAAAAATGAAGATGCAGCTCCTGTCCCATGGAGATGAATTTAAATACGATGCCATACAGACTAAACATATCATGGAAACATAACTTAAATGATACGTAGACAGGAGATGAAATCTTCATAAGAATGGCCATACTGTGTTAGACCAATGGTTCATCTAGCCCAGTATCTTGTCTTCTGACAGTGGCCAATGCCAGATGCTTCAAAGAGAATCAAAAGACTAGTGCAATCAGTGGTCCGTTCCCTGTTGTCCAGTCACAGCATCAGGCAGTTAGAGGCTTAGGGACACCCAGAGCATGGAGTTGCGTTCCTGACCATATTGGCTAACAGCCATTGATGGATCTGTCCTCCATGAACTTATCTCATTATTTTTTTTTTAATTCGGTTATAGTTTTGGCCTTCACAACATCCCCTGACTAGCAGTTCCACAGGTTGACTGTTGTGTAAAGTACTTCCTTTGTTTGTTTTAACATTCATGCCCCTTTTTTCTCTCTCTGTACTCCATAGATGGGAGAAGGAGGTTGATGTAGGCTAATAATTGTAATAAGTGTCTGGGTTTAAATGGCAGCAAGAATGTCCTTTATTACTACTTTGTGCTAATACAGCACTTAGGAACTAACAGTCTGACTGAAGACTGTCAGAGTGGGGAAAAGAGGTGAGGGGTATTGCAAAAATATTTTAAATAAAAGTGCAGAGGTCTTTATTTCGGAGTGTTTTTTTAAAATCCAGATTTAAGTGGAGCATGGCAAATTACAGATTTTTTTGGTTCACTGGCAGTTCCCAAAATATTAAAAAAAAAAAAAAAATTAGTTCAGGTTGAACCAAATCAAAAAAAATTGAGCACGTCAAAAAAGTAGACACACAACTAGTTTCAAGTCAGAGCATTTGGGTCAACAAAAACAAAAAATGTTTTCACCTAAATGCAAATAAAGAAGACTAGATTCCTAAACTGGCTGGAAGCAAGAAGTGGGGTTGCCTTATAACCTTTAGCACAATGGTTAGGGAAATCACTTGTGAGCTGGGGTTCAGTTCTTCCCTCTGTCTGATGTGGACAAGAGATTTGAATTTGCAGACAACGGCTAACCCTTAGGCCATGAGTTATTCTGGTGTAGGTCTCTCTGCGTCTCAAGTTGAAGCTGTTCCACTTTGCATAAAATACTTAAATAGTCACCACGCCAGAGAGTGAGATTCCTATAGCCTAGTGATTAGGGTACTTGCCTCGGAGGTGGGAGACCCAAGTTCACGAGCCTGTTACAGTAACTATTTAATTATGTATACACAGTGGAACAACTTCAACAGGAAAGCTTGAGAGAGACCCACGCCAGAATATCCCATAGCCTGGTCACTAGGGCACTCTCCTGTAAGGTGAGCGATGGGGGGATGGATAGCTCAGTGGTTTGAGCATTGGCTTGCTAAACCCAGGGTTGTGAGTTCAGTCCTTGAGGGGGCCACTTAGGGATCTGGGGCAAAATCAGTACTTGGTCCTGCTAGTGAAGGCAGAGGTTGGACTCAATGACCTTTCAAGGTCCCTTCCAGTTCTGAGATAGGTGTATCTCAAATTATTTTAAATATTTTTTTTTAAATCCAAATTCAAATCCCTTCTTCATATGAATGTGACAAAAAGGGTAATTAAAACCCAGGTCTCTCACATTCCAGGTGAGTGCCATAACCAGCAGGCCTAAAGTTATTTGTGCACCTCCTTCTGCTCTTACCATCTTGTGAATGGCTCATGAGGGGCCCGCCTTCAGAAACATTAGCTGAAGTGATTTATTTGGTGAATTTGAGTCACATTTTGAGAATGGTTTGGGGTTGACCAAAACTGCTTTTTTTTGTGAATAATGTCTAAAAAATTTCACCCAGTTTAAGATTTTTAATAGCATGCATATCCGTGCGTGTGTATGAGTGGTTTGTTTGTTTGTTTTTAATTTAAATAGGTAACCCACTACATTTGCAACTTGTTGTTTTAAGAACTTGGTATCTGACAAAGTTGATGTTTTGAAAAGTAGTCCCTAGTTTGCGGGGAAAACACTTCTCCATTCTCTCTCTCCTTCCTCCCTCCCTCCCCCAATACATTTGGCAAAACAGAATTGTGGCTGGCACTCCAGAGGTTTAACTGAAAAGTAGTTTGCTGTACTTAAGCAGTTACTTATGCAATTATTGCATTACAGTGAGATACTGCTGAGGACACTGTGCTCCAATTGTTAGTACTTGTGCAGTTGCTCACATGGACACTGCATATACACCACTACCTCGATATAACGCCACCCAATATAACACAAATTTGGATGTAATGCGGTAAAGCAGTGCTCCGGGGGAGGGGGGTCTGCGCACTCCTGTGGATCAAAGCAAGTTCAATATAACATGGTTTCACCTATAACACGGTAAGATTTTTTTTGGCTCCCAAGGACAGCGTTATATCGAGGTAGAGGTGTACTTCTGTGTCTATACATGTGAGAAAACAAATGCACATGCCCATTCACTTATGTAAAGTAATTGCTATCAATATACACAATCCTAAACCTCATCAGGAAGAACTTTTTTTAAAAATTGTAATGTTTAGCAAAACTTATTTGG